>NC_134689.1:113494782-113824782 GCF_050947455.1 Rhinoderma darwinii
ATGAAAATAAAGACGGAATTTTTAATCTGGCATTATATATTATGTCTGTGTTTATAATGTTATGTAAGTGTATCCACTCATCATCATAATAGGGAGCTATGAAGTGAAGTAGATCTTGATGTTATATTTGGATATAAGTCAAATGTTTTATTTTTGGATTAACGTAACACAATATAGGGCATTGATTATAATGTTTTAAAACTTGGGTCATGACTAAAGCTGCCCAAGAATATTACATGATAGTAAGACTATTGAAGGAACATTACCTTGCACTCTTGGATTGCCAAAGTACATACGGTTATGTCAGTGTAGGAGAGAGTTGGAAAACCAATCGACCCCACTCTGCACTGGCTTATCTAAGGAAACATTGGCAATCATTTAAAGAGTCCAGTTGTGTCCAGCTGTTGCCAGATCCCACACAAATTGTCTAGGCTGCACAATAATCCTCTACTGTTGGGCAGCATGTATAGAAACTTGGGCACAATAATAATCTTAGGTCCTCCTCTTTTATCTCCACTGCCAGTTTTATATGACATTACATCAGAATGTTATCATTCGTTATCTAATATTTCTAATAAGTAAAAACAATTTACCATACCGTGCTGTTTATTGGGGTCAAGCCTATACATAGAGTATTACTATTTAAATAGTACTATAAAATAAATTTTAGTACATTTTATTTAATATTGCATATACTAAATCATCTATTATGCACATATATCTTACTTTACTAGATGACCTATTTTATTTGGTGTCTAGTTTCCATATTCAACAATTTGACAGCTACAGTGAAGGAAATAAGTATTTGATCCCTTGCTGATTTTGTAAGTTTGCCCACTGTCAAAGACATGAACAGTCTAGAATTTTTAGGCTAGGTTAATTTTACCAGTGAGAGATAGATTATATATAAAAAAAAAAAAAATGAAAATCACATAGTCAAAATTATATATATTTTTTTGCATTGTGCACAGAGAAATAAGTATTTGATCCCTTTGGCAAACAAGACTTAATACTTGGTGGCAAAACCCTTGTTGGCAAGCACAGCAGTCAGACGTTTTTTGTAGTTGATGATGAGGTTTGCACACATGTTAGATGGAATTTTGGCCCACTCCTCTTTGCAGATCATCTGTAAATCATTAAGATTTCGAGGCTGTCGCTTGGCAACTCGGATCTTAAGCTTCCTTCATAAGTTTTCGATGGGATTAAGGTCTGGAGACTGATTAGGCCACTCCATGACATTAATGTGCTTCTTTTTGAGCCACTCCTTTGTTGCCTTGGCTGTATGTTTCGGGTTATTGTCGTGCTGGAAGACCCAGCCACGAGCCATTTTTAATGTCCTGGTGGAGGGAAGGAGGTTGTCACTCAGGATTTGACGGTACATGGCTCCATCCATTCTCCCATTGATGCGGTGAAGTAGTCCTGTGCCCTTAGCAGAGAAACACCCCCAAAACATAATGTTTCCACCTCCATTCTTGACAGTGGGGACAGTGTTCTTTGGGTCATAGGCAGCATTTCTCTTCCTCCAAACACGGCGAGTTGAGTCAATGTCAAAGAGCTAAATTTTAGTCTCATCTGACCAAAGCACCTTCTCCCAATCACTCTCAGAATCATCCAGATGTTCATTTGAAAACTTCAGACGGGCCTGTACATGTGCCTTCTTGAGCAGGGGGACCTTGCGGGCACTGCAGGATTTTAATCCATTACGGCGTAATGTGTTACCAATGGTTTTCTTGGTGACTGTGGTTCCAGCTGCCTTGAGATCATTAACAAGTTCCCCCCGTGTAGTTTTCGGCTGAGCTCTCACCTTCCTCAGGATCAAGGAGACCCCACGAGGTGAGATTTTGCATGGAGACCCAGATCGATGTCGATTGACAGTCATTTTGTATGTCTTCCATTTTCTTACTATTGCACCAACAGTTGTCTCCTTCTCACCCAGCGTCTTACTTATGGTTTTGTAGCCCATTCCAGCCTTGTGCAGGTCTATGATCTTGTCCCTGACATCCTTAGAAAGCTCTTTGGTCTTGCCCATGTTGTAGAGGTTAGAGTCAGACTGATTCATTGAGTCTGTGGACAGGAGTCTTTTCTACAGGTGACCATGTAAGACAGCTGTCTTTAATGCAGGCACCAAGTTGATTTGGAGCGTGTAACTGGTCTGGAGGAGGCTGAACTCTTAATGGTTGGTAGGGGATCAAATACTTATTTCTCTGTGCATAATGCAAATAAATATATATAATTTTGACAATGTGATTTTCTTTTTTTTTTTTTATATATAATCTATCTCTCACTGGTAAAATTAACCTAGCCTAAAAATTCTAGACTGTTCATGTCTTTGACAGTGGGCAAACGTACAAAATCAGCAAGGGATCAAATACTTATTTCCTTCACTGTATATCTCTTTGTTGACCCACTATAAGAAACAAATCGTCCTTTCTTTTGTTCTGACGTGAAGCTTTCTAAAGAGTGTTTGATTGAAACGTGAAACTTCTTGAATAAACCCACTATAGAGGAACAACCAATACATTTAAAGGGGACACTCTTTGTAGAAATAAATTAAATAAAAATAAATCAGAAAGAAAATACTTATTTGTCTTTTCCAGGGCCTGGAAACAAACCGTCTTGTAGAAATCTACATATTGGTGGTCCTTTACCTCCTGGTTCTCTCCATGATCATCAGTAAAGTTAGAAAGGATGGGACCTAATTAAAGGGGCTGGACTATAATGGCGTATTTGCTTCATGTAAGTGTAAGTACTTGCAAATGTGAGCACAATGGGTTTGTTTCTATATTCACCTTGAAATACACTGCTTGGATCATTAAGAGCATATAAGAAAACAGGGCTGTTGCCTAGTCTTTATGGCTAAGGAATATTTATGGCTAAGTTTGAGATAAGAGGTTAGGTCTGTAATACGAATCAGCACAAGTTCATTAACCCTCTTTGAGAAACGGTGTCCTCAACGGTTCAAGGTCAGAGGTTGATGGTGCTTGAGTTACTTGGATATGATAAAGTAAAAGTATTTTTCACTATTTTAATAGCATTTTACTAAAAAAAGGTCATTTCAATTATGATTACTAAAGCAACCAATACAATTTTTTCGGATGTATGTAGCTGACCCACCTCGGCCTGTTGGCTCTAGAATCAGCAAAGTCTATACTAAAAAATTAGAGAATGTCTATCGCTCTGTTATTTTATCCCTACTAAAATAATTTTCAGTCACATATACCTTACAGTATAGTAGCCAGAATCATTATAAGCGTTCTTCCATTTACAGTATATGTTTATCCGTATGCCTAATGTGCAAAACATTTGACTTCATTATTCTCCTGATGGAAACAGTTTATTTTTAAGCTTGTTTATATGGCTAGGGAAGACTATGAAAATTAGGTAGGATTCAAGAGTATTGAGCACATATGGTGTCTAAATAGTACCAGGGGATTAGAGGTCAATGGAAAATAGAGCAAGCATTCATTTTATGTTGGGAAGAACCTTTATGAACGGAAGTATGGAACACAATGAGAATGTGAGTCTGTGATTAGCATTTTCCATGCACCATATCTGATGTTCTTCCTGTCAATTTAGATGAATCTGCAGAATCTGTTATCATGTATTGTTTGTCTGCTTGGTTCTTGCTACAGATCAGATATAATGTATAATCTGTGTAAAAAGTACTTTGGTTTTGATGCTATGTATTTCTTCACTACAATTTATATATAATGTTATTTGTTAAAGTGAAGCTTTGAACCCCCATAAACTGTTAATACTGCTAAATATGTGCTGGGGAAACAAGTTCAAACATCCCCATATTTGCTATCATAAACCAAATATACTGGAGAAAATGATCTTTTATTCACTCACGCACCATATTCTATAGAATCATAAGATATTTGCTAGACGTTCTTTCATCTGTGAAGTCTTCTGAGTGATTGACGGCAACCCCTCCCCTCCACTCTTGATTGACATCTCCTGGAAAGGCTGTCAATGAGGCAGGAGATGTCAATCAAGAGAGGAGGGGAGGGGTTTGGGAGGGGTTGCTGCTGATACCGCAGGACACCTCACAGATGAAAGGTGTCCTGATGATGTATTATTGAGTTGGCCAGTTATACAGGAAAAAAATCCCTGCTATTTGGTACAATGGGGTTTTCTATTCTTATAATACTACAATCGTGATATGATTGTTGTGATAACACTGATATGATTGAAAAATTGGCTGGTTATTATTACTATAGTGATGTGAAATATAATTGGTTGGGAATTTATTTTCTTTGTTTTTAATATAAATGGAAAGATTTTTCATGGGAAAGCAATTCCAATGTATCTGTTTCTTTTCTGTGAAAGAGGAAACCCAGTCAATGATCTACATAAATGTCATAGATACATGTGAGAAAAAAACCTGATGGAGTTGGACTATCATTGGTTTTCAGAATTAAAGTGCTTTATACCCTTTGGCACTGCTCAGAGATTTCTCTTACTGTAATTTTGACAAAGTCCGGTCAATCTGCCATTTAAATCAATGTCCATTGCTTGGAATGTTCTGTCAGCTTTTAATAACATCAATATCTGAGCAGTAGCAAGTGGGTTTAAGTGCTCTATAGATTTATTTTATTCTAGGAATCCTTGGTAGTCCCAAATCACAGGTTTCACCAATGTGATCTCACATATATCTATAACAGATCAGAAGATCATTTTGACTGCATTCCTCCTTTGAATATATTCGTTACCACTAGATCTCAAACTCACCTTATGCTCCATTCCAAATATTTAACAAGGTCCTGTACAAGTTTGTAAATTTTCAAACTATAACTTTTATAAAATCTCTCAAAGCTCTCCTGACATTTCTGTCTTAGTAAATACTTGTATTCCCCATGAAATAACTGTTCTGCTGTACCTTTTCTTAGAGCTCTGTATGGTGCCATTTCTCTGTTATTCCTCCTGGCAATATATGAATAAGTTGACAGCTGGGTGTTTCTATCTTGTTAATAGGTTTTGTCTCTACCCAGTATAGCACAAGACCAAAAAAGAAACAATAAATGCTGGGAGACAATGGAATAATAAGAAAATACAAAAATACTTTATTGACATGGAATACACTATGTGATAATAAAAGAATCCATAAACCAACAGTAAAAACACGGATACTCGACTGAATGTATACTGAAATACATACAAAACGGTGCATGAAATATATAAACTCCCTAGATGGAAATGATTTCACTAAATACTTTTTTAATATATGTATATAGTAATGTGGTAATGTGGTCTGCTTGAACGGGTAAGCAAAATATATATATGTTTATATGCAAGGTAATGTAAACTGCATAACCCTACAAGCAGAGGTCACAACCCAAACCAATTCGCAATGCTGATAAAATAATCATGGTCCACTGACCTCAGCATTACATATATCGCTATACATACAAGTAAAACGAGCAAGTACAAGATAGAAGTGAAACAAGGTAAATTTGCATCAGAGGGGTAAAAGTCTCACATACCCATTATGAATAAACAAGGTGAATACAGCCGGGATCCTCCCCAATGCGCGTTTCGGCGCTAATGTCTTCGTCTGGGGGTGGTGTAAGGTTGAGGTCAAGGGGTCTTTATATAAAGGTAAACCAATGGACATGAAGTAGTGCAGCTGTTATGTGTGCCGGATAATGACAACACTCAATGTGTGCCATACAATACGGTATGGGTTAATACAGCACATCTGACTTATATTACATACACATGTATACCCACTTGCAATTATTGTTTGGCATACATGTTGTGGTTTCCACACTTTTGAAGCACTTTGTGTCTCTA
The DNA here is from genome assembly GCF_050947455.1 of Rhinoderma darwinii. Lineage (NCBI taxonomy): Eukaryota > Metazoa > Chordata > Amphibia > Anura > Rhinodermatidae > Rhinoderma > Rhinoderma darwinii. The sequence goes on from NC_134689.1 coordinate 113,500,579, forward strand.
TATGGGTTCCCATACATCAACATTTACCTTTCTTCATTGCTCCACGTACTATTTGCTGTGGATTGATCCTCCTGTGTCGCTCTCTCATTGGCGGCCAGCGTCCGGCCCCTGTCTGCGTCATCTGCGGCGTGTCTGCGGCTTGATCCACGTGACCGAGTCATTATGACTCGGTCTCGGGCTTCTGGCTCGGGCTCGCCTCCACTGACGTCGATGGGGGTGCGGCCTCTCCGGCCTCCTGGAGACAGCGACCAATAAATATACAGGAGGAGTGTTGTCATTATCCGGCACACATAACAGCTGCACTACTTCATGTCCATTGGTTTACCTTTATATAAAGACCCCTTGACCTCAACCATACACCACCCCCAGACGAAGGCATTAGCACCGAAACGCGCGTTGGGGAGGATCCCAGCTGTATTCACCTTGTTTATTCATAATGGGTATGTGAGACTTTTACCCCTCTGATGCAAATTTACCTTGTTTCACTTCTATCTTGTACTTGCTCGTTTTACTTGTATTTATAGCGATATATGTAATGCTGAGGTCAGTGGACCATGATTATTTTATCAGCATTGCGAATTGGTTTGGGTTGTGACCTCTGCTTGTAGGGTTATGCAGTTTACATTACCTTGCATATAAACATATATATATTTTGCTTACCCGTTCAAGCAGACCACATTACCACATTACTTTTTTAATATATGTATATAGTATTTAGTGAAATCATTTCCATCTAGGGAATTTATATATTTCATGCACCGTTTTGTATGTATTTCAGTATACATTCAGTCGAGTATCCGTGTTTTTACTGTTGGTTTATGGATTCTTTTATTATCACATAGTGTATTCCATGTCAATAAAGTATTTTTGTATTTTCTCATTATTCCATTGTCTCCCAACATTTATTGTTTCTTTTTTGGTCTTATCTATTCAATTGGTATGCTGTTTGGGTATAACACCCTGGAATCAACCCATAGAGCTATATATATATCTCACTTGTGATATGCTCTTTATTGGGGTATGTAGATTCATGTTGCTTTTTCGGATCGGTTATATGTTTGGTTTCTGTTCTTTTACAGATAGTACCAGCAACTCCACTATGGATTTTCGGGCCAGAGAACAATCCTGGCTATCACTAATTTCCAATGTTTTTAAAGATGAATCCATAACCACAGGGGCAGGCAATCAGAGTAACCTTAGAGAATCACAAAATATTTTTAAAAACCTCATCCATAAGAGGATGAAGGTATGGTGGAATCGGGCCTTTTTAGAAAATTATCTTTCACGCAATTTGATTCCGCGAGGTTTACGAATACAAGTTTTTCCGTCATTTCCTATTGACGATGAAAACTTTACATCTCTATAGGAAGATAATTGCAACTCCTGTTCACGTCGCATTATGGAATTATTGATAGATTTAAATCGTAAATCTTTAGACCATATGGATGGTGATTAGAAAAAATACAATTGCGTTTAAAAACAGAAATGTCTGCGGAGAACCTTGAAATTTTCAATCGACAGCTAGATCAACAATGTATAATGTGGGAAAAGGAAATTGAATCAGTCAAAATTAAGAAATTCAGTCGTGATAATGACGACTATATTCAAAAGAAAATTTACCGGTGGAGTCAAAGGACACCTCATATGCCAATTGCTCGTTCTTCGTCTATATCTTCAACATCGTCACTTAGTGACCATCACGAAATGACCCTGAGAAGTACGAGTGGTAGACAGACTATTAATAGACAGAAACGCAAAGCCAACTATAATAATTCCATCTATCCCAAAAGAAAAACCAACAAGAGTATCGAACCCAGACCTAGATATTATGACAACGAATCTAGCCTGGGTCAACGTGGCATGAAGGTAATTAATTTATCTCAACATACCTTAACTGAAACTGACTACTCTCTACTAGAAAAAGGTCTGACATTTTCTCCCGCTTCTCCATTTGATCCCTTTCTGGCAGTAAAAGATCTACAATTATTTGGAAGATCTCTGATCTTTAAAAAGTGTTTTTTTAAGGAAGACGACGTCATATTTACTACAACGCAAGAAAGGGAAACTTTGAAAATATTAGAGGAACTATATAATCAGGACGAGCCCACATCTGGAGGTAAGATACCTGATTGTGTAAGGAGAAAATCCACAAAATTTCCTCCACTCACAATCTGTCCTGCTGTGGACCTTTTTGTTAAACTGGTTTCAAACTAATGGGCAAATATCTCTAGTAGAATTAAAAAGGACAATTTGACAAAAATTGAAAGGGAAAGTTTGGAGCGGTTTAAATCTTGGCACGACACAGTGATTAAACCAGCAGACAAAGGGGGCAATGTGGTATTATGGCCGCGACAAATGTATGTGAATGAGGCAAATCGCCAATTGAGACAGTCAGCTTGTTACAAAAAACTCACACTTAACCCTCTATTATCCTTTAGCTCGGAACTTATGCAGATCTTACAATATGCCATGGATAGCGGGACTATCTCCAAAATCTTGAAAGACTCCCTATATGTAACGGAACCAACTATACCTACCCTATATCTAATACCGAAAATCCACAAGGACATTAAAAACCCTCCAGGTAGGCCTATTATTTCGGGTTCCGGGGGGCTAACAGAGAGAATCTGCAAATGGATTGATTATCACTTAAAACCATTGGTTGGAGGGCTTCCCTCATATCTGAGAGATTTAGCTGATCTCTTGTTAAAAATTGATGGGATGCATCTAGACCCCGACCACATTCTGGTCACATGCGACGTCGAGTCTCTCTACACAAGCATTCATCATTACGATGGATTGCACGCAGTAGAGAGTTTTTTTGCGTATGGGTAATGTTGAGAGTGAAGTCTCCCAACTAATTTTAACGCTATTGGACTTTGTCCTTAAACATAATTTTTTAACCTTCAATGATTCGTTCTACCTACAGCTCCAGGGAACGGCAATGGGGGCAGCTTGCGCTCCCTCCTATGCCAACCTTTTCCTGGGGCTGTGGGAGAGAGACCTTTTTATGTCAGATCGGGTGTCGTCGGTGAGTCGGGTCCTATTTTGGGCCCGATTCATAGATGACATATTCTTCATCTGGCAGGGTACCCAAGGCGAACTATCTCTCTTTATTAAAACACTTAACTGTAACACTCTCAACATTAACCTTACGTACAAATGTAGCAATCAGAGCATAGATTTTCTGGATATTATTATTAAACAAGACACCAATGGTTTTTTACAGACTGATCTCTATCGTAAAACAACATCGACCAATTCCTTGCTACATGCAACTTCGTCACATCCACGACATATAATTGATGCAATTCCTACCGGTCAATTTCTTCGCGTAAAAAAGATCTGTTCAACCCCTGAAGATTTTAAAATTCGATCAAACGAATTGAAAGATAAATTTGCCCAGAGGGGATATAGCCATCGAAAAATCCATAAAGCATACCAACAAACTCCACGTGACCAACTTCTAAAAACATCTATCAAAAATCAACATGAGCATAAGGTGAGATTTGTAACAACCTATAACTCTCGTTGGGTGGAAATGCGTAACATTTTAAATAAATTTTGGCCAGTTCTTTTAACTGATCCAATTTTGCAAAAAATATTGCCTGATTATCCGGCCATGGCACCCCGTAGAGCACGCAATTTGCGTGACTCTATTGTACACAGCTATTTAACACCTGTTAAACCAGGAAATTTTTTTGGCACCAAGGGCCCAAAATGGGGCTGCAAACCATGTGGAGATTGCTTGAGCTGTCCCAACATTGAACGCTCTCAATCCTTCACTGATTCTAGCAGTATGAGCCAATTTAAAATCTGCTGGCCGATTACATGCAGGACGAAGGGAGTAATCTATTATGCCAGTTGCCCATGTCCAAAAATATATATTGGCATGACTACTCGAGAATTTCGAGTCAGAGTCAGAGAACATGTCAGAGACATAGAAAACGCCAAAATAGAGCCAAATATTGAGGTATTAAAAACAATCCCTAGACATTTCCTACTCCATCATACATGTGATTCTAAACTTTTCAAAGTACGTGGCATTGATCACATTGACACTGGCATACGAGGAGGCGATATTAAAAAATGTCTCCTACAGAAAGAATGCAAATGGATTTGGAAACTCCAAACGATGTTCCCCAAGGGCCTTAACGAAACCGCCGGTTTCTCTGCTTTCCTCTGATTGTCTGTTCAATTTTAGTGGTGTTGGGTTTAAACTGTATAATCAATTGTGTTTTAATATTTTATGATTTTAACTCTTATCTTTGTCATTATACAGATGAGACGTATATCAATATTGCTACTCTAATTGTTGAGGTCTTTTTTGTTCGTCTTTTGGATCATCAAAGAAAATTTGGACATCGATTGTGCCCGACGACATCTCATCTAAAAATGGCACTATTCCATTCTGTCGCATTGATGCATTTGACGACTGATTTCAGTCGCCACGGATGCATCAATGTAAAGGTATTATACCTGTACTTGACCCATATAGGTTAATTTATGTGAACAAACTATTATTACATTCATATATGTCATTTACTCCATACTACAATCTACATTTTCCAACATTCTTTACACCTTTTGCACTAATATGCTTCATTTATAATTTTTTTAAGTATTGCAATATCTCTATGGTATATGTTTACCTTATCGTCATAGTGTTACTTGATTAATTTTTATTATATGCTACATATACATTGATATTGATTACGTATATTAGGTCACACTAGTGTACAATATACAATACACTCTCATTCAGCAGTTTATTATTCACACTACGTCATTCTTCACTTACATCATTGCACACATCACTACACAACTTACTTATAACCAAATGTAACACATCACACATACACGCACATTAAATGACTTATGAATATCTTTATTTATTTTTCACATATATTTTTTATGCATGTTTCACTTCTTATATCACTATTGTTGTATTATGTTTTACATATTAAATTGACATATATGTCTGTATACTTCTTTAGTATTACGATGTCACTAATGTATGTGCATATACCTTTGTACTTGGTTTGCACTAACACACTTTGTATACATTCTTAGCACATTCATATTAATTTAGTTACGATCTGTCACTGTATATCCAAGTATATTTTATTTCACATACACATTCTTCCCTATTGTTGCACATATGCTCAATTATGTTAGTCCTTGTGTATTTATAACACTATACTGTGGGATTCTCCTACGGTCAATATGTGCCGATACGGTATGGGTTAATACAGCACATCTGACTTATATTACATACACATGTATACCCACTTGCAATTATTGTTTCGCATACATGTTGTGGTTTCCACACTTTTGAAGCACTTTGTGTCTCTATATGGGTTCCCATACATCAACATTTACCTTTCTTCATTGCTACACGTACTATTTGCTGTGGATTGATCCTCCTGTGTCGCTCTCTCATTGGCGGCCAGCGTCCGGCCCCTGTCTGCGTCATCTGCGGCGTGTCTGCGGCTTGATCCACGTGACCGAGTCATTATGACTCGGTCTCAGGCTTCCGGCTCGGGCTCGCCTCCGCTGACGTCGATGGGGGTGCGGCCTCTCCGGCCTCCTGGAGACAGCGACCAATAAATATACAGGAGGAGTGTTGTCATTATCCGGCACACATAACAGCTGCACTACTTCATGTCCATTGGTTTACCTTTATATAAAGACCCCTTGACCTCAACCATACACCACCCCCAGACGAAGGCATTAGCGCCGAAACGCGCGTTGGGGAGGATCCCGGCTGTATTCACCTTGTTTATTCATAATGGGTATGTGAGACTTTTACCCCTCTGATGCAAATTTACCTTGTTTCACTTCTATCTTGTACCTGCTCGTTTTACTTGTATGTATAGCGATATATGTAATGCTGAGGTCAGTGGACCATGATTATTTTATCAGCATTGCGAATTGGTTTGGGTTGTGACCTCTGCTTGTAGGGTTATGCAGTTTAGATTACCTTGCATATAAACATATATATATTTTGCTTACCCGTTCAAGCAGACCACATTACCACATTACTATATAGATATATTAAAAAAGTATTTAGTGAAATCATTTCCATCTAGGGAGTTTATATATTTCATGCACCGTTTTGTATGTATTTCAGTATACATTCAGTCGAGTATCCGTGTTTTTACTGTTGGTTTATGGATTCTTTTATTATCACATAGTGTATTCCATGTCAATAAAGTATTTTTGTATTTTCTCATTATTCCATTGTCTCCCAGCATTTATTGTTTCTTTTTTGGTCTTATCTATTCAATTGGTATGCTGTTTGGGTATAACACCCTGGAATCAACCCGTAGAGCTATATATACACTACCGTTCAAAAGTTTAGGGTCACTTCGAAATTTCCTTATTTTTGAAAGAAAAGCACAGTTTTTTTCAATGAAGATAACATTAAATTAATCAGAAATACACTCTATACATTGTTAATGTGCTAAATGACTATTCTAGCTGCAAACGTCTGGTTTTTAATGCAATATCTACATAGGTGTATAGAGGCCCATTTCCAGCAGCCATCACTCCAGTGTTCTAATGGTACATTGTGTTTGCTAACTGTGTTAGAAGGCTAATGGATGATTAGAAAACACTTGAAAACCCTTGTGCAATTATGTTAGCACCGCTGTAAACAGTTTTGCTGTTTAGAGGAGCTATAAAACTGGCCTTCCTTTGAGCTAGTTGAGAATCTGGAGCATTACATTTGTGGGTTCGATTAAACTCTAAAAATGGCTAGAAAAAGGGAGCTTTCATGTGAAACTCGACAGTCTATGCTTGTTATTAGAAATGAAGGCTATTCCATGCGAGAAATTGCCAAGAAACTGAAGATTTACTACAACGGTGTGTACTACTCCCTTCAGAGGACAGCACACACAGGCTCTAAACAGAGTAGAAAGAGAAGTGGGAGGCCCCGCTGCACAACTGAGCAACAAGACAAGTACATTAGAGTCTCCAGCTTGAGAAATAGACGCCTCACAGGTCCTCAACTGGCAGCTTCATTAAATAGTACCCGCAAAACGCCAGTGTCAACGTCTACAGTGAAGAGGCGACAACGGGATGCTGGCCTTCAGGGTAGAGTAGCAAAGAAAAAGCCATATCTGAGACTGGCTAATAAAAGGAAAGTATTAATATGGGCAAAAGCACACAGACATTGGACAGAGAAAGATTGGGAAAAAGTGTTATGGACAGACGAATCTAAGTTTGAGGTGTTTGGATCACACAGAAGAACATTTGTGAGACGCAGAACAACTGAAAAGATGCTGGAAGAGTGCCTGACACCATCTGTCAAGCATGTTGGAGGTAATGTGATGGTCTGGGGTTGCTTTGGTGCTGGTAAAGTGGGAGATTTGTACAAGGTAAAAGGGATTTTGAATAAGGAAGGCTATCACTCCATTTTGCAATGCCATGCCATACCCTGTGGACAGCGCTTGATTGGAGCCAATTTCATCCTACAACAGGACAATGACCCAAAGCACACCTCCAAATTATGCAAGAACTATTTAGGGAAGAAGCAGGCAGCTGGTATTCTATCTGTAATGGAGTGGCCAGCGCAGTCACCAGATCTCAACCCCATAGAGCTGTTGTGGGAGCAGCTTGACCGTATGGTATGCAAGAAGTGCCCATCAAGCCAATCCAACTTGTAGGAGGGCCTACTGGAAGCATGGGGTGAAATGTCTCACGATTACCTCAGAAAATCAACAGCTCGAATGCCAAAGGTCTGCAATGCTGTAATTGCTACAAATGGAGCTTTCTTTGACGAAAGCAAAGTTTGAAGGAGAAAAATTATTATTTCAAATAAAAATCATTATTTCTAACCTTGTCAATGTCTTGACTATATTTTCTAGTCATTTTGCAACTCATTTGATAAATATAAGTGTGAGTTTTCATGGAAAACACAAAATTGTCTGGGTGACCCCAAACTTTTGAACGGTAGTGTATATCTCACTTGTGATATGCTCTTTATTGGGGTATGTAGATTCATGTTGCTTTTTCGGATCGGCCAGTATAGCACAATCAACACTGTTTGAACACTATTGGATTGTACGGACATTTTATTTATTTTATTCATTTATATAGTGCCAACATATTCTGTAGCACTGTACTAAGATTGGTATCACTAACATAGGTCCCTGTCCCCATTGGGGTTCACAATCCACATCATCATCTACTACTATCTATCTATCTATCTATCTATCTATCTATCTATCTATCTATCTATCTATCTATCTATCTATCTATCTATCTATCTATCTATCTATCTATCTATCTATCTATCATTTAATTCATAAATGTGTTGGATTTTCTAGAAGTCAGAAGTAACCAGCACATTCCCTTTACCCAGCAATGGTGAGGATATATTCTTATAACTTTTAGGGCTCATTCAGACGAGCATGTATCACGTCCGTGTAACAGCGGTTAAAACAACGGCCGTCACAAGGACTCCTGTATTTCAATGGGGCCGTTCACACGACTGTTTCAACAGAGCGTGTGAAGGGTCTGTGAAAAAATAGGACATGTACTATTTTATTGCGTGTCACACATCCCTCCATAGACTCCAGTCTATGGGGGATCTGTAACAACGCGTCCCACACAGGTGCACCACTGACGTGATAAACATCAGTTTTCCATGTCTGAGGTTGCCAACACTTGTCTGAATGTAGCCTTAGGTTGTTTTGCCCAGTAATGCCTACTACATGGTCCAACAGTGTGATGAGCAGATCACCATAAGCAATTACTCATCACAGTGGCACAATGCTGCTGAAAATCCTCACATGATGGGTCTAAAGTGGACGCATGTGGTTACAAATAAGATTGTTAACAGATTATGCATAAAATGATGTGAATTTAATGTGTTTCAAACAGTGGCGGATTAAGTAGACCATGGGCCCAGGGTTGTTATCCAAACTTGGGCCCCCCTTCCTCACCGCCGCCCTGCCGCGCCGTAACTATTTTTAACACTACCTTTTTGGGCAAGCATTAACAGTGTTACGATTTCCCTTGTCAAAGCGCGGTGTCCCTACATACTGACAGTATCACACTGTGCAGGGACACAACCTCCTGACAAGGGGAATTGTCTATCAGTCCTGGACTGCAGAAAGACTTTTTGTGAAATACAAGGATTTCCTATAATAAACATGTCAGGAGAGGTGACAGATTCTCTATAAATCTAGTGACTCACAGGTGACGACGTCTCAGATTCTAATAGTTTTTTTCCTCTTTTCTTCTCCATCCGGTCCAGCGCTCATGACGACTTCTCCCGGCCATGACTCATTTCTGCAGAATTTGCCACTCAGACGTCTCCTAAGGATAAATGTTTTTACTTTTTGAGATACGGCTGCTTTGTATCCTGTATCCGTCAGGTCAGCAGGACTGACAGGATCAGTGACACGCAGGATCCACCTCAAATCTATCACATCTAAGATTATAATTTAGCGCAGGGCCCGTTTCACTGATCCTGTCAGTCCTGCTGACCTGACGGATACAGGATACAAAGCAGCTGTATCTCAAAAAGCGAAAATATTTTTTAATAAAACGTAATTACAAAGTTGCACCAAACACACATTTTTATTAAAAAAAAAATAAAACCGACGTGATTTTTGCAACGTTTTTTTCCGTAGACAATGCAGGTTTCGTTTTTATACACACCTTTTTTGCTATTTTAGAATTTTTATTAATAAAGTTTGAAAATAATAGTAAAAAAATAAGCTTTTTTACGTTTCAGCTATTTTTTTTGGTAATAACATAGTTTTACCCTAAAATAGACCTTTTATTTGTGATCGTCATTGTCTACCGTAAATTTTAATATATTACATGTCTATATTAGGGTAATTGGGTCAGCGCTAGCGTTACAACAATGATTGGCGGGGGGAACGTTTTTTTTTTGGGGTGGGTAATTTATGTGTATTTATTATTACATTTTTTTTTGCACTTTACTTTATTATTTTTTTATTACTATGGTCTGTCCCCCAAAGGTCAAAAAAGACCTTTGGGGAACTTTATATATTTTCTTTCTTTCTTTTACACCATGTTTTTCCACTGTAACTGGGGCTGCACAGCAGCCCCAGTTACAGGGGAAATCAGCCCTCTCATAGTGGCGATTGTCACTAATAGGGCTGTGCTGGGTCTAGTAAGAACCAGCAACAGTCTGACACTAACGGCACCCGGCGATCATGTGACCAGTCACATGATCACCGGGAGGAATAGAGACAGCGCCGCTGCTGCTGTCTCTATTCCTTTACACAGCGTTCATTGAGCGCTGTGTAAAAAGACATCAGAGAAGACATAAGCAGCGAAAGCTGCTTCTATCTTCTCCTCAGGGTCCCCGGCAGTCACTGACTGCCGGAGACCCGACATTCAGCTGCCCGATCGCGCGGGCAGCAAGTTAAAACTCGAGCCGTAGAAAGTCTATGACTCGGGTTTTAAAGGGAACCTGTCACCAGCATTTCACCTATTAAACCGACTATACTAGGTGGTAGAGGGTGAAAAATCATTTCTATATAACCTATAATTGTCTTCTTAATCGGCTCTGTAGCTTTAGTATTTAGCTTTCTAGTGTTCCCACACCGTATGCTAATGAGCAGAAAAGAGTCAGATCTTCATTTGAAAAGAGTCAAATCTTCGTTTGGAAAGAGTCATATCTTCATTCCTCAAGTCTTTCCAAGTTTACTTCGCCTCCTTACTTTTGATTGACAGCTCCTCGCCTTCCCCCAGCACACAAAATCCTGCGCTTGTGCATTGATGTCCTCTTTTGGTGTGTGCGCACAAAGGGACACCGCATAATTACGATAAAAGGCGCAAAACTTTTGCAGACCGATATTTACAGTCAGAAGAGGAGTTTAGGAGCGGGGATAACGGCAATGAACTTTTTATAGCAGCGGCCAGTGAGGGAGAAGTAAAGTTCAATAGGTGAAATGCTGGTGACAGGTTCCCTTTAAGGACCTGTCCCTGACCGCTGGCCGTAAAAATACAGCCAGCGGTCGGGAACCAGTTGGGCAGGATAAGTCAACTAACCTAAGCGCTGGTGACCGACCGCCCGGCTCTTCTCTTGCAGCTTTGGAGTAACAGAACAGCCGTCCGTCGCTGTTCTGTTACTCAATGGCGGCGCCCGCACTGTCAGCGAGGCGTGTCCTACCCCTGGATCCCGGCCAATTCCCTGCTCCTCCCCATCTTCGGCAGTTAGCAGCGCTAGCGCGCTGAATAGGTTTACAGGACGATGTGCGGTTCGGGCTGCCATGGGCCCCCTGGGAGCCTCGGGCCCCGGGCGGCCGCCTGAATCACCCATATGATAATCCGCCATTGGTTTCAAACGTATTTGTTATATTAGCATTTGTCATATATTACATTAATGTCTCTAGATATCTTTGAATATTTAAATTTTATTGCAAGTTGACACAACAATGAAAAGAATATGGTAAAACAAATAAAAATGTGTGGGGGGGCACAGATTAACAGATAACATGGTAAGGTAATTTAGGTTGTCATTCTCGATCATTTCTATAACTGTCGCTATCAGTACTAGCAATTCTACTGGGGAAAGAGTTAAAGTGGCTGTGTTATTGTTGTGGTGGTGTCTGGCTTGAGCTGCAATGTTTTCCTGACTAATTGAATCAGGCTTTTCGTTTGAAGTAGGATGCAGAGTGCGGCTGGGTTTTTGTGTCACCCAGGAAACGGGATCTGCCAAATGATCAAACATTCCGTCTTGTCTAATTAGTCAGTATGTTGTCTATTAGATGCTCCTCTGGGTGCTGCCAAGAGAACCAGGGTTTATCACATCTCCATTTACAAACCTGGGGTTGCGGATATACAAAACATGTTACTGACACGTGTGTCTCCAGTGTTTAGTTTGTATTCATCAAATTAACAGTAAAATCTGAAGCCAGAGCGATATATAGAGAACAGCGGGGGTCTTGCTGCTCATTGACATCCGCTGCCCCTTTAGTCTATAGCAGCAATTATTTTCCTGCCTTGAAGTTCTTTTATTCCCATCATCATTTACTCTTAAATGATTCACTTCACAAATTGTGTTTTATATACTTCGTATCACAAGATGACATTGTGTTCTACACAGACCTCTTCCAGTAAAGTACTTTGTTTTTTAATGCTGTCAATACACTAGTCATTCTCAATGTATTATAAACCGTTAGAAATATCAATGCTACACTCTACAGCGATATTCCTAGTACATATTATTATATTGCTGTGAAATAATGTTTTCAGATGGATCATTGCATATTTGCCACATTCAATAGTTTCTGATCTGGGACCCCTGGGGATCATCTGGCCCAAGGGTGAACACAGACAGTAAAGTCCCGCCCCTGATCTGGCCATATATAGGGGAAATGTAGTTTTAAATACTAGCCATTTAATGTAATGTAAAACATGGCGGGGTTTGGTCTTACCTAGTGGCGCCCAAATAGGGCACATGGAAAAAGCATGTCTTGATGAAACAAATGTGCACAAGGCCCCGGGATCACATGGGTTGCACCCTAGGGTTCTTAAAGAACTTAGTTCAGTTATTTCTGTCCCCCTCTTCATAATATTCAGAGATTCTCTAGTGACTGGTATAGTGCCAAGGGACTGGCGCAGGGCAAATGTGGTGCCTATTTTTAAAAAGGGCTCTAGGTCTTACCCAGGTAATTATAGACCGGCAAGTTTAAGATCAATCGTGGGAAAATGTTTGAGGGGCTATTGAGAGACTATATACAGGATTATGTGACAAAAATTAGTATTATAAGTCACAGCCAGCACGGTTTTACTAAGGACAGAAGTTAAACAGATAAAAACAAGGGGACATATAACACAAAAACACTGAAAAAGGCCATACTTACAAATGGACACAGACAGGTCAGAAACGCTGATAAAGGAGTGAGCGCAGGTGCTTTAAATAATAATAGCCACTCCCACTAGTCTTGAGGGGAGTGGTGTGTGGTGCATGGGAAGTGTAGTAAAAAATAATAAATGAATAGTGTATGTGCAAGTGATAATAATAGGGGTGAAATATAGGGGGCAGTAATGAGTAAAGTGAAAAAAAAAATGAATAATGGGGTGCCAGTGTGTGAAACATGGAGGGATAGTGTGTAGGTCATGAGGCAGGTGCAGCGTGCATACCCAGGTAGAAGCCTATTTGTAAGGACAGAAGCTGTCAAACCAACCTGATTTGTTTTTATGAAGGGGTGAGCAGAAGCCTAGACAGAGGGGCCGCTGTGGATATAGTGTTTTTGGACTTTGCAAAGGCATTTGACACTGTCCCTCATAGACATCTAATGGGTAAATTACGGACTACAGGTTTAGAAAGTATAGTTTGTAATTGGATTGAGAACTGGCTCAAGGACCGTATCCAGAGAGTTGTGGTCAATGATTCCTACTCTGAATGGTACCCGGTTATAAGTGGTGTACCCCAGGGTTCCGTGCTGGGACCACTATTATTCAACTTATTTATTAATGATATAGAGGATGGGATTAACCCCTTAATGACCAGCCTATTTTAGACCTTAATGATCAAGCCATTTTTTAGGTTTTTCCATCGTCTCATTCAAAGAGCTATACACTTTTTATTTTTGCGTCAACATAGCTGTATAAGGTCTTGTTTTTTGAAGGACAAGTTGTAATTTTTAATAGCACCATTTTGGGGTACATAGAATTTATTGATTAACTTTTATAAACTTTTTTTGGGGGGAGAATAGAAAAAAAACAGCAATTTTGCCACACTTTTTTGTGTCCTAAATTTACGCCGTTTACCGTGTGGTATAAATAACACAATAACTTTATTCAGTGGGTTGTTGCGATTGCAACGATACCAAATTTGTATAGTTTTTGTATGTTTTACTACTTTTACACAGTGAAAACACTTTGTTTTCAAAATTATTTTTTCTTGTGTCTCCATATTTGAAGAGCCGTAACGTTTTTATTTTTTTGCTGATGCAATTGTAGTAGGGCTTTTTTTTTGCGGGACGACTTGTCGTTTTTATCAGTACCATTTTGGAGTAGATGCGACTTTTTGAACACTTTTTATCATATTTTTTTTAAGGCTGGATTCAAAGAAAACAGCAATTTTTGCATGGTTTTATATATATATATATTTTTTATGACGTTCACCATACGGGTTAAATTATGTAATAAGTTTATAGTTGGGGTTGGTCCGGATGCGGTGATACCAAATATGTGTAACTTTTTACTTTATTTTGTTTGTTAATAATAAAGCGGTTTGTAAGGGGGGAAAAGTGGGTTTTTCATTTTTTTTTTTCACTTTTTTTGAAAAACTTTTTTACTATTCCCACTAGGGGACTTCACTATGCGATTATCCGATTGCATTTATAATACACTGCAATACTTCTGTATTGCAGTGTATTATGCCTGTCCATGTAAAACGGACAGGCATCTGCTAGGTCATGCCAGAGGCAAGATCTAGCAGGCATTCATTACAGCCTTTATTAGGCCCCCGGCTGCCATCGGAGACACAGACACTTGGCGATCTTATCGCCAGGTGTCAGTGAGATGAGAGGGAACTCCCTTCCTCTCTCCAAAACCACTCAGATGCGGTGCACGCTATTGAGCACCGCATCTGAAGGGTTAAACGGGTGAGATCGATACTAATATCGTACTATGTAACTATGTAACCCTTTTAAGGAACAAAGTTATACAACACTCATATCACCTATGTAAAAAACTGCCCCCTTAGTTACTCAGCCAACCAATTAATCAAATTAAAGAGGCTCTGTCACCAGATTTTCAAACCCCTATCTCCTATTGCAGCAGATCAGCGCTGCAATGTAGATAACAGTAACGTTTTTGCTTTTTCAAAAACGAGCATTTTTGGCCAAGTTATGACCATTTTTATATTTATGCAAATGAGCCTTTCTTATGTAAAACTGGGCGTGTTTAAAGTTATGTCCAAGTGGGCGTGTATTGTGTTCGTTACATCTGGGCGTTTTTACTTGTTTTACTAGCTGGGCGTTAAAAATAGAAGAGTATGATGCTGACGAATCAGCATCATCCACTTCTCTTCGTTACCACCCAGCTTCTGGTAGTGCACAGACAGACAGCGTGTCCTCGCGAGTCCGACGCAATGAATTTCCTGTGGGAGGAAGTGAGTGATGTCACAGCGTGATCTCGCGAGGAAACGCTGTGTGTCTGTGCACTGCCAGAAGCTGGGTGGTAACGAAGAGAAGTGGATGATGCTCATTCGTCAGCATCATACATTTCTATTCACAACGCCCAGCTAGTAAAACAAGGAAAAACGCCCAGATGTACACACACAATACACACCCAGTTGGACATAACTTTAAACACGCCCAGTTGTACATAAGAACGGCTCATTTGCATAAATATAAAAATGGTCATAACTTGGCCAAAAATGCTCGTTTTTTTAAAAAAAAAACACGTTACTGTTATCTACATTGCAGCGCCGATCTGCTGCAATAGGAGATAGGGGTTTGAAAATCTGGTGACAGAGCCTCTTTAAATTGATCATTAGGACATAGCCAGACTGGATTGCTGTGTAAATCTAAACTTTACAATCAAAGTGAATAAAGAACCACAACATTTTCTTAAGAACACCAGGCCATTCCAAGACAGCTGAGAAAAAAAGTTGTTCAAATATTATTCATCTCAAAAGTTTTTCAAGGTTATCTCTAAAGATATACATTAGAATAATGTCAACTGAACCTACCGTTTTCAGTGCGATCGGTCGACAAGCTAATGTATATGGCAGCAGCCTGCCTGTCCTTTGACAACAGATATTGGGGAAAAGAAGAATTGGGTATGTGTTCCCCATGAGATAAAGTTTAAAACATAAATAATTTATTTAGTGCAGTAATACAAATATCTATCTATGCGTTTCGGGGTTGGACTAACCACTTCCTCAGCCTTGTACACTTTTACACATTTTTATTACTGCACCAAATAAATTATTTATGTTTTAAAAATAACTTTTAGTTATTGTGGTCTATTAGCAGTGCTGACGCAAATCCCCGCCTTTTCCTATCTGAATTCTACTTTCCTTACAATGGTCTAAAGCAGATTCCAGGGATGTAGGCTTCAGCACACTCATCGGAAAACTATTACACATATCAACTGCTTCTGGAGTTTTGCCCTCAATTACAACTCAGCAAGGTGAGAAAAACAATTACCACCTTGCCCCCAAGACTATCTCTTTAAAACAATATTTCTCTATGAAGCGCGGTCTTTCTCTTTTTGTCTCTTCTCCTATGAGATAAGTGCTCGCTTAGGTGTCTCACATCTTCCCCTCTCCCTATTAAAATAACATGTGCGAGCAGAGCTAACATGTTTATGAGGTGTTTGACTACACCTTTTGTTTGTGATCTTCTGTATCTTATTTGGATGCTTATCTTCTCCGGCCATGTTGACTTTATTTAATATTTTTCACTCCTGTACAGTGCATCTCGGTTCCGACCTAGGCTAGTTTTTGCTGTGTTTTTTGGTGCTACAATCTACTGTTAAATCCTGACTTGGCTAGATGACTACTAGATTTCTATTGCTACCGACAATTAGTGTATTCCTTAGATTTTCCTTTCTCTGCTCCACCATCATTATCTAGACAATTAATTACTGGATAACTCCATACATACAAGTCCTGAGACCAACACAGTATCAAGACCAGAAACAGGGGCATAACTAGGAAAGACTGGGCCCCATCGCAAACTTTTGACTGGGGCCCCCCCTCCCCTGGGTGTCACACAACCCCCCCTTGTAGATAGTGCCTTTTTTGCAGCCCCCCCCTGTAGATAACGCCATACAGCCCCCCTGTAGATAACGCCATACAGCAGCCCTGTAGATAACGCCATACAGCAGCCCTGTAGATAACGCCATACAGCAGCCCTGTAGATAACGCCATACAGTACCCCTGTAGATAACGCCATACAGCCCCCCTGTAGACAACGCCATACAGCCCCCCTGTAGATAACGCCATACAGCCCACTGTAGATAACGCCATACAGCCCCCCTGTAGATAACGCCATACAGCCCCCCTGTACATAAAGCCATACATCCCCCCTGTAGATAAAGCGATACAGCCCCCCTGTAGATAACGCCATACAGCAGCCCTGTAGATAACGCCATACAGAAGCCCTGTAGATAAAGCCATACAGCAGCCCTGTAGATAACGCCATACAGTACCCCTGTAGATAACGCCATACAGCCCCCCTGTAGACAACGCCATACAGCCCCCCTGTAGATAACGCCATACAGCCCCCTGTAGATAACGCCATACAGCCCCCCTGTAGATAACGCCATACAGCCCCCCTGTACATAAAGCCATACAGCCCCCCTGTAGATAAAGCGATACAGCCCCCTGTAGGTAACACAAAACAGCCCCCCTGTAGGTAACGCCATACAGCCCCCCCTGTAGGTAACGCCATACAGCCCCCTGTAGGTAACGCCATACAGCCCCCCCTGTAGGTAATGCCATACAGCCCCCCTGTAGGTAACGCCATACAGCCCCCTGTAGATAACGCCATACAGCCCCCTGTAGATAACACCATACAGAACCCTTTGTAAATAGTGCCATACAGCCCTCCTGTAGGTAACGCTATACAGCCCCCCTGTAGGTAATGCTATACAGCCCCCTGTAGGTAACGCTATACAGCCCCCTGTAGGTAACGCTATACAGCCCCCCTGTAGATAATGCTATACAGCCCCCCTGTAGATAACGCCATACAGCCCCCCTGTAGATAACGCCATACAGCCCCCCTGTAGACAACGCCATACAGCCCCCCTGTAGATAACGCCATACAGCCCCCCTGTAGATAACGCCATACAGTCCCCCCTGTAGATAACGCCATACAGCCCCCCTGTACATAAAGCCATACAGCCCCCCTGTAGATAAAGCGATACAGCCCCCTGTAGGTAACACCAAACAGCCCGCCTGTAGGTAACACCAAACAGCCCGCCTGTAGGTAACGCTATACAGCCCCCTGTAGGTAACGCTATACAGCCCCCTGTAGGTAACGCTATACAGCCCCCCTGTAGGTAACGCTATACAGCCCCCCCTGTAGGTAACGGTATACAGCCCCCCTGTAGGTAACACTATACAGCCCCCCTGTAGGTAATGCTATACAGCCCCCTGTAGGTAACGCTATACAGCCCCCCTGTAGGTAACGCTATACAGCCCCCCTGTAGGTAACGCTATACAGCCCCCCTGTAGGTAACGGTATACAGCCCCCCTGTAGGTAACACTATACAGCCCCCTGTAGGTAACACTATACAGCCCCCCTGTAGGTAACGCTATACAGCCCCCTGTAGGTAACACTATACAGCCCCCTGTAGGTAACGCTATACAGCCCCCTGTAGGTAACGCTATACAGCCCCCCTGTAGGTAATGCTATACAGCCCCCCTGTAGGTAATGCTATACAGCCCCCCTGTAGGTAACGCTATACAGCCCCCTGTAGGTAACGCTATACAGCCCCCCTGTAGGTAACGCTATACAGCCCCCCTGTAGGTAATGCTAAACAGCCCCCTGTAGGTAACGCTATACAGCCCCCCTGTAGGTAACGCTATACAGCCCCCCCTGTAGGTAACGCTATACAGCCCCCTGTAGGTAACGCTATACAGCCCCCCTGTAGGTAACGCTATACAGCCCCCCTGTAGGTAATGCTATACAGCCCCCTGTAGATAACGCCATACAGCCCCCTGTAGATAACGCCATACAGCCCCCCTGTAGATAACACCATACAGAACCCTTTGTAAATAGTGCCATACAGCCCTCCTGTAGGTAACGCTATACAGCCCCCCTGTAGGTAATGCTATACAGCCCCCTGTAGGTAACGCTATACAGCCCCCTGTAGGTAACGCTATACAGCCCCCCTGTAGATAATGCTATACAGCCCCCCTGTAGATAACGCCATACAGCCCCCCTGTAGATAACGCCATACAGCCCCCCTGTAGACAACGCCATACAGCCCCCCTGTAGATAACGCCATACAGCCCCCCTGTAGATAACGCCATACAGTCCCCCCTGTAGATAACGCCATACAGCCACCCTGTACATAAAGCCATACAGCCCCCCTGTAGATAAAGCGATACAGCCCCCTGTAGGTAACACCAAACAGCCCGCCTGTAGGTAACGCCATACAGCCCCCCTGTAGGTAACGCTATACAGCCCCCCTGTAGGTAATACTATACAGCCCCCTGTAGGTAACGCTATACAGCCCCCTGTAGGTAACGCTATACAGCCCCCTGTAGGTAACGCTATACAGCCCCCCTGTAGGTAACGCTATACAGCCCCCCCTGTAGGTAACGGTATACAGCCCCCCTGTAGGTAACACTATACAGCCCCCCTGTAGGTAATGCTATACAGCCCCCTGTAGGTAACGCTATACAGCCCCCCTGTAGGTAACGCTATACAGCCCCCCTGTAGGTAACGCTATACAGCCCCCCTGTAGGTAACGGTATACAGCCCCCCTGTAGGTAACACTATACAGCCCCCTGTAGGTAACACTATACAGCCCCCCTGTAGGTAACGCTATACAGCCCCCTGTAGGTAACACTATACAGCCCCCTGTAGGTAACGCTATACAGCCCCCTGTAGGTAACGCTATACAGCCCCCCTGTAGGTAATGCTATACAGCCCCCTGTAGGTAATGCTATACAGCCCCCCTGTAGGTAACGCTATACAGCCCCCTGTAGGTAACGCTATACAGCCCCCCTGTAGGTAACGCTATACAGCCCCCCTGTAGGTAATGCTAAACAGCCCCCTGTAGGTAACGCTATACAGCCCCCCTGTAGGTAACGCTATACAGCCCCCCCTGTAGGTAACGCTATACAGCCCCCTGTAGGTAACGCTATACAGCCCCCCTGTAGGTAACGCTATACAGCCCCCCTGTAGGTAATGCTATACAGCCCCCCTGTAGGTAACGCTATACAGCCCCCCCTGTAGGTAACGCTATACAGCCCCCTGTAGGTAACGCTATACAGCCCCCCTGTAGGTAACGCTATACAGCCCCCCGTAGGTAACGCTATATAGCCCCCCTGTAGGTAACGCTATACAGCCCCCCCTTTAGGTAACGCTATACAGCCCCCCTGTAGGTAACGCTATACAGCCCCCCTGTAGGTAACGCTATACAGCCCCCCTGTAGGTAACGCTATACAGCCCCCCTGTAGGTAACGCTATACAGCCCCCTGTAGGTAACGCTATACAGCCCCCCCTGTAGGTAACGCTATACAGCCCCCCTGTAGGTAACGCTATACAGCCCCCCTGTAGGTAACGCTATACAGCCCCCTCTAGGTAACGCTATACAGCCCCCTGTAGGTAACGCCATACAGCCCCCCCTGTAGGTAACGGCATACAGCCCCTCCTGTAGGTAACGCCATACAGCCCCTCCTGTAGGTAATGCTATACAGCCCCTCCTGTAGGTAACGCTATAGAGCCCCTCCTATAGGTAACGCTATACAGCCCCCTGTAGGTAACGCTATACAGCCCCCCCTGTAGGTAACGCCATACAGCCCCAACACCCAAAAAATATCTGACCTATAGTGTGTCCTATAAAAGACATTTATCCCCTATCCACAGGATAGGGGATACATGTGTGATCGCTGGGACGCCCAGCGATAAGGAGAACGGGGGACAGAAAGTCCCCCGAAGTTTTCCATGACTAACCTCTGACTTCTGGAGTCTGCGCAGTTCAATAAAAATGAAAGGAGCGCTGGTCACGCATGCGCACAAGCACGACCGGCGCTCCATTCATCTCTACGGAGCTGCCGACACAGACCCCGGAAGTCCGAGGTTTGTCATGGAGAACTTCAGGGGACTTTCGGTCCCCCGTTCTCTCTATCGCTGCCAGCGATCACACATGTGGATAGGGGATACATGTCTTTTGTAGGAACAACCCCTTTAATGGCAGAGCGGGGAGATACATGTCTCTTCTTTTTCCCGCGAGGCAGTTTTACTGCTCGCGGGAAAAAGACGCCGACGCCTCCCATTGAAATCAATGGGAGCCATTTTCGGGCCGTTTTTGACGAGTTTTGCGACGCGGTTTCCACGTCAAAATACTCGGCAAAATACTCTGTGTGAACATAGCCTAATGCCCTTTCTTCGGGCGTTTCTGTCTCCGACTTCCTATTAACAACAATGGCAGGCAGAAAATGCGTTTTTTGCTGCGTTTTTCTGCCCACGGCCCGATGGCCGAAAAAGGTCACAAAAAACGCAATGAAAAACGCGGGAAGTGTTCAAAATATGCCTCAAAATTCCGGAAGGAGTAATGAGGCAGATTTTTCTACCTAAAAACTTTTCCCTTCTCCCATGAACTTTTTAACTTCATCTACCTGTCCTCTGCAGTCTGCACGTCCTCCACCCGTCCTGTGACTGTCCTCCACCCGTCCTATGGGATACTAGTACTCCAGCAGTCCTGACTGTACTGTCCTCCGCCCGAAGTCTCGCGTCGTTCGTTCCCATTAGCTCCGCCCCCTGTCCTCTCCCCTGCCTGAGCGCTCCTCCTACCACCTATCGCCGTCCTATTCAACTGTGGCAGACTATCAGTGCGCAGTGTGCAGTGCAGCGGCTATCACCAGGCCCCCGCCCCCCCCGGATGCCTAGTGTAACGTTAGTGATGCTACTACTAGGCATGAGGGGGCCCGTGCCTCCAGGCCTGGCACATAATGTAATGTGCCTGTCAGGGCGACACGGGCCCCCCCCATGCCGCGGGCCCCATAGCAGCTGCTACGGCTGCTACTGTGGTAGTTACGCCACTGACCAGAAACAAAGTTGCGGGGGTCCCAATAGTATAATGTGTTATTTGTTTACTTCTTTCTCTGAATATTGTGGAACCAAGCCTCTTATGAGTTACTATGCATGGTCGAAATTGTCGCAGATGAACCAGGCCCCTAAGCCCCCTGTTGCCACATAGCGCTGAGCGCGCTCCTAACTGTGTTTGCGTCCTTAGGACGCAAATACAGTTCAGGGCAATGCTGGAGCCTCGCTCCATCATTCACTGTGCCGTGAGCGGCTCGGCGCAGGCAGGCGCGATGTAGTGACGTCATCGCACCTGGTTGCGCCGAGTCACTCACAACACAGTGCAGAGGAGGAGAAGGATCTTCTCCACCCGTCGTGGGAATGAGGATAGGTAAGTAATTATGTTGTTATTTTTCTATTAACTATGTACATATGGGGGGCATTATACTGGGTATAGGAGGGGGGAGGGTGCATTACACTATATGGGGGCATTATACTGTATAGGACAGCTAAGGGTGGCATTATACCTATGGGGGGCACTATACTGTGTGGGACAGCTATGGGGGGCATTATACTGTGTGGGACAGCTATGGGGGGCATTATACTGTCTGTGGCATCTATGGGGGGCATTATACTGTATGGGGCAGTTATGGGGGCATTATACTGTGTGTGGGGCATTATACTGTCTGTGGCAGCTATGGAGGGTATTATACTGTATGGGGCAGTTATGGGGGCATTATACTGTATGGGACAACTATGAGGGGCATTATACTGTATGTGGCAGCTATAGATGGCATTATTCTGTATGGGGCAGCTATGGGGGACATACTGTATGGGGCATTATTCTGTATGGGGCAGCTATGGGGGGCACTATACTGTATGGGGCATTATACTGTATGTGGCAGCTATGTTGAGCTTTATACTGTATGGGGCATTATACTGTATGGGGGCTTTATACTGTATGGAGCAGCTATGGGGGACATTATACTGTATGTGGCAGCTATGGAGAGCATTATACAGTATGGAGGGCATTATACTGTATGGGAAAGCTATGGGGGGCTTTATACTATATTGGGGACATTATACTGTATGTGGCAGCTATGGAGGGCATTACACTGTATGGGGCATTATAGTGTATCGGGCAGCTATGGGGGGCATTATATTGTATGGGGTGCATTATACTGTATACTGTATTGGGGACATTATACTGTATGTGGCAGCTATGGAGGGCATTCTACTGTACGGGGCATTATAGTGTATCGGGCAGCTGTGGGGGGCATTATATTGTATGGGGTGCATTATACTGTATGGGGGCATTATACTTTATGGGGCAGTTATGGGTGGCAATATACTGTGGGGGCAGCTATGGGGGGCGGCTGGGCATAAGTGTACGCAGGGAGGTGGGAGGGGTAGGGGGGCCCAAGCTGAATTCTTGCACCAGGGCCCATGAGCCTTTAGCTACGCCCCTGTGCATGTTGAACAATGAAATATGTTTTTGGCAGATGACTCTGTGTCGATAAGATGGAGTTGTGGAAAAAAAAAGTGAAATACATTTCCACATTTCAATTATACCTTCAAGGCTACATAGTCACTCACTTGTCTTCATAGTCAGTCTTCAAGTTTATAAAGTTTGCACATGTGTTATGACTGGTGACTATAAGAAGATACAGAGCCAAAACTTGTTATAGCCTACTGCATTTCAATTACAAGTATTAACATGGCTGACTGCTTTCATTCACTCTAATGTAAGAGCATGGTGGCTCCGCAGACAATGCAATCTGCTTCTGCTAAAGTTCATTTCAATTCCATTTTCTTCAGGTTAATAAATGTAAACAACAATAAATGTAATGGTTAATGCTTTGAAAGTAATTATATATTTAGAGATTAACTGCAATGCATTTTATATCTTGGAGCCTTTTTGCAAAATAATAGTACTGAAGGCGAATATGAATATGTATAATAGATAGACAGACAGGCAGGCAGGCAGACAGACAGACTCACACAGGACAGGTTGGTGCAGATTTTACACCGTTTTAAAATGCAACTGTGTATTGTTATAGTTCATCATAGAACACCCCCCTTTCATGTCTTCCTTGCAATCCGCCAATAATTGTGAGCCATGACGTTTATTTGCTCAGTCCCAAACATGTAATCTAAAAGATAGTAGGAAGCTGGTTTTTTTTTAAATGAAAGTTAACAGAGGGGCTCCATACCAACTGGGTCCCAGTGCAGGTGCACAGGCTCCACATATGGTGTGTCTGCCCCTGGTTTCAAGTATTTTTAATGATAACGATATCAGGGCTTCACACACACACACACACACACATATATATATATATATATATATATATATAACCCTTTTTGAAATGAGCATGTATAATAACCCTGTTCTTAATTAGAATTTTTAAATAACAGAGTGGGGAAAGGTGTGTTCCCCCTCCCCTTTAGAGATTATTTTTAGTCTACTATTTATTTAATCTATTTTTTACAACTAAATCTGTAAGATTTTATTTGTTTCATCAATTTTTTTTATTTATTCTTGGTTTTAATCAAGCAGATCAGCACTTTTATATATGTATATATAATTGTATGTGTGTATATATATATATATATATATATATATATATTATATTGCTAATATATATATATATATATTTTTTTTTTTTTGATAAGAATGGGTAAAATATATATAATAATGAATAACATACAGGATCACCACTATGGACTGTGAGAGACTTCATTCTGAAATCAGCAAATTAGGAAATCCGTATCCCTCCCCTTTCCCTGTTTTTTAACTGAAGCACAACTGTTATCCTGGAAAAAAGCATCTTCTTTTTTCCCCCGGTCTTTTTTGTGTATAAAAGGGAGTCTCCCTCTGTGTATCATTGTATTAACCTGAGGAAGAGCCCTGTCCGGTCCTTAAACACGTAGTGTTATTTGTAATAATAAAGATACCGAAAATTCAAGACATTGATTTGATTACTCACTGGTCTGGCGCCATATCCTGAAAACTGCAAACTTTTTCTTCCAAACCTCCTTTTAACCCGTTAGTGACTGCCAATACGCCTTTTCACAGCGGCCACTAATGGGCTTTATTCTGATGCATAAGCATTTTTACAGCGCTGCATCAGGATAAATAAACAGAGCAGGGAGCTGTCAAATCTCCCCGCTCTCAGCTGCCAGAGGTAGCTGAGGGCTGGGGGCGTCCCTGTTCGAACGTGTGAGATCGATATAAGCATCGATCTCACCCGTTTAACCCTTCAGATGCAGTGCTCAATAGCATGCACCGCATCTGAGTTGTTATCGAGAGAGGGAGGGAGCTCCCTCTCTCTCCCACCGACACCCGGCGATAAGATCGTCGAGTGTCTGTGTCTCCGATGGCAGCCGGGGGCCTAATAAAGGACCCCAGGTCTGCCTGGAGTGAATGCCTGTAGCGAATGCCTGCTAGCATGACCTAGCAGATGCCTGTCCGTTTTAAACTGACAGACAGTAATACACGGCAATACAAAAGTATTGCAGTGTATTATAATAGCGATCGGATGATCGCATATTAAAGTCCCCTAGTGGGACTAAGAAAAAAGTAAAAAAATAAGTTTAATAAAGTTAATTTAAAAAAAAAATGTGAAAAAAAAAATTAAAACCCACTTTTTCCCCTAACAAACTGCTTTACTAGTAAAAAAACAAAATAAAGTAAAAAAGTTACACATATTTGGTATCGCCGCATCCGTAACGACCCCAACTATAAATATATTTAATTATTTAACCCGCACGGTGAACGCCGTAAAAAATTAAATAAAAAACGATGAAAAAATTTCTGTTTTCTATGAATCCTGACTTAAAAAAAATGTGATAAAAAGTGATCAAAAAGTCGTGCCTACTCTAAAATGGTACAGATAAAAACTAAGTCTTCCCGCAAAAAAAAAAAGCCCTCATACAACTGCATCGGCAGAACAATAAAAAAAGTTATGGCTCTGCAAATATGGAGACACAAAAACAAATAATTTTGAAAAAAAAGTGTTTTTACTGTGTAAAAGTAGTAAAACATACAAAATCTATACAAATTGGTATCGTTGCAATCGTAACAAATAAATAAAGTTGAATAAAGTTATTGTGTTATTTCTACCACACGGTAAATGGCGTAAATTTAGGACGTGAAAAAGAATGGCGAAATTTCCGTTTTTTTTCTCCCCCCCCCAAAAAAAAGTTCTGAAAAGTTAATCAATAAATAATATGTACCTCAAAATGGTGCTATTAAAAAATACAACTTGTCCCGCAAAAAAACAAAACCTTATACAGCTATGTCAACGCAAAAATAAAAAAGTTATAGCTCTTGGAATGCGACGATGGAAAAACATAAAAAATACCTTGGTCATTAAGGTTTAAAATAGGCTGAGCATTAAGGGGTTAAGGTAAATGTCTGAGCATAAAACTTTTCTTTACTCATATAAAAAAATATATAGGCAAAAATCTTAAAGTTTATCTATAACATAAAAATATTCATAGGTTTTCATAGTTTCATAGTAGGGCTAAAAAAAAAAAAAAAGAAAAAAAATGTATTGTCATACGGTGTTTAACCCCTTCCCGCTCCTTGACGTACTATTACGTCATGGCAGCTCTATCGTTCGCGCTCCATGCCGTAATAGTACGTCTTGCAGTTAGAACAGCGGTGCGCGCGCCCGGCGCGTTCATGCGCTGTGATAGCTGCTGTTTCTGACAGCAGGCTATCACGGCATAATGGGACGGGACCATTTACTATGGTCCCGCCTCGCCGATCGCCGCTATTGGCTAGTCAGTGAGTAACTAGCCAATAGCAGCGATCGGTCTCATTCAGCACAGCAGTGCTCGAGCCCGGCGTTCCTGAGCTGTGATAGCTGCTGTTTCTGACAGCATGCTATCACAGCATAATGGGCCGGGACC
This sequence comes from Rhinoderma darwinii, assembly GCF_050947455.1. NCBI lineage: Eukaryota > Metazoa > Chordata > Amphibia > Anura > Rhinodermatidae > Rhinoderma > Rhinoderma darwinii. The sequence goes on from NC_134689.1 coordinate 113,527,206, forward strand.
ATTTACTATGGTCCCGCCTCGCCGATCGCCGCTATTGGCTAGTCAGTGAGTAACTAGCCAATAGCAGCGATCATTCTCGTCACTTCCTCTCTCTGACCTCACATCCTGCTGCAACCGCCCTGAACGCCCTGTTGGAGTTAGCGAGGCGTTGAGATCGGTTGTGAGCAGAGAGTCAGAGAGAAAAGAAGTGAAAAAAAGTGAAAAAAAGTTTCTAAAACAACGTTTTTTTTGCTTCCCACCACCCCATCCACTACCCACTCCTGTTCCCTTCCTCTTTGAGTTCTACCCACGTTTTTTGGTCAGTGATCTCCTATCACTGACCACTTTTCAGTCTTCAGGACCACATTTCTTGGTCCCTGGGGATTTTTTTTTCATTTTTTTCTATATAAAACATAAAACAAAAAAAAAAATATAAAAAGAAAAAAAAGAAACAAAAAAAAATAGTTAGTTTAGCCAATTTTGAAAATTTAACTGGTTAGTTTAGTATTAGCCCCTTCCCGCTCCTTGACGTACTATTACGTCATGGCAGCTCTATCGTTCGCGCTCCATGCCGTAATAGTACGTCTTGCAGTTAGAACAGCGGTGCGCGCGCCCGGCGCGTTCATGCGCTGTGATAGCTGCTGTTTCTGACAGCAGGCTATCACGGCATAATGGGACGGGACCATTTACTATGGTCCCGCCTCGCCGATCGCCGCTATTGGCTAGTCAGTGAGTAACTAGCCAATAGCAGCGATCGGTCTCATTCAGCACAGCAGTGCTCGAGCCCGGCGTTCCTGAGCTGTGATAGCTGCTGTTTCTGACAGCATGCTATCACAGCATAATGGGCCGGGACCATTTACTATGGTCCCGCCTCGCCGATCGCCGCTATTGGCTAGTCAGTGAGTAACTAGCCAATAGCAGCGATCATTCTCGTCACTTCCTCTCTCTGACCTCACATCCTGCTGCAACCGCCCTGAACGCCCTGTTGGAGTTAGCGAGGCGTTGAGATCGGTTGTGAGCAGAGAGTCAGAGAGAAAAGAAGTGAAAAAAAGTGAAAAAAAGTTTCTAAAACAACGTTTTTTTTGCTTCCCACCACCCCATCCACTACCCACTCCTGTTCCCTTCCTCTTTGAGTTCTACCCACGTTTTTTGGTCAGTGATCTCCTATCACTGACCACTTTTCAGTCTTCAGGACCACATTTCTTGGTCCCTGGGGATTTTTTTTTCATTTTTTTCTATATAAAACATAAAACAAAAAAAAAAATATAAAAAGAAAAAAAAGAAACAAAAAAAAATAGTTAGTTTAGCCAATTTTGAAAATTTAACTGGTTAGTTTAGTATTAGGGTTAGTTAGTGTCAGGGAACCGTCAAAAAGCGTAGTTAGGTATAGTGTCAGGGAATTTAGCGTCAGGAATCGGTCACCGTAGATAGGCTTAGCGTTAGGGATCCATCACCGTAGTTAGGTTTAGCGTCAGGGAAGCTCGGAATAATTAGATAGGTTTAGTGTCAGGCACCCGTCACCGTAGTTAGGTTTAGTGTCAGGGAAGCTTGAAATAATCTAGATAGGTTTAGTGTCAGGGAATCGTCGCCGTAGTTAGGTTTAGCGTTAGGGAAGTCCACATAAAATTTAGTTAGGTTTAGTGTTAGGAACCCTCGCCCTAGTTAGCTTTAGTGTCAGGGAAGTCCACTTGCTCTCTAAAAACAAAACACACATTTGTGCTAGTTGTGCTATCCTATTGCTCCCAGTTAGGGATTTATTTTTTTGCAGTATATAAATTTTGTCTTCGCACAACAAGCATGTCCCAACGGACATTTACTGCTGAAGAGGCGTATGCATTTCTGGCCTCCGACACAGACTCGTCGGATGGCGATACAGTATTTTATTTGTCTACCTCCTCATCCAGCGATGAAGAGGAGGGACCCCCTAGGAGACGCCCCAGGACCACCACCATAGTAGAAATCCCTGAGAGAAGTGACCCCACAACAAGTGATACCCCTGAGCGAAGTGACCCCATTTGGACACCCACACCAGACCATTATGAACCCCAAATCCCTGAGTACACGGGCAGCCCAGGCATCAAATTTAACACGGCAGGGTTCAGTGAGATGGACTTTTTCAAGTTCTTCTTCACTGATAACTTTATAGAGCTAATGGTCACCCAGACTAATTTATATGCCCAACAGTATATCACCAAGAACCCCAACTCATTTTATGCCCAATCCCAGAGGTGGACTCCTGTAAACGCAGCAGAGTTGGGCAAGTTCTGGGGACTGCTCTTGAACATGGGGCTTCTAAAAAAGCCATCCATTAGGACCTACTGGAGCACGGACATCCTATACCACACCCCGATGTACCGTATGGCCATGTCCAGGATGCGTTATGAGGCAATACTTCGCTTCCTACATTATGCCGATAATGAGCAGTGCCCACCCCGAGATGACCCCAGTTTTGACCGTTTATATAAACTGAGACCCCTATTAGACCATTTCAGTGCCCGGTTTGCCCAAGCATACACCCCCGAGAAGTGTATTTCCATTGATGAGTCCCTGGTACATTTTAAAGGGAGGCTTCAATTCCGCCAATACCTGCCAAGTAAGAGGGCAAGGTATGGCGTGAAGTTGTATAAGCTGTGCGAGAGTGCATCAGGGTATACATATAAATTCAGGATATATGAAGGGAAGGACAGCAGTATTCAGCCCCCAGAATGCCCCCCCTTACTGGGAATTAACGCAAAAATTGTGTGGGATTTGGTGCACCCACTGCTGGACCAGGGTTACCACCTCTACCTGGATAATTTTTATACCAGCGTCCCGCTCTTCAAGTGCCTCGCTTCCAGAAGGACTGCGGCATGCGGCACTGCTAGAAAAAATCTTAGAGGCCTCCCTAAAACACTGCTTGGGCAAACACTCAGAAGGGGTGAGAGCAGGGCACATTCTAGTAGCAACATATTGTGTGTCAAGTACAAGGACAAGAGAGATGTCCTTGTATTGACAACAATACATGGCCACACCAGTACCCATGTACCTGTACGAGGTACCAGTACAGAGACCCCCAAACCAGATTGCATCCTGGACTACAATAGGTACATGGGAGGGGTGGACTTGTCAGATCAAGTCCTGAAGCCCTACAGCGCTACGCGGAAATCGAGGGTGTGGTATAAGAAGCTGGCCGTGCACATCATACAGATGGCATTGTACAATGCGTACGTGCTACGTCGATGTGCAGGCCAGAGGGGAACTTTCCTGGAATTTCAAGAGGTGGTTATAAAGAACCTAATTTTTGGCGACCAGGAAGGAGGGGCACCCAGTACTTCTGGAAGCGAGGCCACACGCATCGTACCAGGGCAACACTTTCCAGGAGAAGTTCCCCAAACTGGCAAGAAGGGAAAAAGTCAAAAGAGGTGCAAAGTGTGCTATAAGAGGGGGATAAGGAAGGACACAACATACCAATGCGACACGTGTCCCGAAAAACCAGGGCTCTGTATGAAAGATTGTTTTAAAATTTACCATACATCCCTTGATTTTTAATTTACCCTGATGCACTCCGCACAGCTTATCCCCCTCATCTTTCCCTTTTGAGCCCTGCCATGTGCCCAAGCAGCAAATAACAGCCACATGTAGGGTATTGCCGTACCCGGGAGAACCCACATTACAATTTATGGGGTGTATGTCTCCGGTGGCACATGCTGGGCACAATATATCGGACACTGAAATGGCATATATGTATAGGAAATTGCAAATCTCACTTTGCACCATCTACTGCGCATTACCTTTTACACAATAACTGTGGGGTCAAAATGCTCACTACACCACTAGATGAATGTCTTAAGGGGTGTAGTTTTTAAAATGGGGTCACTTCTCGGGGGTTTCAACTGTACTGGTACCTCAGGGGTTCTGCCTACATGACTTAGCACCAGAAAAGCTCCAGTAGGCTAAATGGTGGTCCTTCCCTTCTGAGCCCTGTCGTGTGCCCAGGCAGCTAATAACAGCCACATGTAGGGTATTGCCGTACCCGGGAGAACCCACATTACAATTTATGGGGTGTATGTCTCCAGTGGCACATGCTGGGCACAATATATCAGACACTGAAATGGCATATATGCATAGGAAATTGCAAATCTCACTTTGCACCATCTGCTGCGCATTACCTTTTACACAATAACTGTGGGGTCAAAATGCTCACTACACCACTAGATGAATGTCTTAAGGGGTGTAGTTTTTAAAATGGGGTCACTTCTCGGGGGTTTCAACTGTACTGGTACCTCAGGGGTTCTGCCTACATGACTTAGCACCAGAAAAGCTCCAGTAGGCTAAATGGTGGTCCTTCCCTTCTGAGCCCTGTCGTGTGCCCAGGCAGCTAATAACAGCCACATGTAGGGTATTGCCGTACCCGGGAGAACCCACATTACAATTTATGGGGTGTATGTCTCCAGTGGCACATGCTGGGCACAATATATCAGACACTGAAATGGCATATATGCATAGGAAATTGTAAATCTCACTTTGCACCATCTGCTGCGCATTACCTTTTACACAATAACTGTGGGGTCAAAATGCTCACTACACCACTAGATGAATGTCTTAAGGGGTGTAGTTTTTAAAATGGGGTCACTTCTCGGGGGTTTCAACTGTACTGGTACCTCAGGGGTTCTGCCTACATGACTTAGCACCAGAAAAGCTCCAGTAGGCTAAATGGTGGTCCTTCCCTTCTGAGCCCTGTCGTGTGCCCAGGCAGCTAATAACAGCCACATGTAGGGTATTGCCGTACCCGGGAGAACCCACATTACAATTTATGGGGTGTATGTCTCCAGTGGCACATGCTGGGCACAATATATCAGACACTGAAATGGCATATATGCATAGGAAATTGCAAATCTCACTTTGCACCATCTGCTGCGCATTACCTTTTACACAATAACTGTGGGGTCAAAATGCTCACTACACCACTAGATGAATGTCTTAAGGGGTGTAGTTTTTAAAATGGGGTCACTTCTCGGGGGTTTCAACTGTACTGGTACCTCAGGGGTTCTGCCTACATGACTTAGCACCAGAAAAGCTCCAGTAGGCTAAATGGTGGTCCTTCCCTTCTGAGCCCTGTCGTGTGCCCAGGCAGCTAATAACAGCCACATGTAGGGTATTGCCGTACCCGGGAGAACCCACATTACAATTTATGGGGTGTATGTCTCCAGTGGCACATGCTGGGCACAATATATCAGACACTGAAATGGCATATATGCATAGGAAATTGCAAATCTCACTTTGCACCATCTGCTGCGCATTACCTTTTACACAATAACTGTGGGGTCAAAATGCTCACTACACCACTAGATGAATGTCTTAAGGGGTGTAGTTTTTAAAATGGGGTCACTTCTCGGGGGTTTCAACTGTACTGGTACCTCAGGGGTTCTGCCTACATGACTTAGCACCAGAAAAGCTCCAGTAGGCTAAATGGTGGTCCTTCCCTTCTGAGCCCTGTCGTGTGCCCAGGCAGCTAATAACAGCCACATGTAGGGTATTGCCGTACCCGGGAGAACCCACATTACAATTTATGGGGTGTATGTCTCCAGTGGCACATGCTGGGCACAATATATCAGACACTGAAATGGCATATATGCATAGGAAATTGCAAATCTCACTTTGCACCATCTGCTGCGCATTACCTTTTACACAATAACTGTGGGGTCAAAATGCTCACTACACCACTAGATGAATGTCTTAAGGGGTGTAGTTTTTAAAATGGGGTCACTTCTCGGGGGTTTTAACTGTACTGGTACCTCAGGGGCTTCTGCATACATGACTTAGCACAAGAAAAGCTCCAGTAGGCCAAATGGTGGTCCTTTCCTTCTGAGTCCTGCCATGGGCCCAAACATCAGTTTATCACCACAAATGGGGTATTGCCGCACTCAGGACAAATTGGGCAACAAAATGGGGTGTTTTATTCCTTGTGAAAATAAGAAATTTTGAACAAAAATTACATCTTAATGGAAAAAAATATCATTTTTTTAATTCACAGCCCAATTCAAATAGGTGCTGTGAAAAAACGGTGTGGTCAAAATGATAACAACAACCATAAATGAATTCCTTGAGGGGTCTAGTTTCCAAAATGGGGTCACTTCTGGTGGGTTTCCATTGCTTTCATACCTCAACACCTCTTCAAACCTGGCATGCTGCCTAAAATATATTCTAATAAAAAAGAGGCCTCAAAATGCACTAGGTGCTCCTTTGTTTCTGAGGCTTGTGTTTTATTCCACGAGCGCACTAGAGCCACATGTGGGACATTTCTAAAAACTGCAGAATCTGGACAATACATATTTAGTAGTATTTCTCTGGTAAAATCTTCTGTGTTACAGAAAAAAATGGAATAATATTGAAATTCAGCAAGAAAAATGAAATTTGCAAATTTCACCTCCACATTGCTTTAATTCCTGTGAAATGCCTGAAGGGTTAAAAAACTTTCTAAATGCTGTTTTGAATACTTTGAGGGGTCTAGTTTTTAAAATGGGGTGTTTTATGGGGGTTTCTAATACATAGGCCCCTCAAAGCCACTTCAGAACTCAAGAGGTACCTTAAAAAAAAGGCTTTTGAAATTTTCTTAAAAATATGAGAAATTGCTGTTTATGTTCTAAGCCTTGTAACGTCCAAGAAAAATAAAAGAATGTTAAAAAAACGATGCCAATCTAAAGTAGACATATGGGAAATGTGAACTAGTAACTATTTTGGGTGGTATAACCGTCTGTTTTACAAGCAGATGCATTTAAATTCTGAAAAATGCAATTTTTTCAAAATTTTCTCTAAATTTTGCAATTTTTCACCAATAAACACTGAATATATCGACCAAATTTTACCACGAACATGAAGCCCAAAGTGTCACGAGAAAACAATCTCAGAATCGCTTGGATAGGTTTAAGCATTCCGACGTTATTACCACATAAAGTGAAATATGTCAGATTTGAAAAATGGGCTCTGAGCCTTAAGGCCCAAACTAGGCTGCGTCCTTAAGGGGTTAACCAGAGGATGGTAAAATACAAGACCCCTTTAAGGTATATGCCAATTTGTCTTGTGAGGGGGAAATTATTTTCTCCTGTCTCAAAATATAATTAAAATAAATCCTTGAATAAATTACCCATATAAAAGTAATCTAAAGCTGATCACAATCAGTATCACATATTTTCAAGGGATGTATGAAAACTAGTTTTAAATTAATTTAAAAGTGTTTTGCGTACTATAATAGCCCTTTTACACAGGCCGGTGATCAGGCGAACAAGTGTTCATACGAATCATTGCCTTGTGTAAAAATGGCAACGATCAGTCGATGAACAAGCATACGATCGTTCATCAGCTGAACTTTTTTTTTACGTGGCCAAAAACATGTAAACAGGGAGAAATTAGATGTGAGATGTGATATCCGAGATATACAGGACCAGCTTTCATCCAAGCCATCAGTCCTGGTGACCTGACAAATTCGGCTTTGACGGCAAGACATAGCTTCTCTGTATACAGAATTTGTAGAAGCTGTATCTCAAAAAATCTAAAATATTATTTTAAGAAAAAAACAATTCAAAAGTTAATTCCAATCACATAATACATTGTGTTATTAATAAAAAAAAAAATGTGTTGAAAGGTTTACATATACTTTAGGTCTTTTTAATTTAAAGGGAGTCAAGTTTTTGCCTCCCAAACCACTAATACCATTATATAGGGAAGGATGATAGTTTTTCGAACATACCTTGCTTGCTCAAGTCAGCCGAACTAGAACCTACGCTCCTAGATAAAGTCAGTCCTGGCAGCCTATTTAACTGGTTGCAGATGCAGGACGAGAATGCTCGTCCTGAGCGGCGGGTTGTTGACGCATTAGGACGAGCATTCTCGTCCTGCAGGTAAACTGTCACCGCTTGTAAACAAACAGTGACTTCAGCTGTCACAGACAGCTGATCATCACAGCTATCGGCGGCGGGACCAATCGCGGCTCTCACCCCCCCGGGGATCGCTGTGATTGGTCAGTCACTCCTGACTGACCAATCACAGCAGAAAACTGCATTGCTGCCTCCCTTTGTGACGGATCTCCTCATTTCTGTCACAGTTGCGACAGGTCTGAGGAGATCGGACTTGAGAGACATTAGTGTGTCCTCTCACAAGTGTAAAACACAAGACAAACCCGATTTTATTTAACCCCATAAAGCTCCCTGATCCACCTCCCATCCCCCCTACTTTTGGGGACTTGTCAAAAGTTATTTAGTTTGTTAAAAAAATAATAATCTAAAAACAAAATTATAGGAAGTAGTGTAGGATATATATATATATATATATATATATATATATAGGTGTTTAATAGATATATATATATATACAGTGAAGGAAATAAGTATTTGATCCCTTGCTGATTTTGTAAGTTTGCCCACTGTCAAAGACATGAACAGTCTAGAATTTTTAGGCTAGGTTAATTTTACCAGTGAGGGATAGATTATATATATAAAAAAAAAAAACAGAAAATCACTTAGTCAAAATTATATATATTTATTTGCATTGTGCACAGAGAAATAAGTATTTGATCCCTTTGGCAAACAAGACTTAATACTTGGTGGCAAAACCCTTGTTGGCAAGCACAGCAGTCAGACGTTTTTTTGTAGTTGATGATGAGGTTTGCACACATGTTAGATGGAATTTTGGCCCACTCCTCTTTGCAGATCATCTGTAAATCATTAAGATTTCGAGGCTGTCGCTTGGCAACTCGAATCTTCAGCTCCCTCCATAAGTATTCGATGGGATTAAGGTCTGGAGACTGGCTAGGCCACTCCATGACCTTAAAGTGCTTCTTTTTGAGACACTCCTTTGTTGCCTTGGCTGTATGTTTCGGGTCATTGTCGTGCTGGAAGACCCAGCCACGAGCCATTTTTAATGTCCTGGTGGAGGGAAGGAGGTTGTCACTCAGAATTTGACGGTACATGGCTCCATCCATTCTCCCATTGATGCGGTGAAGTAGTCCTGTGCCCTTAGCAGAGAAACACCCCCAAAACATAATGTTTCCACCTCCATGCTTGACAGTGGGGACTGTGTTCTTTGGGTCATAGGCAGCATTTCTTTTCCTCCAAACACGGCGAGTTGAGTTAATGCCAAAGAGCTCAATTTTAGTCTCATCCGACCACAGCACCTTCTCCCAATCACTCTCAGAATCATCCAGATGTTCATTTGCAAACTTCAGACGGGCCTGTACATGTGCCTTCTTGAGCAGGGGGACCTTGCGGGCACTGCAGGATTTTAATCCATTACGGCGTAATGTGTTACCAATGGTTTTCTTGGTGACTGTGGTCCCAGCTGCCTTGAGATCATTAACAAGTTCCCTCCGTGTAGTTTTCGGCTGAGCTCTCACCTTCCTCAGGATGAAGGATACCCCACGAGGTGAGATTTTGCATGGAGCCCCAGATCGATGCCGATTGACAGTCATTTTGTATGTCTTCCATTTTCTTACTATTGCACCAACAGTTGTCTCCTTCTCACCCAGCGTCTTACTTATGGTTTTGTAGCCCATTCCAGCCTTGTGCAGGTCTATGATCTTGTCCCTGACATCCTTAGAAAGCTCTTTGGTCTTGCCCATGTTGTAGAGGTTAGAGTCAGACTGATTAATTGAGTCTGTGGACAGGAGTCTTTTATACTGGTGACCATTTAAGACAACTGTCTTTAATGCAGGCACCAAGTTGATTTGGAGCGTGTAACTGGTCTGGAGGAGGCAGAACTCTTAATGGTTGGTAGGGGATCAAATACTTATTTCTCTGTGCACAATGCAAATAAATATATATAATTTTTTTTTTATATATAATCTATCTCTCACTGATAAAATTAACCTAGCCTAAAAATTTTAGACTGTTCATGACTTTGACAGTGGGCAAACTTACAAAATCAGCAAGGGATCAAATACTTATTTCCTTCAATGTATATATACAGTGGAGGAAATAAGTATTTGATCCCTTGCTGATTTTGTAAGTTTGCCCACTGTCAAAGTCATGAACATTAGAATCATACCGAAGAATTAGAGCTCGTAGTCAGATTATATACAAAAATATAATAATTTTATTAATGCACAAGTATAACATACATTAAAAAATTTGGGACTCTAGTAAAAACACTGTGGTATTTGAGAGCACAACAAAGAAAATGCTTAATAACAAAGAAAATGGATAGACTACAGACCACACAGACTGCCTATCAAAATTATGTAAAGTATCCAAGCCGCACTGGGTTCAGAGAACTGAAACATCCTAATGTCCTCCAAACACCCCTCTATGTAACATCTAATGAAGGTGGGGGGGAGAAGCAGAGGGAGTGAGCAGTATCAATTGTAGGCTGTCAAGCATGCAGTCTTACCCATTGTATGTACTGGAGATGTTGGCCGATCCGTATTGGCTCAACCACAGTGACCCCAACGCGCGTTTCACCGTTAGCTGCTTCCTCAGTCTAGAATTTTTAGGCTAGGTTAATTTTACCAGTGAGAGATAGATTATATATATATATAAAAAAAAAAATATCACAGTCAAAATGATATATATTTATTTGCACAGAGAAATAAGTATTTGATCCCCTACCAACCATTAAGAGTTCAGCCTCCTCCAGACCAGTTACACGCTCCAAATCAACTTGGTGCCTGCATTAACCCCTTCCCGCAAAATCACGTACAGTTACGTCATGGGAGATGGACTGTTCCCGCATCTTGACGTAACTGTACGTCATGGAGATGAAGCTGGCTCAGGTGCCGAGCCAGCGACATCACCGCCGGGTGACAGCTGTATGTTACAGCTGGCACCCTGAGGTATCGGCCAGGACCGGAGCTAGCCTCCGATCCGACCGATTAACTCCTCACATGCTGCGTTGAATAGCGATCGCAGCATGTGAGGAGTTTATAGCCACCGGCGCCCCAGCAACATGATCGCTGGGTTGCCGGTGGCTGCAAAGGCGATCGGAGGGCTAATGCTTACCTCCCGGTCCGCTAGCAACGGAATCCTCCTATGCCCCGTCGTCGGCGGGGCCCAGGAGGCTTCCGGTACCATCGGCAAGATGGCGCCGGCTCAGCTTCCGGCTCAGAAGCTGAGCCGGCGTCATCAGCAGTGGGTGTTCGCTGTATGTTACAGCGGACACCCCGATCTATCGCCAGGAACCGGAGCTAGCTCCGATTCCTGGCATTAACCCCTTCGATGCAGCGATCCATTGTGATCGCTGCATCCTAGAGGTTTGTAGCAAATCGGCAGCCTTGCCACGCGATGGCAAGGCTGGCGACTGCTACCATGGCAACAGGAGCCCTAACAATGGACTCCTGTCTGCCATTACGTAAGCTGATTAGGCCCCGCCCAGAGGCGGAGCCTGATCGGCTTGCTGTCAGTGAACAACTGACAGTTCTAATACATTGCACTACATAGGTAGTGCAATGTATTAGAACATCAAACAAACCGTTGGACCTTCAAGTCCCCTAGTGGGACTAAAGAAAAGTGTCAAAAAAAGTGTCAAAAAAGTAAAAATAAAAGTTGTAAAAAATACAATAAAAGTTTCAAATAATAACACAAAACACAATCGCCCTTTTTCCCTTATCAAGTCATTTATTATTGAAAAAAATAATAAAGCCATACATATTTGGTATCGCTGCGACCGTAACGACCTGAACTATAAAAATATTATGTTATTTATTCCGCACAGTGAACGCCGTAAAAAAAATAACTAAAAAATACTGACTTAATTGCTATTTTTTGGTCACTTTGTCTTCCAAAAATTGAAATGAAAAGTGATCAAAAAGTCGCATGTACCCAAAAATGGTACCTATAAAAACTATAACTCGTCTCGCTAAAAACAAGCCCTCATACAGCTCCGCCGATGAAAAATTTAAAACCGTTATGGCTCTCACAACTTGGCGACAGAAAAAATCCATTCTCTTTACAAAAGTTATTTTATTGTGCAAAAAGTTGTAAAACATAAAAAGTGCTATAAATTAGGTATCACCGGAATCGGACTGACCCGCAGAATAAAGGTAACATGTAATTTATAACACGTGGCGAACGCTGTATAAAAAGAACTAAAAAAATATGCCAGAATTGCTGTTTTTTGGTCACCTTGCCTCCCAAAAAAAAAAGGATAACAAGTGATCAAAAAGTCGCGTGTACCCCAAAATGGTACCAATAAAAACTACAGCTCGTCCCGCAAAAAAAAACAGCCCTCATACCACTACGTCTATGAAAAAATAAAATTAGTCAAGGCACCAATAAGCCAGGAAATAAAAATATGCAGTTGTGCAGCCCGAGGGGAACATTTCTTCTGTTTCAAGTGGCGAATTATCAAGGCCCCTAAAATTAGGGATCCTGGAAGGGGAGGGCCCAAACATATCTGCTGGAAGTGAGGGTGCCCGTATTATACCAGGACAACACTTCCCAGCAAAATTCCCCAAACTTCAAAGGTGCCGAGTGCGGACCAAAAGGGGGATAAGTAAAGACCATTTATTAGTGCGACACCGGCCTGTGCAGAAAGGATTGTGTCACAGCATAACACACATCTATGGATTATTTTATTGTTTTTTTTTACCCCACTATACCACCTGACTATGCCCCTTATATACTCCGCCCGCCTTACATGTACCCCCACATTATAAACGGAAACACCAGTAAGACTCCAAACAAAACTACTACAAGCAAAATCCACGCTCCAAAAGCCAAATGGCTCTACCTCCCTTCTGAACCCTACAGTGTGCCCAAACAGCAGTTTACTTCCACATATATGGCATCGCCATACCCGGGAGAACCCTTTTAATAATTTTTGGGGTGTGTGTCTCCAGTGGCACAAGCTGGATATTGGCATATCTATTGAAAAACCATTTTCACTCTGCAACATCACGTGCACACCAATTTCTGCCAATCACCTGTGGGGTTAATATGCTCATTACACCCCTAGGTGAATACCTTGAGGGGTGTAGTTTCCAAAATGGGGTCACTTCTGGGGGGGATCCACTGTTTTGGTCCCACAGGGACTTTGCAAATGCGACATAGCGCCCAGAAACCAATCCAGCAAAATCTGTACTCCAAAAGCCAAATGGCGCTCCTTCCCTTCTGTGCCCTACTCTGTGCCTAAACAGCAGTTTATGACCACATATGTGGTATTGTCATACACAGGAGAAGTTGCTTTACAAGTGTTGTGGTGCTCTTTTACATTTATTTGTTGAGAATATGAAACATTTTCAGCTAAAACTACGTCTTATTGAAGAAAAAGGATTTTTTTTATTTTCACTACCCAATTCTAATAAAATCTATGAAACACCTGTGGGGTCAAAATGCTCACTACACCCCTAGATGAACTCCTCAAGGGGTGTAGTTTTGTGAATGGAATCACTTTTGGGGAGTTTCCACTGTACTGACACCTTAGGAGCTTTGCAAAAGTGACATGGTGTCAAGAAACCAATCCAGCAAAATCTGTGCTCCAAAAGCCAAATGGCACTCCTTCTCTTCTGATCCTTGCCGTGTGCCCAAACAGCAGTTTATGACCACAAATGGGGTATTGCCGTACTCCAGAGAAGTTGCTTTACAAATGTTGGGGTTCTTTTATTCCTTTATTTGTTGAGAAAATGAAAAATTTGGAGCTAAAGCTACGTCTTATTGGAAAAAAAGGATTTTTTTTATCTTCACTGCCCAATTCTAATAAAATCTATGAAACCCCTGTGGGTTCAAAATGCTCACTACACCCCTAGATGAATTCTTCAAGGGGTGTAGTTTCCTAAATGGAGTCACTTTTTTGGTGTTTTCACTGTTTTGGTCCCTTAGGGGCTTTGCAAATGCGACGTGGTCTCCGCAAACCATTCCTGCTAAATTTGAGCTCCAAAAGCCAAATGGCGCTCTTTCCCTTCTAAGCTCCGCCGTGTGTCCAAAAAGCCATTTATGACCACATGCGGGGTATTGTTTTACTCGGGAGAAATTGCTTTACAAAAGTAGTGGTGCATTTTCTCCTTTTAGTCCTTGTGGAAATTAGTAAAAAATTAGCTAAACCTACATTTTCTTTGAAAGAATGTAGATTTTCATTTTCACGGCCTACTTCCAATAATTTCTGCAAAAAACCTGCGGGGTCAAAATGCTCACTATACCCCTAGATAATTTCCTCAAGGGGTGTAGTTTGCAAAATGGGGTCACTTTTGGGGGATTTCCACTGTTTTGGTGCCGCAAGAGCCTTTCAGATCCGACATGGAGCCTAAAATATTTTCTAATAAAAAGGAGGCCCCAAAATCCTCTAGGTGTTCCTTTGCTTCTGAGGCCGGTGCTTCAGTCCATTACCGCACTAGGGCCACATGTGGGGTATTTCTAAAAACTGCAGAATCTGGGCAATAGATATTGAGTTGCGTTTCTCTGGTAAAACTTTCTGTGTTACAAAAAAAATAGATGAAAAATGAATTTCTGCAAAAAAAAAAAAAAATTTGAACATTTCACATCTAGTTTGCCTTAATTCCTGTGAAACATCTAAAGGGTTAAGAAACTTTCTAAATGCTGTTTTGAATACTTTGAGGGGTGACGTTTTTAAAATGGGGTGACTTATCGAGGGTTTCTAATATATAAGGCCCTAAAATCCACTTCACATCTGAACTGGCCCCTGTAAAAATAGCCTTTTGAAATTTTCTTGAAAATGTGAGAAATTGCTGCTAAAGTTCTAAGCCTTGTGATGTCAAAGAAAAATAAAAGGATGTTCAAAAAACAATGCCAATCTAAAGTAGACATATGGGTGATGTTAATTAGCAACAATTTTGTGTGGTATTACCATCTGTCTTACAAGCTGATACATATAAATTTAGAAAAATGCAAATTTTTGCAATTTTTCGCTACATTTTGGTGTTTTTCACAATTAAATACTTAATGTATCGAGCAAATTTTGCCAGTAACATAAAGTCCAATGTGTCACGAGAAAACAATCTCAGAATCGCTTGGATAGGTAAAAGCATTCCGGAGTTATTACCACATAAAGTGAAACATGTCAGATTTGAAAAAATCGGCTGTGTCCTGAAGGCCAAAACAGGCTGTGTCCTTAAGGGGTTAAAGACAGCTGTCTTAAATGGTCACCTGTATAAAAGACTCCTGTCCACAGACTCAATTAATCAGTCTGACTCTAACCTCTACAACATGGGCAAGAACAAAGAGCTTTCTAAGGATGTCAGGGACAAGATCATAGACCTGCATAAGGCTGGAATGGGCTACAAAACCATAAGTAAGATGCTGGGTGAGAAGGAGACAACTGTTGGTGCAATAGTAAGAAAATGGAATTCATTCAAAATAACTGTCAATCGACATCGATCTGGGGCTCCATGCAAAATCTCACCTCGTGGGGTATCCTTGATCCTGAGGAAGGTGAGAGCTCAGCCGAAAACTACACGGAGGGAACTTGTTAATGATCTCAAGGCAGCTGGGACCACAGTCACCAAGAAAACCATTGGTAACACATTACGCCGTAATGGATTAAAATCCTGCAGTGGCCGCAATGTCCCCCTGCTCAAGAAGGCACATGTACAGGCCCGTCTGAAGTTTGCAAATGAACATCTGGATGATTCTGAGAGTGATTGGGAGAAGGTGCTGTGGTCAGATGAGACTAAAATTGAGCTCTTTGGCATTAACTCAACTCGCCGTTTTTGGAGGAAGAGAAATGCTGCCTATGACCCAAAGAACACCGTCCCCACTGTCAAGCATGGAGGTGGAAGCTTTATGTTTTGGGGGTGTTTCTCTGCTAAGGGCACAGGACTACTTCACCGCATCAATGGGAGAATGGATGGATCCATGTACTGTCAAATCCTGAGTGACAACCTCCTTCCCTCCACCAGGACATTAAAAATGGCTCGTGGCTGGGTCTTCCAGCACGACAATTACCCAAAACATACAGCCAAGGCAACAAAGGAGTGGCTCAAAAAGAAGCACATTAAGGTCATGGAGTGGCCTAGCCAGTCTCCAGACCTTAATCCCATCGAAAACTTATGAAGGGAGCTGAAGATCCGAGTTGCCAAGCGACAGCCTCGAAATCTTAATGATTTACAGATGATCTGCAAGGAGGAGTGGGCCAAAATTCCATCTAACATGTGTGCAAACCTCATCATCAACTACTAAAAATGTCTGACTGCTGTGCTTGCCAACAAGGATTTTGCCACCAAGTATTAAGTCTTGTTTGCCAAAGGGATCAAATACTTATTTCTCTGTGCACAATGCAAATAAATATATATAATTTTGACAATGTGATTTTCTTTTTTTTTTTTTTTATATAATCTATCTCTCACTGGTAAAATTCACCTAGCCTAAAAATTCTAGACTGTTCATGTCTTTGACAGTGGGCAAACATACAAAATCAGCAAGGGATAAAATACTTATTTCCTTCACTGTATATATAGCACACTCCGAAATACGAGACAGCACTCACTTTCTCAAAGGCCCCATGGAGTAGGGCTGAAAAGTCGCCAGGGGTGATTAAAGTGATCCTATTTTTCACTACAACTGGAGTGCTGTCTCGTATTTCGGAGTGTGCTGGTTATTTGGGACACTGGTCGAGTGTCCGAACGGGAATTTTTTGCACCCTATACAGAAGAAACGGTGCTGCTTTTTCTTTGTTTTTTCTATATATATATATATATATATATATATATATATATATATATATATACATATATATATATATATATATATACATACACGTGTATATTATATACATACATATATACATTATATAGTGTGTGTGTATATATATATATATATATATATGTTATAATTATACGCTATATATATCAAACGCAGATGTCCGAAAAGGAGTGTTAACCCCTCCTGCACTGACGTTTTAGGCACGGTTTTCTGTTTTAGCATAAAATAAAAAGTTCAATTATTATTAGTAGTTTAGGTAGGTTACATATATACTTATATACACACACATTCACCAGGTTTCTGATGACATTTCAGACGCAGTTTTTTGATGTCATAAAATGTAAAAAAAGTTACAAAAAAAAATTGTTAAAGTATAAAAAATATAAGTAGTTTTATTATAACCTATATACATTTAGTATCGTTTTAAAAGCCTCTGAACTCCTTTTTGAGCTGACATTTCACGCGCTGTTTTTTGCAGTCATAAAAATAAAAAATTATGGCTAAACAGAAGTACACTGTAGAGGAGGCCTACGCCATGCTGTGTACAGACACAGAAACCGCCAGTGAGGATGAGGAACACTTCCTTATTATGTCATCCTCTAGCAATAGTGAGGAAGCCCCACAAAGGTGGACTCCAATTGGGTGCCCCCAAATATTTTTCCACCCCAAATTCCTGAATTCACTTCTGCTCCAGGAATAAAACTTGATACCACTGGGTAATATTTTTTCACATTTTCTTTACAGAGGAGTTGGTGAACCTAATGGTCACACAAACAAAACTTTATGCCGAACAGTATCTGTCCAGTTACCCCGCGTAATATTATGCTAAAGGCCAGATGTGGCATCCAACATGTGCTGCAGAAATTAAAAAGTTCTGGGGGCTCCTTCTTAATATGGGGCTTATTAAGAAACCCACCATACGGTCCTACTGGTTGACCGACGTTTTGTATGCTACCCCAATATACAGGGCTGTAATGGTGAGAACTTGCTTTGAGGCAATATTAAGCTTCCTCCATTACACTGACAACAGCCAGTGCCCTCCACCTGTTGACCCCAACCAGGACAGATTATTTAAAATTAGGCCGCTCATTACACTTATTGAAACATTTTCAGAGGCATACATCCCAAATAAAAACATTGCCATATATGAGTCACTCATGCTCTTCAAAGGAAGGCTACGATTTAGGCAATACTTGCCAAGTAAAAAGGCAAAGTACGGAATAAAAATGTATAAGCTCTGTGAGAGTGAAAGTGGGTACACTCACAGATTTAGAATTTATGAAGGAAAAGACTCCCAAATCTGCCCAACAGAGTGTCCCCCTGTTCTCAATATAAGCGGCAAAATTGTGTGGGACTTTTTGTACCCCCAGCTATATAAAGGCTATAACCTTCATATACACCATTTCTATACTAGCGTCCCACTATTCCACTGTCTGTTTGAGAAAAATATAGTCGCCTGTGGCACAATATGGAGGAATTAAAAAGGCCTACCCAAAAATTTGGTCCACCAAAAACTCAGACCAGGTGATAGCAGGTCATTGTGTAATCGCACTGTGATGGTGACCAAATTTAGGAATAAAAAATATGTTTTTATCATCACATCCATTCATATGGACAGCAGCACCCCTGTTCCAGTAAGAGGGTGTAATGCCACAGCCCTTAAGCCTGTGTGTATACAGGAATATAACCAACACATGGGTGGCGTAGACCTGGCGGATAAAATGCTACAGCCATACAGCGCAATGAGGAAGTCCCGTGTATGGTACAAGAAGACTGCAGTGCACCTCATACAAACAGCACTTTACAATTCCTTTATTATTTATCGGAAGTCAGGGAATCAAGCACGGTATCTTGAATACCAGGAGAAAGTAATAAAACAACTACTTTTCAAAGCCCGAGCAGAAGAGGCTGAAAGCACATCCCATAGCAGCGAGGCCAGCAGAATTGTATCAGGGCAGCACCTCCCAAGTGAAGTGCCCCCACTGAGAAAAAGGGAAAACCGTACAAAAAATGTTGCGTCTATTATAAAAATGGAATGCGAAAAGACACGGGCTATCAGTGTGACACTTGTCCTGATAAGCCAGGATTGTGTAACAAGGACTGTTTTCGCGCCTAACATTCCTCCCTAAATTATTAATTTTATGACTTCGGTTATGTTCACACGCAGTGTTTTCAGACGTAATACGGGCGTTTTAGTGCATGTCACTTCTTGGGACGTTTTTGGAGCCATTTTTCATTGACTCCATTGAAAAACAGCTCCAATAACGGCCATAAAATACGCTGCGAAAAACGCGAGTTGCTACAAAAACGTCTGAAAATCAGGAGCTGTTTTCGCCTGAAAACGGCTCCGTATCTTTAGACGTTTTTGGTCACTGCGTGTGAACATACCCTTATTCTCTACGTTCTGTTTTTTTTACCCCTTTTTGGCCTTTCACCCCTATTTCCAGTACATTATTGCCCATTTATGAATTGGAATTAAACCTAAAAAAAAACAAAATACTTCATTATATCCCTAGATGAATACTGAAGGACAGTGATCTTCTGAAAATCTGCAAATGGAATTCATCTAACTAGGCCCAAAAAGCCACAAGGTGCTCCTTCAGTTTTATGCTCTCCTGTAACTCTAGCAAAAAAAAAAACGACATAGTCAACATAATCACTATACCCCTAAATGAATACTTTCAGGGTGTAGTTTTTAAAATGGGGTGACTTCTAGGGTTATTACATTGTTCTGGAACCAGCGCAAAAAAATTGGAGTACATTTCCTAAGTTTCATGTGCTGAATACGAAACAAAATGTCCTATAAATGACACATTTGTGCACCGGTTATGTATTAACAAAATGTGGGATCAAACTACTTACCACACCGCAAAATAAATTCCCTGAGGGGTGTAGTTTCCAAAATGGTGTAACTTTTTTGGAGTTTCCAATGTACTGGCACCTCAGTGGTTCTGTAAACGTGACATGACACCCGAAAACTATTCCAGCAAAATCTGTCTCCAAAAGCCAAATTGCACTACTTCCCTTCTGAGCCACGCCGTGTGCCCACATAGCAGCTTACAACCACATAGAGGGTATTTCTTCGTTCAGGAGAAATTTCTTAACAAATTTTGGGGTGCTTATTCTCCTATTACCCCTTGTGAAAATGAAAAATTTGGGGTAAATGCTGCGTTAAGTGGAAAAAATGCAAATTTTTAATTTTCACTGCCCAGTGTTAATAATTTCAATGTAACACCTGTAGGGTCAAAACAATCACTATACCCTTCGATAAATTGCTTGAGGCGTATAGTTTCCAAAATGGAGTAAATTTTTGGGGTTTCCGTCGTACTTGTACTTTAGGGGCTCAACGAATGCACATGGCACCTGAAAACTATTCCAGCAAAATCCGCGCTCCAAAATCCAAATGCTGCTCCTTCCTTTCTAAGCCCTGCCGTGTGTCCAAACAGCAGTTTATTACCATATATGAGGTATTCCTGTAATTGGGAGAAGTTTTTTTTTACAAATGTTGGGGCTCTTTTTCTCATTTATTCATTGTAATAATTTCTACATGTTTTCAGAAAAAAAGTTGATTTTCATATTCACGGCCTAATTCTACTAAATTCTGCAAAAACCGTGTGGGATCAAAACGCTAACTATACCCCTAGGAAAATGCCTTGAGGGGTGTAGTTTCTAAAATGGGGTCACTTTGGGGGGGGGGGGTTTCCACTGTTTTGGTCCCTCCAGTATATTGCAAACACAACATGGCATCGAAAATCATTCCAGCAAAATCTGTGCTCCAAATTCCAAGCACTGCCGTGGGTCCAAGCAGCAGTTTATTACCACATATAGAGTATTTCTGTAATCGGGAGAAATTGCTTTACAAATGTTGGGGTTCTTTTTCTCCTTTATTCCTTGTAAAAATTAAAAAATTCTACGTTTTCTTCAGAAAAAAGGTGGATTTTCAATTTTACAGACTTTCCAATAAATTTAGCAAAAAAACCTGTGGGGTTAAAATACTAACTATACCCCTAGATAAATTCCCTGAGGGGTGTAGTTTCCAAAATGGGGTCACTTTTGGGGAGTTTCCACTGTTTTGACACCGCAAGACCTCTTCAAACCTGACATGGTGCCTAAAATATATTCTAAAAAAAAGAGGCCCCAAAATCCACTAAGTGCTCCTTTGCTCCTGAGGTCCGTGATTCAGTCCAAGAGGACACTAGGGCCACATGTTACATATTTCTAAAAACTGCAGAATCAGGGTAATAAACATTGAGTTGCAATTCTTGGCTAAAACCTTCTGTGGTACAATTTTTTTTTTATTACAAGTGAATTTTGGCAAAAAAAAAGGAAATTTGTAAATTTCCCTTCTATTTTGCTTTAATTCCTGTGAAACGCCTAAAGGGTTAAGAAAATGTTTGAATACTTTGAGGGGTGCATTTTTTAAAATGGGGTGATTTTATGGTGGGTTTCTAATATATAAGGCCTTCAAAGCCACTTCAGAACTGAACTGGTCCCTGTAAAAATAGCTTTTTGAAATTTTCTTGAAAATGTGAGAAATTGCTGCTAAAGTTCTAAGCCTTGTAACGTCCTAGAAAAATAAAAGAACGTTCAAAAAACAAAGCAAACCTAAAGTAGACATATTGGAAATGTTAACTAGTAACTATTTTGTGTGGTATTACTATCTGTCTTACAAGCATATACATTTAAATTAAGAAAAATGCAAATTTTTACAAATTTTCTCTAAATTTTGGTGTTTTTCACAAATAAATACTAAATTTATCTACCAAATTTTTTCACTAGCATCAAGTACAATATGTCACAAATCAATAATCTCAAAAGCGATTGGCTAGGTGAAAGCATTCCCAAGTTATTACCACATAAACTAACACATGTCAGATTTGAAAAAATCGGCTGTATTCTGAAGGCCAAAACAGGCTGTGTCCTTAAGGGGTTAAAGATGAATTCAGCCTTCACTCCTCGCCTGCAGATCAAGGTTACTTGGCTATTATTCCTATTGCTATTTTGTGCTCTTATTTCGCCCTTTGGATTTTCTGCTTGGGTCCTGTTGTTCTACTCCTTGCTTCGACATCTGGCCTGGCTCCTGACTATGGTTATGTCTCATCCTCTGGCTTGCTACTTCCTGACTACAAATCTGTTGACCCCTGGCTACGTTCTTGACTCTGCTACAGCGCACCTGCCGCCTTTTGATGACTATTCTGGGAACTGTGAACTGTAAATCTGACCTGGAAAGTCCATATCCCCTTGCGGGGTTTATGGGTGAGGAACGGGGAGATTCCTTAGACTCCACGCCCCATAAAAAAATAGGTGAGAATGGCAACAGCCCATATTACTTGTCACCTGGATTTCTCAGTGCAGGAAATGTTTTTAACAACTTGACAGAAAAAGACAACACAAGGGCTTATATTTAATGGCGATATTTCCATTTTTGTGTGAATGCTTTTACGGAATTAATTATGGAAATTAAACAAACATCCATAAAGCAACACACAGTGGAAAATAAAATAAAGACAAAAACAAATCCCACCTGGTATGAGGCTAAGCGAACATTATGGCTTTAAAAAAATGTTTGTGTCAATATAATTAATTGTTTATGTTCCTTGTTCGCAATGATTAATAAAGTGTGCTAAACAGATATTTTTATTTTCCTGCTTTGTAGACATTTTACACATTGGAACATGAGATGTACGTGCTGTTTCTTTTGGTTATTTAATTAATAATCTCTGTTTTCTAAGAGCTGTGTTTTTATGAAGATGCTGGAAAGATTTCTCATACACATTTAGAGAAGTAACACTTGCAACAGCACTCACCAACATCTTCTGAAGTGGCAGATATTCTCCACATGCTGTAATTGACAGAAATTAAATCCACATTATCATATCACATTTTAGTATTTATGTCGTTTTTTTTTAAAGGGTACTCTAAAGTGTTCCTCACACTCAGGGGTGGGATTCAAATTTTTAACTACAGGCTCTCTGTTTTTAAAATTCCAAATACACCCTATATTAAAGTGGACTCTAAATTAATTCCTTGTCCAGAATGTTTAACTGGATTGCCACACTATGTATATAATTACACAAGCATAGAAACCTATCTGCACACACTCATTATATTAATCTCACCCATTACATATAGACCTATATGCACACAATCAATATCCTAAGCATGCTCAGCCCATTTAGTTAGGCTGTGCACTGTAAGAAGGGTGGAGGACAGTGCGGTGACAAATCTCCCGGCTAATGCACAGATATGGTGCCAGAACCAAGCTCAGTACATAAATATAACACCAGAACCAAGCTCAGTACATAAATACAACACCAGAACAAAGCTCAGTACATATATACATCACCAGAACCAAGCTCAGTAAATAAATACAACACCAGAACCAAGCTCAGTACATATATACAGCACCAGAACAAAGTTTAGTACATAAATACAACACCAGAACCAAGCTCAGTACATAAATACAGCACCAGAACCAAGATCAATACATATATACTGCACCGAAACCCAGCTCAATATATATAGCACCAAAGAGAAGCTCAGTACATATATACAGTACAAAAGAGAAGCTCAGTTAATATATCCATCACCAGAACTATGCTCAGCATATAAATACAGCACCAAAACCAAGCTCCGTACATGTATATATGTTTTGAGCTTGGTTGTTATGATGAATGTATGTACTGAGCTTGGTTTTGGTGCTGTATTTATGTTCTAAGCTTTGTTGTGGCACTGTATATATGTACTGAGCTTGCATCTGGAGCTGTATTTATATGCTGAGCTTGGTTCGGGAGTTGCATGTATGTATTGAGCCTCTCTTTGGTGCTGTATATATGTATTGAGCTTGGTTGTTATGATGTAAATAACTCCAGAACCAAACTCCGCACATATATACAGCACCAGAACCAAGCTCATTACATATACACATCACTAGAACAAAGCTCAGCACATATATACAGCAGCAGAACAAACCTCAGTACATATATACAGCACAAGCACTAATACAGCTCAGTTCAGAGATCAGTTGCAAATTCAGTTTAACCCCTGCCATATAAGCTTGTACGGCATAAAAGTACCACTCCCAGTATAGCCTGAACAATGGTAAGGATATTCTGGGATTGGCATGTTTCACAAAAAAGAACGATACACCCATCATATCACTTCAGATCATACACTGACTAAAGTACTGATCAGTCATACAGAGAATAAACATTTACATTAAGTCACTCACAGGTGACATCGTCTCAGATTGGAGTCGTTCTTTTTCTCTTTTCTTTTCCACCCGGTCCAGACCTCTATGGTGACGCCTCCTGGCCACGACCCAATTCTGCACAGTTTGCCACTCAGATGTCTTTGGCTCCTCACTTTTCCATCATTTCCACACCTATACATGAAGATAAAATTCTCATGGTGCCACACTCTATGAACCTGAATATAATAGTATCTCACACTGTAGATCGGGCCCCCCGTAGTGTCCCTTGTAGATAGGGTCCTTGTAGATAGGGCCCCCTATAGAGTCCCCTGTAGATAGAGCCCCCTGTAAATAGTGCCCCCATAGTCACATGTAGATAGGACCCCCGTAGAATCCTCTGTAAATAGGGTCCCCTGTAGATAGGGCCCCCATAGAGCCCCCTGTAGATAATGCCCCCTGGAGCATCCCCTGTAGATAGAGCCCCTGTAGATAGGGCCCCCTATAGAGTTCCCTGTAGATAGGGCCCCCTATAGAGTCCCTTGTAAATAGTGTCCCATGTAGATAGTGCCCCCTTTAGCATCCCCTGTGGATAGGGCCCAGTATAGAGTTCCCTGTACATAGGGCACCCTGTAATGTCCCTTCTAGATAGGGCCCTTGTATATAGAGCCCCCTATAGAGTCCCCTGTAGATAGTGCCCCCTATAGCATCCCCTATAGTGGGGCCCCTGTAGATAGTGCCCCCTATAGAGTCCCCTGTAGATAGTGCCCCCTGTAGATAGGGCCCACTATAGAGTGCCCTGTAGATAGTGCACCCTGTAGAGTCCGCTGTACATAGGGCCCTTGTAGATAGTCCCCTGTAGAGATTGCCCCCTGTAGCATCCCATGTAGATAGGGCCCCCGTTGACAGTTCCCCCTGTAGCGTACCCTGTAGATAGGGCTCTTGTAGATATGGCACCCTATTGAGTCCCCTGTAAATAGTGCCCCATAGAGTCACATGTAGATAGGACCCCCCATAGAGTCCCCTGTAGATAGGGCTCCTGTAGAGTCCCCTGTAAATATGGCCCCCTGGAGATAGGACCGCCATAGAGTCCCCTGTAGATAATGCCCCCTGTAGCATCCCCTGTAGATGGAGCCCCTGCAGATAGGGCCCCCTATAGAGTTCCCTGTAGATAGGGCCCCCTATAGAGTCTCTTGTAGATAGTGTCCCCTGTTGATAGTTCCCCCTGTAGCATCCCCTGTAGATAGGGCCCCGTAGATAGATCCCCCTATAGATAATGTCCACGGTAGCATCACCTGTAGATAGGGCCCTTGCAGATAGGGCCCCCTATAGTGTGTCCTATAAATAGTGCCCCCTGTAGCATCCCCTGTAGATGAGGCCCCTGTAGATAGTGCCCCCTATAGAGTCCCCTGTAGATAGTGCCCCATGTAGATAGGGCCACTGTAGATAGGGCCCACTATAGAGTCCACTGTAGACAGTACACCCTGTAGAGTCCCCTGTAGATAGGGGCCCTGTAGATAGGGCCCTTGTAGATAGTCCCCTGTAGATAGTGCCCCCTATAGATAGGGTCCCTGTAGATAGGGCCCTTGTAGATAGTCCACTGTAGATTAGGCCTCCTATAGAGTCCCCTGTAGATAGTGCCCCCGTAGCATCCCTTGTAGATAGGGCCCCCGTAGATAGAGCCCCTATAGATAATGCCCCCTGTAGCGTCCCCTGTAGATAGGGCTCTTGTAGATAGGGCACCCTATTGAGTCCCCTATTAATAGTGCCCCATAGAGTCACATGTATATAGGACCCCCCGTAGAGTCCCCTGTAGATAGGGCTCCTGTAGAGATCCTGTACATAGTCCCCTGTAGATTGGGCCCCCTATAGAGTCCCCTGTAGATAGTGATCCATGTAGCATCCTTTGTAGATAGGGTCCCTATATATAGTGCCCCTGCTGATAGGGCCCCCTATAGAGTCCACTGTAGATAGTGGCCCTTGTAGCATCACCTGTAGATAGTGCCCCCAACACTGTACACTGTAAAAGAAAAAAAAAATTATATTCTCACCTTTCCCTGTGTCCGCACCATCCTCCAGCAATGCCGGGCTTTATCCAGGAACTATGCGTCACAGCGCAAACTGCATCAACGCTCAAGCCAGGCAGTGCTAGAAGAATCAATTGTATCCACATCCTAAGGATGCGGATACAATTGAGTGAAGGGGACCGGTTCCGGGTTTCCCCTTTACTCTGGTTCTCCGAATCGGCTGTAATTTTAACAACCAGTTCGCAGCCATGGACTTGTGAGCGCTGGTCCGCATCTCCTCTCCAGGAGACCCCAGCGCTGACTTTCGCTCCACTCTGCTGTGACCCATAGGGTGCGCGCACACACGCTCGCGCCCGGACTTAAAGGCCCACACATGTTTAACATCACTAATTAGCCCATGATCACCCTGGACTTAAGTAGGGCCCTGCCCTTTTGCTCATTGCCTGAGCGTTGTTCGTATTCCTCTGTTAGTCTTGCAAATGGTCCCTTAGTGTTATCCGGTTCCCGTTGTTACCGTGCCCTGCTACCTGTGTCCTGTATCCCGTGTGGTAGTTGTTCCTGTGCCCTCTATAATGTTGGAGTCGAGTTCTGCCATGTCTGCTGTGTTAGGCTGGATTCACACGAGCATGTTGGTCTGTAAAATACGGAACGTATTTTGGCCGCAGATCCCGGACCAAACACACTGCCGGGAGCCGGGCTCCTAGCATCATAGTTATCTATGATGCAAGGTGTCGCTGCCTCTCCGTGGAACTACTGTCCCATACTGAAAACATGATTACAGTACGGGACAGTTGTCCCGCAGCGAGGCAGGGACTACTAGCGTCGTACATAACTATGATGCTAGGAGCGAACATGCTCGTGTGAATCCAGCCTTACACCAGGTCTAGTGTCATCTGTCTCGTCTGCATCACTTGCCGTCAAAATCCCATCTGTGCCTAGCCGTTGCTACTGTCTGGACTATCACAGGTACCCTTGTGCTCGGACTATAGATATTAACTTGGTACACTGTAGTTTGGCCAGCTGCCATCCCGCTGCAGAGGTGCGGCCTAGTGGATCCACGCACACACACATCATGACAGTGTCTATGTTGTATTTTCTTGCACGGAGCACCATTGTGCAGGGAAATATGGGAAAGAGCAGCAGGGCTTAACTAACACTGAAGCACCTTGGGTCCCAGCAGTGGGACCCTCACGATCAGTAAGTGATTACATATGCTAGGGATATACCATCAATTACGATCATAGGAATACCCTTTTAAATTCTTTATTAGCCAGAGTGGTTTTAGTTCTTCATATTATAGTTATTTGTAACTATACTGGTTCCTAGTTCCCAGAATCCAATTGAATGGGGAAGTGGCACAGTTCCTAATTATAGTCAGACGGTCCCTGACCAGGCTTGTCTGGGAACGACAGTAAAAATCTCTTATCAGCTGGGGCGCAGGAATATTTCGCACTGGTTCCCATGAGTTGTTTTTAGGACCATATCCTTGTCACTGAATCAAGTCCTGTGATTGATTCAGGAAAAGTCTAGATTCCAGAATACTTTCTACAACAGCTTTAACTTTCCTGTGGAGAGCCATACCTTACCTACTACACTATTAGAAGGATACAATTTTAATTGTCTATCTTCGGCTCACTTGTAGCGATATTGGTCTTCACACAGAGTGATTGTCTACCCTCTCTTGGATTTGTTGTAGGAGAGTTTTTGTTGTAAGAGAGTCAGTCTATTAGTAACAGCAGGAACTAAAGGAGAAATAGGGAGGTTAGGAATGAAAGTGGGGTGAAAACCGAGGTCGGCAAAAAAAATATCTGAGTACAGGAATGTGTTACGATTTGTGGGTATGTGGACCCACTAGGCCGCACCGCCGTAGCGGGGTAGCAGCTGGCCAAGCAACAGTGTACCAAGTCTATATAAAGTCCAAGCACAAGGGTACCTGTAATAGTCCAGACAATAGCAGCGGCTTGGGCACAGATGGTACTTTGATGGCAGGTGATGCAAAACGTGGCAGGAGGTACCAGGCATTGCAGATGACACCAGACGTGGTGTAAGACAGCAGGCATAGCAGATGGCACAACACGACTCCAACCCTAGAGAGGGCACAGGAACAAATACAGCACGGGATACTGGATACAGGTAGCAGGGCACGGGAACACAGGGAACAGGATACGACGAAGGAACCATTTGCAAGACTTACAGAGGAATACAAACAATGCTCAGGCAAGGAGTGAAAGGTCAGGGCCCTTTTTATAGTCCAGGGTGATCTGGGAGTAATTAGTCAATTCTTAGCATGTGTGCGTGCTGGCCCTTTAAGGCCAGGAATGACCTCACGCTCGCACCCTAGTGGCCGCTGCAGGACAGGACTACCGCATGTGCTGGTATTTCCGGGGAGGAAGACGTCGGCAGGATGAAAGGGGTCTGTGGTCTGCGACCGCGGCCATTCCAGAATGTCGGCAGTTGTTATAAGCAAATTGAAATGGAAAGAAAGTCAACCCATTCATACTGGAGATAGCTCTTGTTCCATCACAGTAACTGTTCCAAAGTTTGGCTAGTATGCTCAGCTTGTCCATTATACTGTGGATGGAAGGCAGTGGATAAATTTATAATGCTCACGATTATAACCCGTGAGCATCTGGCAGACGCCATTATAACTCTATACCTCCCCGAGATTATATGCAGCGAATGTGAGAAAGGCCTTGGTTGGGCCGAAACGTCGTTAAATGCCTATCGCTTGCATTAAAATTTCTTCTGTTCTGTACATATATTAAACCATGTGGAATGAATGAAAAATAAATAATTCTTCCTTGGAATCAATACAACCATATGTCTTTGGAGTGCTTTTAGGTTTTTCTATATATCTATTAGTGGGGTACAACCCGAAACTGAATAGCACCAACGAATTGGAGTGCATCCTTACTACTCTTGTTTCCATATGTGGTCATAAACTGCTGGTTGGACAAACAGCAGGGCTCCATGTAGATTTTGTTGGATTGGTTTCTGAGCGCCATGTCACATCTTCAGAGCTTCTGAGGTACCAGAACAGGGGAAACCCCTTAAAAGTGACCCCATTTTGGAAACTAGACCCCTTAAGTAGTTCATTGTAGTTTTCATGGGGTGCATGCGACTTTTTGATCAGTTTTATTCTATTTTGAAGAGGCGTGGTGAGTAAAAAACAGCAATTCTACTATTGTTTTTTTATCCCTTTCTTTTTACAGCATTCACCGTGTGCTATAAATGACATATTCACTTTATTCTGCGGGGCGATATGATTATGGTGACACCATATGTTTATAGTTTTTTTTTATGTCTTATGGCGTTTGCGCAATAAAATACTTTTTATAAAAAATAATTTTCCTTTGGAGTTGCCTTATTCTAAGAACCAGAACTTT
The DNA here is from genome assembly GCF_050947455.1 of Rhinoderma darwinii. Lineage (NCBI taxonomy): Eukaryota > Metazoa > Chordata > Amphibia > Anura > Rhinodermatidae > Rhinoderma > Rhinoderma darwinii. The sequence goes on from NC_134689.1 coordinate 113,556,406, forward strand.
TTATATTTTTCCATCAAGAAAGCCGTGTGATGACTTGTTTTCTGCGTATTGTAGTTTCAATCATTACCATTTTTAGGTACATCCGACATTTTGATCTCTTTTTATTCAATTTTTTGGGAGGTGAAGTGACCAAAAAATTGTGATTCTGGTATGGTTTATTATTATTTTCTTTTATGGCGTTCAGCGGGCGGGATAACGAAATACTTTAGTAGTTCAGGTTGTTACGGATGCGGCGATACCAATTATGTATAGTTTATTTGTTTATTTATATTTTTTTATTAATAATAAAGGACTGATAATGGAAAAAGGGGTATTTTTAATTTTTTTACATTTAAAACTTTTATTTTCTTATTTTTCTTAACTTTTTTTTACTTTTTAACACTTTTTTACTTTGTCCCACTAGGGAACTTGAGGGCAGGAGGTTCTGATCTCTATTCTAATACACTGCACTACATGCATAGTGCAGTGTATTAGAGCTATCAGCTACTCGCTGACAGCAAGCATAGTGGGTCCTGACTTTGTCAGGACCCACTAGGCCTTCGTCGATGGCATAGCCGGACGCCATTATTAGGCATCTGGTTGCCATAGCCACCATCGCCGGCCGCTATCGTGTAGCGGGCCGACGATGGCAGTTTAACCCCTAAGAAGCCGCGATCGCTATTGAATGCGGCTTCTAAAGAGTTAATCAACGGGGACACCGCGATCGGCCCCCGCTGTAGGAGCTGCGGCAACTGCTGTACGAGGCAGCAGCTGTCACAGCTCCTGTATGTGTCGGGAGGGCGGCCGAAATGGCCGTTCCTCCCATGACTTACTATTCCGTCATGGAGCGCGAACGCTATGGTTACCATGACGGAATAGTACGTCACTGGGTGCGAATGTGTTCATGAGGGTAGGGGCATTAAGGTTTTCTTCTGGCTACCAGGGCCTCTCCTCAGAACCACACCCTCTCCAATCCACTAATTAGAAAGTCCTTCCTCCTTGCAGTCCAGGATCTCCTTTACTTCGAACACATCGGAAGAACCGCTGGGAGCAACCGCAGGACTAGGAGTCCTACTATAGCAGTTCAGCATCACAGGTTTCAGGAGGGACACATGAAAGGAGTTGGGAATTTTGAGGGTGGGAGGCAGCCGAAGCTTATAGGGTTTATTTGTTGCAGGATCTCAAAAGGTCCGAGGAACCTCGGAGCAAATTTGTATGACGGCACCTTCAGACGGATATTCCTTGAGGACAGCCAGACTTTGGTACCCGGAAGATACTGAGGAGGCTCTCTTCTTCTAGTATCCACTTTTCGCTACATGCGATCGACTGCCAGAAGAATAGAGTACCAGGTTGTAATGGTCGGGAAGTGGTGGACTCACTTGTGTGATTGTTGTATGAGAACTCGGCCCATGGAAGTACCCAGTCATCATGCTGCATGCAAATGAAGTGACGAATATTCTCCATGATCTGGTTAATCCTCTCGACTTGACCATTGGACTGGGGTTGGTATTTTGAGGTGAACTGAACCCCCCGATCAGACACGATGTGAAGGGGCAAGCCCTGTAAACAAAAGATGTGCAAAATAAAGAGATTTGCTAGTCGTGGAGCAGAATGTAGGCCGGTCAGCGTGATAAAATGTGCCATCTTCCATAACCGATCCACCACCATCCAGACAGCATTGCATCCTGCTGAGGGGGAAAATCTGTGACAAACTCCATCGCAATGTGCTGCCAGGGAGCATTGGGTACAGGCAGAGGTTGGAGCAGACCGGCAGGCTTGGCGTGAGCAACCTTGTTAGAAGCACACACAGTGCAGGAAGAAACAGAGTCCACAATATCTTTTGGCAGCGTGGGCCACCAGAAATGATGAGTTATCAGTTCTTGAGTCTTACGAACACAAGCATGCCCAGCCAGTTTGGAGCTGTGGCCCCAGCGAATAATTCTTCTCCTGTCTGCCAACCGAACAAAAGTCCTCCCCAGAGGGATGTCTCTAACTTGCAAAGGATTGGCATTGACAATGCAGGATGGGTCTATGATATATTGAGGGGTCTCCACAGTGTCCTCTGTTTCAAACGACCTGGACAGAGTATCGGCCCATTTTTGTCAGCAGGACAGTAGTGGAGCACAAATTGAAAATGGGTGAAAAACAGCGACCACCTGGCTTAACAGGCGTTTTGCCGTTGAGCCGTCTGGAGATAGGTAAGTTTCTTGTGGTCGGTGTATATCAGGATGGGATGAGCTACGCCCTCTAGCAGATGTCTCCACCCCTCCAGAGCTAATTTGATGGCCAGTAACTCCCGATCCCCAATAGAGTAATTGCGCTCTGCAGGGGGAAACAAGTATTGCGTAATAGCCACAAACTACTGCATTTCCTTTGAAGCTTCTCTGGAACAGAAGTGCACCTACACCAACAGAAGAAGCGTCCACCTCTAATGAGAACTGCCGAGACACGTCAGGATGAAGGAGGATCGAGGCTGAAGTGAAGGCATTCTTGAGGCTATTGAATGCTGATTGTGCCTCTGGAGTCCACACCATGGCGTTGATACCATTATTGCTAAGGGTAAAGATGGGGGGTGTCAGTGAAGAGAAGTTTGGGATAAATTGCCGATAGAAGTTAGCGTATCCCAAAAAACACTGTATGGACTGCCCTGAGGATGGCCCTGAGGACGTGGCCACTTTACTTTCTCAGGATCCATCTTGAGATCCTGATCCAAGATGATGTAGCCCAGGTATTTATAGTGCCCGTCTGGAGTGTTAAATGCCGTCTTCCACCTGTAACCTTGACGGATTCGGATTAAGTTGTAGGCCCCACGCAAGTCTAGTTTAGAGAAGATCTTGGCTCCTTGTATGTTATCAAATAGTTTCGAGATCAGTGGCAAAGGGTATTTGTTTTTGACCGTGATCTGGTTGAGACCACGGTTGTCAATGCAGGGTCGATGGGATCCATCTTTTTTCTTTACAAAGAAGAACCCTGCACCGGTTGGGGAGGAGGATTTTTGTATAAAACCCCTCTCCGGATTCTCCTTGATATAAGCCGACATGGACTGGTCTCTGGCAAGGAGAGGGGGTATACCCATCCACGGGGCGGGGAAGCATTAGGAAGCAGTTCAATTAGGCAGTCGTACACCTGGAGTGGGGAACCATCTCAGCCTTTTTCTTGCAAAAGACGTCCGCAAACTGTGCAAAATGAATAGGTAATCTTGTCAACGACTGAGACATAGGAGGCAGGACAGGCTGAATCTGTAACAAGCAGTGGCGGAGACATTTGAAACCCCATTGAAGAACTTATCCGGAACTCCAGACCAGAACCCAGGCATGAAGCCGGAGCCAAGGCAGACCCAGCAACACTGGATTGACAGCTTTGGGCAAGATCAGAAAAGTAATCTGCTAGGTATGAAGGGCTCCAACTTGGAGCTTCAGTGGCTTGGTCTCAGACACGAAGGGATTGGGCAGAGGAAGCCCATTCACTGAGGCAACAGTCAGCGTTTTCTCCAAGTGAACCGTCGGCAACTAGAGCTGATCCACTAAGTCCTGTTGGATAAAGATTGCTGAGGATCCAGAGTCCAGGTAGGCAGAGACCCAGTGCGTCTCCTCACTGGACACTATGGTCACAGGAATAGACAATTTGGAAGATAATTTTTTATTTAGTCCTTTTCCACCTAAGGTTGTCTTTCCAACCAATCCTAGGCACTGGAGTCTCTTTGGCTTTTGGGGAACAAACGCATAAAATGGCCTCCGAGGCCGCAATACAAACAGAGTCCCAAAGTGCATCTCTGTTGTTTCTCCTGGACAGACAACTTGAGACGGTCTATTTGCGTAGGTTCCTCTGGTGGAACAGCTAATGAGGGCTGCAGGGGTTGCTGGAATGTAGGAGCCAGCTTAGGCTATCTCCTGACCCGGCAAATCTCTTGAGACCGTTCCTGGATCCTCTTGTTAATCCAGGTAGTTAGAAGAATTAAGTCATCTAGGGTAGAAGACAGATCTCGAGCGGCAAGCTCGTCTTCGATATCGGAGGATAGGCCCTGCCAGATTGTAGCCACTACGGCTTCGTTGTTCCAGATCAGCTCTGCCTCCAGGGTACGGAACTTAATGGAGTACTCGCCCACAGAGGTGTCTCCTTGGCGAAGAGTCAGCAGGGATGCGGCAGCTGAAGAGACTCGCCCAGTGTCACGATCTGTGGGTATGTAGACCGACTGAGCCATACCGCCGTAGCGGTATAGCAGCTGGCCAACCAGGGTACAAAGTCAATGTCTATAGTTCGGATAAATGTACCTGTAGCAATTCAGACAGTAGCGTTGGTTTAGGCTTGGATGGAGCTCCTGCAGCAGGCAGACAACAGGTGCGGTGAAACACAGCGGGTGTAGCAGGCGACACAACACGACTCCAACTCTGTACAGCACAGGAACATGGAAGCACAGGATACAGGATACAGGTAGCAGGAACGGGAACACTGGGAGCTGGAGAACACTCAAGGGACCATTTGCAAAGACTGATACCGGTAGGTACAAACAACGCTCAGGCAATGAAGGAAGGGGCAGGGCCCTTCTTATAGTCCAGGGTGATCTGGGAGCAATCAGCTCAATCTTACAAACGTGTGCACTCTGGCTCTTTAATCCTGGACTGAGCTTGCGCGCACACATAGTGGTCACTGCGGAACAGGACGTACACATGTGCTGGCATCTCTGGAGAGAAAGGCGTCGGTAGGATGAGAGGAATTCATGGTCGGTCAGCGACCACAGACGTTACAGTATCCCCCCTCTTATGCCCCCACTTCTTGGGACCAGAAGGAGAGAGAATGTTCTTAATGAGGGTAGGAGCATTAAGATTCTCATCTGGCTCCCAGGACCTGTCCTCTGGACCAAACCCCTTCCAATCTACTAAATAAAAGGTTCTTCCTCTTAATGTTTTGGTGTCCAGGATCTCCTTAACCTCAAATATCTCGGCAGAACCACTGGGGACAACTGCAGGGCTAAGAGTCTTAGAGTAGCGGTTCAGGACCACAGGCTTCAGAGGAGACACGTGAAAGGAGTTAGGAATCCGGAGGGTAGCGGGCAGCCGAAGCTTATAAGAGACTGTGTTGATCCGCTGCAGGATCTCAAAGGGTCCGAGGAACCTGGGAGCGAATTTGCATGACAGCACCCTCAGCTTGATATTTCTTGAGGACAGCCAGACCTTGGTACCCGGAAGAAACTGAGACGGCTCTCTTCTCCTCGTATCTGCCTTTCGCTTTATGCGATCGACCACCAGCAGAATAGAGGACCGGGTTTGCTGCCAGATCCGTAGGAAGTCCCGGAATGCAGAGTCAGCTGCAGGCATCTGGGACAAAGCAGACACAGGGAGAGGAATACGTGGATGTTGGCCGTAGACTATAAAGAACGGTGTGTAGGTGGTGGACTCACTTGTGTGGTTGTTATAGGAGAACTCGGCCCAAGGAAGAAGCTGCACCCAGTCAGCATGCTGCCTGGAGATGAAGTGTTGTAAGTAGCTCTCCATGATCTGATTGATCCTCTCAACTTGGCCATTGGACTGGGGTAGTAGGCTGGGGAAAACTCCAACTTTATATTGAGGAGTTTACAGAGGGCCCTCCAGAACTTTGAGGTGAACTGAACCCCCCGATCAGACACGATATGCAGAGGTAGGCCGTGTAGGTGAAAGATATGTTGGATGAAGAGGTTAGCCAGTCGAGAAGCAGAAGGTAGGCCAGTCAGTGTAACAAAATGAGCCATTTTTGAGAATCGGTCCACCACCACCCAGACGCTACTGCATCCAGCAGACGGAGGCAGACCCGTGATGAAGTCCATTGCAATATGCTGCCAGGGAGTATTGGGCGCAGGCTGCAGCTGGAGCAGGTCAGCTGGGTTGGAGTGAGCAACTTTGTTTGCAGCGCACACTGTGCATGATGAGACAAAGTCCATGACGTCTTTGGGCAGCGTGGGCCACCAGTACTGACGGGCAATCATGTCTCTGGTCTTACGGACACCCGCATGACCTGCCAAATTGGAGCTCTGTGGATTCTTCTTCTGTCTTCCAGAAGCACAAAAGTACTCCCCGGAGGGATGTCTCTAACTTGCAGAGGATTGATAGAGATGATGCAGGATGGGTCAATTATATTTTGTGGAGACTCCATGGTGTTCTCTGTCTCAAATGACCTGGACAAGGCATCGGCCCTCACATTCTTGTCGGAAGGGCAGTAGTGGAGCTCAAACTGTAACCGGGCAAAGAACAGTGACCACCTGGCTTGATGGGGGTTCAGCCGTTGGGCCGTCTGGAGATAGGTGAGGTTCTTGTGGTCAGTGAATATTAGGATGGGATGAGCTGCGCTCTCTAGTAGGTGTCTCCACTCCTCCAGGGCCAGTTTGATGGCCTGTAACTCCCGATCCCCAATTGAGTAATTGCGCTCTGCGGAAGAGAAGAGCTTGGAGTAATAGCCACATTCCGCTGTCTTGCCTTTGGGACCTCTCTGGAACAGAAGTGCGCCAGCACCAACAAAGGAGGCGTCCACCTCCAACGAAAACTGTAGAGATACATCAGGATGATGGAGGGTTGAGGCTGACGTGAAGGCACTCTTCAAGCTATTAAATGCGGCCTCTGCCTCTGGAGTCCACACCTTGGCATTCATGCCTTTTGTGTTGAGGGTAGAGATGGGAGCTGTCAGTGAGAAGTTCGGGATGAATTGCCGGTAAAAGTTGGTGAATCCCAAGAAACGCTGAATGGCCCTTAAGCCTTGAGGGCGTGGCCATTCCAGGATGGCCTTTACCTTCTCAGGTTCCATCTTGGGGCCTTGATCCGGGATAATGTAGCCCAGGAAGGGTAGAGAGTTTCTCTCGAACACGCAGTTCTCTAGCTTGGTATACAAGCCATTCTCCCTTAATCGCAGCAAAACTTGAAGGACATGTCTCTGATGAGTCACTGGATCTGGGGAAAAAACTCAGAATGTCATCGAGATAGACCACAACACAGACATAGAGGAGATCTCGGAAGATGTCATTGACGAACTCTTGGAAGACCGCGGGAGCGTTACACAGACCGAAGGGCATTACCAGGTATTCATAGTGCCCGTCTCGAGTGCCCCGTGCAGGTCTAGCTTAGAACAGTTTTTTTGCTCCTCATATGCGATCAAACATTTCTGAAATCAATGGCAACGGATATCTATTTTTTACCGTGATCTGGTTGAGACCCCAGTAGTCTATGCAGGGTCGAACGGATCTGTCCCTCTTTTTGACAAAGAAGAACCCGGCCCCGGCCGGGGAGGAGGATTTCTGTATGAAACCCCTCTCCAAATTCTCCTTAATATAGATGGACATAGACTGAGTCTCTGGCAAGGAGAGAGGTTATACCCTTGCACGGGGAAGGGATGCATTAGGAACCAGATCAATAGGACAGTCAGACGCCCGGTGTGGAGGCAGCATCTCAGCCTCCCTCTTGCTAAAGACATCCGCAAACTGCGAATAGTGAGAAGGCAATCCTGCCAATGATTGAGACCGGGGAGAGTTGGCCGGATGGATCTGCCCCAGGCAGCGGTTGAGGCACCTGGAACCCCACTGGAGAACCTCTCCAGAATTCCAGTCCAGAACTGGGGCACGTTGTTGGAGCCAGGGCAGGCCCATCAACACTGGGTTGACAGCTTTGGACAGGACAAAAAACGAGATGAGCTCGGAATGAAGAGCTCCCACTTGGAGCTTCAGTGGTTTGGTCACGGCTACAGTCGGGTCTGGCAGAAGCAGTCCATTGACCGAGGCAACAATCAAAGGCCTCTCCAGGGGGGTTGTAGGCAACTGAAGAAGATCCACAAGGTCTTTTTGAATAAAGTTAGCTGCGGATCCAGAGTCCAGATAGGCAGAGACCCGGTGCTGCTTCTTGCCGGACACTATTGTCACGGGGATGGACAATTTAGAAGAAGGTCCCTCCTCATCCAGAGTTGTCTCTCCAACCAACCCTAGGTTCTGGGGCTTTTGGGGGCACAGACGCAAAAGATGGCCTCCAAGGCTGCAGTACAGACAGAGTCCCGAAGTGCGTCTGCGTTGTCTCTCCTGCATAGACAATTTGAGATCTTCAGAGACTCCTTAGGTGGAACAGCAAATACCATACGAAATGTCCGGAGGAACCCCTGGAAATCACGGGTCTCTGGTCCTTGTCGTTCCCAGATAGGGTTTGCCTATGCTAGGGCCCTGCCAGTGAGGAGAGAGATTATCAAGCGACCCTTGCGCCGTCAGAAGAAAATGCTCTTGCATACAAACGGATAAATGTACCTGTGGCAATTCATACAGTAGCGATTGTTAAGACTCGGATGGAACTCTGGCAGCAGGCAGGCAACAGGTGCGGTGAAACACAGCGGGTGTAGCAGGCGACACAACACGACTCCAACTCTGTTTAGCACAGGAACACGGAAGCATGGGATACAGGTAGAAGGAACGGGAACACTGGGAACTGGAGAACGCTCATGGGACCATTTGCAAAGACTGACACGGGTATGTACATACAATTCTCAGGCAATGAAGGAAGGGGCAGAGCCCTTCTTATAGTCCAGGTTGATCTGGGAGCAATCAGCTCAATCTCACAGATGTGTGCGCTCTGGCTATTTAAGGCTGGACTGAGTTCGCGTGCGCACCCTAGTTGTCACTGCGGAACTCCACGGCCGCATGTGCTGGCATCTCTGGAGAGAAAGGCGTCGGCAGAATGAGAGGAGTTCGTGGTCAGCGACCACGGACGTTACACCCAGGTTCCTCAAATACTATGTGGAAAGTCTGCAGGAAACACTGTAAGTTGCCAGTTCGGGATCGCCCATGCCAGGACCTTGCCAGTAAGGACAGAGATTATAAATGCGATCCTCGTGCCATCAGAAGAAAATGCTCTGGCATAAAGAATGAAGTGGATCTGCCATTGCTTCAGAAATCCCCTGCAGTTTCTCACATCTCCGGTGTTACGGTGAGGTAGTGGCAGAGAGAATCGGGGATCTGTACTGCCAGGAGGTGTAGTAGGAGGAACAGTAGCAGGTGCCGTGAAGGCTGTAGCTTGCGTATCCAGCCGATGTGAAATAACGTTCACCATTTGGAAGAGTTGGTCCTGTCTTGACCGGAGGTCTTGCATATCCGCCCGCATGACTTGTGATGTCGTCATGGTCTTGGGTTGACCAGTGTGGTCCGTGGCCTAAGCGTACTGTCACGATCTGTTGGTATGTGGACCCACTAGGCCACAACACCGTAGCGAGGTAGCAGCTGGCCAAGCAACAGTGTACCAAGTCTATACAAAGTCTAAGCACAAGGGTACCTGTAATAGTCCAGACAGTAGCAGCGGCCTGGGCACAGATGGTACTTTGACGGCAGGTGATGCAAAACGTGGCAGGAGGTACCAGGTGTGGCAGATGACACCAGACGTGGTGTAAGACAGCAGGCCTAGCAGATGGCACAACACGACTCCAACCCTAGAGAGGGCACAGGAACAAATACAGCACGGGATACAGTATGCGGGTAGCAGGACACGGGAACAGGATACGACTAAGGAACCATTTGCAAGATTAACAGAGGAATACAAACAACGCTCAGGCAAGGAGTGAAAGGTCAGGGCCCTTTTTATAGTCCAGGGCAATCTGGAAGTATTTAAGGCCGGGAATGACCTCACGCTCGCACCCTAGTGGTCACTGCAGGACAGGACGGCCGCATGTGCTGGCATCTCCGGGGAGGAAGACGTCGGCAGAATGAAAGGGGCAGTGGATAAATTTACTTAAACTTCCCAAGGTGGTACAAAAACGAATTCAGTACTTAGAAGTAAAACGGACACCATGGTCAGAAACCACAGTGCCAGGTATGCCATGTACACAGAAAACTTCCCAGATAAACATTTCTGCTGTCTCTTCAGCGGAGGGCAGTCCTTTAATGGATATAAAGTGAACCATCTTAGTAAGATGATTGACTATTACCAAAATAGTGTTCATGCCCCCAGAAGATGGTAGTTCTACTATAAATTCCATAGAAATAGACCTCAAGGACGAGAGGGAATGGGTAGAGTTTGAAGTAATCCTACAGGTGAGGTACAAGGTGTCTTGTTTCTAGCACAACTTGAGAAGAAGAAACATATTTCTGAATATCAAACTGGTTTCTTGGCCACTAAAAAGTGAGGGACGTTTCTTAGTCTTAGGCTGGGTTCACACGTGGCGGAATTTCACTTAAATTCCACTGCGGACACTCCGCAGCGTTAATCCGCAGCGGAGCCGTTTGTCCATTGACTTACACTTTAATTTAGCAGTGTTCGTTTAGACGAGGCGTAAAATTCCGCTGCGGAGCATAGGCTGCGGAGCGGAATTTGGTGTCCGCAGCATGCTCTGTCTGTTGCGGAGCAGTGGCGGACTCATGGCGGAATTTCTCCATTGACTTCAATGGAGAGTCAAAATTCCGCAATGAAGTCCGCAGATCTTATGTGTGCTGCGGAGCGTATTGGTTTTACTACCATGACATTTCTTCATTCTGGCTGGACCTATGTATTTCTAGGTCTACAGCCAGACTGAGGAAGTCAATGGGGCTCCCGTAATGACGGGAGCGTTGCTAGGAGACGTCTGTAAATAGTCACTGTCCAGGGTGCTGAAAGAGTTAAGCGATCGGCAGTAACTGTTTCTGCACCCGGGACAGTGACTACCGATCCCAATATACATGTATCTGTAAAAAAATATATAAGTTCATACTTACCGAGAACTCCCTGCGTCTGTCTCCAGTCCGGCCTCCCAGGATGACGTTTCAGTCTAAGTGACGGCTGCAGCCAATCACAGGCCAAGCACAGGCTGCAGCGGTCACATGGACTGGCGCGTCATCCAGGGAGGTCGGGCTGGATGCCGAAAGAGGGACGCGTCACCAAGACAACGGCCGGTAAGTATGAAAATCGTTTACTTTCACTAGGGAAAGTGCTGTCCCTTCTCTCTATCCTGCACTGATAGGGAGAAGGGAAGCACTTTTCCCGCAGTCCGCAGCAGCTAGTCCGCATCAATGTACTGCACATTTTGTGCAGATCCGCAGCAGAATCTGCAACGCAGATTCTGTGCGGCATTGATGCGGACAGTTGCGGAGGAAATCCGCCACGTGTGGTCATGCCCTTATGTATTCCTATGTGATAAGACGCAACACCTCCAGTCGAGCAGCCTTAGGAACATACGTAGAGACAGTGACTAAAAGTACTGACCCCATCTTTAAGAGCTAAATGTATGTCTTTAGGAGAATTGGCTAGGATAGGATCTCCATCATAACCTGCTTTTATGTGCTGTAGTTATTTACTGAAAAACGTTAACCCCACAAAGTTTTTTTCAAGTACAATGCTGGTCTCAGGGGTGTAAAACTGTAAGGTCATTAATAACATCCTGGACAAAGCATCTGCTTCTCGGGATCCGGTTCTGAAGGAAACAATAAAATAGAATTTCGCAAAAAATAAACATCTTTAAAATCTTTATAGGGTTCAGGAAGTTTTTCTCTGTTGTTATTTAAACTTTCTCTCTTATTAACTGTCAACATTTCAACCAAAGAGGATCTTGAACTGTTTTTAAGATGATTATCAAAAGCAAACTCAATGTCCATGACATTTCTTGCTGCCCCAGGATACAACATTTGTGTAGTACCTAACTTCCACGATACAAGAGAGCTGAATGAGAAAGATGACATAGTGACGGTTTGTAATCATTATATCAGTATCTGGTGTCGCAGACCACAGGGGCTGTGTTACCAAACTCAGTGAATCACAATTGGAACATGGTGCAGGGTTCAGACACTGCAATTGACCTTTGAGGTTTATTAGGACAGTCAAGAACATAATGTCCAGGATTTGCGAAACAAAGACATACGGGCAGATTTACCAATGGAAATGCGCCAGAATTCTGGTTTGAAAGGAGCCAAAGTTCTAGCGAACATGCCATGCTCTACATTTATATAGTGTTTTGGACACTTTTTGCGACTCACTCGGCAAGGGGGGGGGGGGGCGAATGTGGGCAAAATTGTGAAAAAATTATAGTGCGAAGAATGGCGTCTACAGTAAGGGTATGTTCACACGCTGAGAGGCAGTTACGTGTGAAAAGACAGGCTGTTAACAGCTGCCTCGTTTCACACGTAAAAGCTCCTCCTCGTAATTTACGAGGCATCTGAGACGCTCGTAAACCTTGAGCCGTGCTTCATTGATTTCAATGAAGAACGGCTCAAATTACGTTGCAAAGAAGTGCCCTGCACTTCTTTGCCGAGGCAGTAAATTTACGGGTCGTCGTTTGACAGCTGTCAAACGACGACTCGTAAATAACAGGTCGTCTGCACAGTACGTCGGCAAACCCATTCAAATGAATGGGCAGATGTTTGCCGACGTATTGTAGCCATATTTTCAGACGTAAAACGAGGCATAATACGCCTCGTATACGTCTGAAATTTGGCCGTGTGAACATACCCTGAGCCAACCTCGAAGCAGTATTTAGTTAAACAGAAATGTCTAAAGATGTGCCAAAATTTATCATCCAGCATGACCCACTGTGTTAAATTTGGCGCATCTAGTCTAATTCCTAGCATTCGAAATTGAAGACAGTATTAGTCTGCACCATAGTCTTTGTGGCATCAACGCTTCTCAGCAGCAGAAAGTAGTCCCCCGGGTAACATCTACCTGCATTGGTTCCTGAACGGGATTTAATGGGGGTATACCCGAGTTCTATGAAGTGAGGGATTGACTGGGGAATGGTAGAGGATACCCGTTTCATATCAACTCTGCTTTTCTCGCTTCGTCTCCCAGGGTCATCGATCAATTTGAATGCATAACAGAATATTGTCCTCAAGGTCTTCAGGAAGATCTACTTCAACATGCTCATCTTTAACCTGTTCAAAAAGCCTTCATGAAAACACAATTTTAATTGCGGAAGAGAAATATAAAATATCACGCAACTTCGATGCATATACTTCTAATTCCGTGACTTGGCTCTTTACTTTAGTTAATTGCCAGTGGGGCATGAACCTAAGCCGCTTCCAGTAAGAAAACGAAGAGGCATATACCCCCAGCATTGACAGCTTCTGAAAGGTCTCAATGATGTTAGAAGATCTCTTAAGGTGAACCTTAGTATTAACCATGCAGACCCTGACATTTTATTGATTTTGACCATGCCACTATTGAGTGCCACTAGGTAAACCTCTTATCATGAGCTGTAAATATATAGTATCCATTGATTAACATTATTATTATTTTTAACTCCACTCAAATTACAAATTAATGCAGGAATAAAATCTGCATTCTTAAACCCCTTCTTGATATTTGACGTACAGTTGCTTCATAGCCTGGAAGGATGAGTATGAAGCTGTATGTTACCTGCATCGGGATCGGCTGTTTAACTACTTAGATGCCGTAGTCAATAAGTACATAATTATTGTAGTATATTGTGCAAGCGATCCAAAGTGTGCTTGTTCACATGGGAACTAATAAAATAGTAAAAAGCAGTTAAATAAAGTTAATTTTTTCATAACAAAAAACACAAATATTACAAGTTAAAAAAAAGAAAAAAACATGTTCCCATGTAAAAAAATATAGAATAAACATGATTGCTATAACTGCTTCTGTAAATGTCTGAATTATTACAATATAACATTATTTAACCTGCACGGTGACCACCATAAAAAAAAACATGAAACCGCCGTAATTCCTGTTTTTTGTCACCTTTCGCCCACAATTTTTTTTTAAAAAAGTGATCAAAAATACACATGTACCTCAAAATGGGAGCAATAATAACTACAGCTCATCCCAATAAACAAGCCTTCACACAGTTTAATTGACAGAAAAGTAAAAAAGTTATGGGTCTCAGAATATGGCGACACAAAACACATTATTTTTATTAATTTGTTTTTGTTTGTAAAAGTAGTAAAAGATGAATAAAACTATACGCATTTGGTATCGTCGTAATTGTATTGATCCACAGAAAAAAGTTAACATGTAATTTCTACCGCATGGTGAATGCCGTAGAAACTCAAATAACCATCGAGAAATAAGTATTTTTTTCCCATTCCACCCCAAAAATATTTTTTTCCCAGTAGATTATATGGTACAATAAATGGTGCTGTGAAAAACTACAAAAACTCCCTCAAATACAAAAGTTACAGCTTTTGAAATGCAGGGAAGGAAAAAGCGAAAATTAAAAAAAAAACGAAAAATGACTGCGGTGGTAAGGGGTTCAAATATAATCTTTGGAGGGAAGAAGAACTAAAGGCTTAATTTGTGGCCCTGAGTACTATGCTTTCCTAACTGCCATGTGAAAATTGTTTCAAGCTTATTTCTAGTTCAGAGGTTGTCATCTTCATCTTTTAGGGGCAGTGCTGTGCTGCTGTTATGACGAAAGATATTAGGGGAGCAGTATAATTTTCACCTTTCAGGCCATGTTCAAACAGCATAGTTTGGAGAAGTTTTTTTTCATTTTCACCCTAAATCGTGATGGAATGGTTAAGTAAAGTCAAGTATAAATAAAAGCTTTAGGTTATATTCACATGTCTGCAAATCCTCCCTTTTTTTTAATCAAAGTCCAGTTTACATTTTTTATTTTTTTTAAAAAATGCATTGAAAACTGCACTGTGTGTATCTGGCCTGTTCTTTAGGTATATAGATAGATGTAAATTTATGTATACATACATGACCCTCTGAAGCGAAGTGCCACAGTTAGGCTTCGTTCACATCTGCGTCGGGCTTCTGTTCATGGGTTCCGTCAGACCTTTTCCTTCAGGGGAGCCCATGAACGAAAACCAAATGATAACCATAACTTTCCATTTGTATCACCATTGATTTCAATGGTAATGCTTCTATTGCAAATGGTTTCCGTTTTTATTTCTGCTCCGTAAGGTTTCCATTTTTTTGGCAGTAGACTACACTATTGATTTCGCAAAAAAACGCAAACCTAACAGATTGGAGACAAACGGAAACCATTTGCAGCGTAAGCATTACCATTGAAATCAATGGTAAACCAAACAGAAAGCTATGGTTTCTGCTCATGGGTACCCCTGACGGAAAGGTCTGACGGAACCCATGAACGGAAGCCCGATGTAGATGTGAACAAAGCCTTATCTGTTTGTACCTGATCACATGTTTCAGTAATGTGTGCAGCCTGTAACCAAAACTGTCTCTGTATGTCATATCTAATGTTTTTCTGCAAAAACAATTATAAATGTCCCTTTTGTGCTCAATTATTCCAGATTTAGGAAAAGCTTTCGTTATTTGGAGAAATGACCGTAATGTTGTTTTGCAGACAGCAATAAAAATACCGGCAGAAGCACTCAAAGTCCCTACAAGAGAGGTTCCCGTCATCTGAGTAATCACCTACCTATTCATTGAGAAGAAGGGAATTATTGCTGTAACTACAAAATATTTTTATAGCCTAAATAATCCCTGCTGAGAGTGGAACATCAGGTAGTGAAACATCCTCCCCCACCCCGGATGCAACAATTTTATTATGAGCATTTCTGCACAATTATTGATATTACTTCTATTTACAAAGCCAATGTAAGGCTTATGGATTTCTTCTTCAACTATTGGTCTCTGTTATGAAAATGTGTGATTTAACTCTGATTTACATTTGTAAAAATCTTTTGTCAAATTCTGAAATGTAATCTGTGAGGTAAAGAAATTTTAATTATTGCTATCACCGTCATAATTTTCTTATAAGTGAATGTTTCATGTATTTAAAGGGACACTCTGGCCAAAACTAAACATTCCCATGTGTACCATTATGGTATTCCATGAGTCAGTCTCTTGCCTGTTATTTGATCTCCACAAGCGGAAAAAAATGCACTTTGGAAAAAAAGCAACATGCTCTTTTTTCCCGCGATACCGTCTCTGACCTGCCATTGAAATCAATGGGAGGCAGAGAAAGTGTTTTTTTGCCAGCGGCGCTCAATGACCGCGCCAGAAAAACATTGCAAAAACCGCAACAAAGAAAGTGCAGGCAGCTCAAAATCTGCCTCAAAATTCCTAAAGGAGACGGAATTTCTGCCTGCAAAATAGTCTGTGTGAACATACCTAGAATCAAGATGGGGGCTTTTTTTAAGCGCAGACAAGGCAGCAGTAATTACAGTATACATAAAAGTGTAGAGTGTGGTATACAGCCAGGTGGGGAATACAGACATGGAAAGTTCTGTTACCACTTGAGGTCATCAACCCCTTCACGTTGCAACTGCCAATGCCCCGTGCAGTTGTCATGTATATAAACTGTAACGTCCGTGGTCGCTGACCACAAACTCCTTCCATCCAGTCGACGCCCTTCTCTCAAGAGATGTCTGCACATACGGCCATCCTGCTCCACAGTGGCCACCAGGGTGCACTCACGAGCTCAGTCCAGACTTAAGAAGCCAGAGAGCACGCATGTTGGTGATTTGAGCTAATTGCACCAGAGCACCCTGGGCTATTAGAAGGTCCCAGCCCCATCCTCCCACGCCTGAGCTTTGTTGTTGTATTCCCAGTCTGTCTTGCAAATGGTCCCCTAGTGTTTCCAGCTCCCAGTGTTTCCTGTTCCTGTATCCTGTAACCTGTATCCTGATCTAGTGCCGTGCTGAGCGGTAGCCATGCTGTGCTGTATACCACGCCTGTCCTGCTTCTCCACGCCTGACGTCTACCTGCTGCCTAGTTCCTGCCAAGCCTGCCTTGCTACTGTCCGAGCTGCCACAGGTACCCTATATAAACTATAGACTCTGACCTGTGCCCTGTTAGCCAGCTGCCATACCGCCAAGGCGGTACGGCCCAGTGGGTCCATGAACCCTACGTGACATTAACGTTGGTAGTCCGGAACCGGATTTAATGAGTGCAGTGCTACTTCAGTGTAAGGCTTTGTCCACATCTGTGTCGGGACTCTGTTCATGGGTTCCGTCTGAGCTTTCCGTCAGGGGAACCCGAGAACGGAATCCAAACTGAAACAAACAGAAATCATAGGTTTCCGTTTGCCTCACCAATTGATTTCAATGGTGACTAATCCAGTGCAAATGGTTTCCGTTTGAAACCGTTGTGCAAGGGTTCCATCGCTTTGACGGAATCAATACCGTAGTCAAAACGACCGAACCCTTACACAACTGGAACAAACGTCACCATTGAAATCAATGGTGATGCAAAGAGAAATCTATGGTTTCTGTTTGTTTCAGTTTGGATTCTGTTCATGGGTTCCCCTGACGGAAAGCTCTGATGGAACCCATGAACGGAGTCCCGACTCAGATGTGAAAGAAGTCTTAGTAGGGCTGCACTCTCATGCCAGCCAGGGCTTTGAGAGTCCTGGAATACACCCCCCACTGTAGATAGCACCACACATAACCCCCTGTAGATAGCACCACCTAAGCTCCCTCTAGGAGCGGAATCACCGGACGACACTCTGGCCGTTGATTCCGCTACTGGAGAAACCGCTGGAGTCACTATGCATGTATGGACAATGACATCAGGGGCTACTCCTGGACTGCAATCCCCTGTCAGATCGATCTAGCCAAGGATTCCGCTACTAGAGAGAGCCCCTGACGTCACTGTCCATTTGGACAGTGACGTCAGGGGCTCTCTCTCTAGGATATGAAACCCCAGACAACACTCTAGCTGGGGATTTTGCTACTGGAGAAGCCCCTCGCATCACTATCTATATATGGACAGTGACGTCAGGGGCTACTCCTGTAGTGGAATCCCTGGCCAGAGCGTTGCCGACGCCCTGTTAGGGGATTCCACTTTTAGAGTTAGCCCCTGACGTCACTGTCCATATATGGACAGAGACATCAGGGACTCGCTCTAGGGAGTTACAGTGGTGCTATCTACAGGAAGGGGGTGCCATTTACCGTGAGGGGGTTGCTATCTACAGCGGGAGTGGCGCTATCTACAGGTGGAGTGGTGCTAAGTGCAGGGGGGTGGCACTATCTGCAGGGGGTGGCGCTATTTGCAGGGGGTTGGTGCTACCTGCAGGGGGCAGCACTATCTACAGGGGGTGTGGCACTATCTACATGGGCACTGTGGCATTATATGGGCACTACGCACAGGGGACACTGTGGTGCTATCTACATGGGCACTGTGTTGTAGCATTTTGTGGGCACTATCTACAGTGGGAACTTTGACACTATATGGGCACTATCTATAGTGGGAACTGTGGCACTGTGTGGGCACTGTGGCACTATTTACAGTGAGCACCATCTATGTGGGCACTGGTACTATCTGCAGTGGGCAATGTGTCACTATCTTCACTGGTGTTGCGTCATTATCTACTTGGGCACTGTGGTGTTTTCAGGTGGCTGGGACTAAAAAAAACGTAACTAATAAAATTCATCCATTTTTTTTAACGTCCATGAAAAACGGATGGCAAATAGTGATTAAAATGGTCAGACGACCGGGAAATGGATTCAAATTTTGAGACATACTGATGCAAAACAGTCATGAAAAACTGACAGTTAATCCGTTGTTAACTGCCCTTTTTTTTCGTGTGAATATAGCCTTATAGTTTTCTTTACTCTCCCCTCATAGTGATCCAGGGTGACAGAGAGGTAAAAGACAAAGGCTGGGTTCACACGACCTATTTTCAGGCGTAAACGAGGCGTTTTACGCCTCGAATTACGCCTGAAAACACGGCTCAAATACGTCTGCAAACATTTGCTCATTAATTTCAATGGGTTTGCCGACATACTGTGCCGACGACCTGTAATTTTATGCGTCGCTGTCAAAAGACGGTGCATAAAATAACAGCTTCGTCAAAGAAGTGCAGGACACTTCTTGGGACATAATTTGAGCCGTTTTTCATTGACTTCAATGAAGAACAGCTCCAAATCACGGCCATAATTGACGCCTCGCAAAACGCGAGTACGAGCAATTACGTCTGAAATGCAGGAGCTGTTTTCTCCTGAAAACAGCCCGTAATTTCAGCCGTAATTGTCAATATCGTGTGCACATACCCTAATTGTTACAGAGCTGCAACAGCATATATATATATATATATATATATATATATATATATATATAACATAAATATACATACAAACTTACAAAAAAGTGTTTTTTTCAAATTTTTAGTGATTTGTCCGGTCATAATACAAATTAAAAACATGAAATTGATTAAACTAAACTAGAAAATGTAAGCCTCATAAGTCTTGTAAAAAAAACAAAGTCAAAATAGATGTGATATTCAAAGTGGTTGCAATGATATTATTGTTTAAAGAAGTGCATATCAGAAATGGAAAATTTGACCTGAGCACAGGGGCATCAGTGACTCTTGGTCATGAAAGGGTTCATTTTAGTTTGATTCATTGGATGTAAATCTATAGAAGAGAAATAATGTGATTGTTTTTTTTATTTTTAAAAAAATGTCCTGCTGTGACCATATCGGAGACACACACTTCCTTTCTATATTGTCTTTATAGACAGCGAAACAGGGTGTGTGTGCTTTATGGTAGCTGAAATGGATAGTAGTCAACTGTCAGAGAATTGTCATAGACTATTACAGTATCCAGGAAGTGATTGAGTAAAGCACCCTCCTGTAGACACCTGGGTGACAGGGAAGATGAATACATAGCCTTATCTGTGTGTTAATAGTGTTGCTATCCTTCCTTATCTGCCTCCAGCAGTACAATTGAGTTGTCAATAATTCTCCCACCCTCTGCCGACCATGTCCCACTGCTCACAGCAAAGCTGAAGAGTGAGATGCAGAAAACCTATAATGCTGGCCTATTGTTACATAGTGAGGCCTCATGCACACGACCGTAGCTGTGTGCACGGCCGTGATTTTCGGGTCGGCCGGCTGCGGACTGTCAGCCGCGAACCGCCCGCAAATCGCGGGACATGCACATGGCCGCGCCCTTTATTTTCAATGAGCCCGGACCGCAGAACACGGCCTTAATAAGACAGGTCCGTTCTTTCTGCGGTGCGGGCTCCCGGGCCATACACGGACCGTAAAAACTACGGTCGTGTGCATGGCCCCATAGAAATGAATGGGGCCGCAATTCTCCCGTGGATTTTCGGGGGAATTGCGGCCGCAAAAACACGTTCATGTGAATGGGGCTTTACATAGTTACATAGTTAGTACGGCTGAAAAAAGACACGTCCATCAAGTTCAACCAAGGGACGGGAAAAGGGAAGGTAAAAATTTCAATACATAGAAGCTAATATTTTTTTGTTCTAGGAAATTATCTAACCCTTTTTAAAGCCATCTACTGTCCCTGCTGTGACCAGCTCCTGCGGTAGACTATTCCATAAATACACAGTTCTCACAGTAAAGAAGGCTTGTCGCCTCTGCAGGTTGGACCTTTTTTCTCCAGAAGGAGGGAGTGCCCCCTTGTCTTTTAAAGGGGTTTTTACATGGAACAGGATTTCACCATATTTTTTGTATGTGCCATTAATATATTTATATAAATTAATCATGTCCCCCTTAGTTGTCTCAAGGCTAAATAGGTTTAATTCTTTTAATCTTTCCTCATAACTTAGATTCTCCATGCCCCTTATTAGCAATTGTGATTGCTCTTGTGGAGGTGTGATAACTAGAAAATGTTACAAATTTGTGAGAAGGCATCTTGAGACTAGTGTTTTTAAAGACAGCCAGACCTTCATTCCAGGAAAACTGAGGAGGAACCCTTCTTTTACTATTTGCATACCCCTTCATGCGATCAACTGCCTATGCAGTGTCCCAGATACACTGCAGCATTGTACTGTGATTTCTGACATTGTATGTAAAAATATGTGTTTAGAATTGTTCCTTTAACCCCTTAAGGACGCAGCCTAGTTTCGGCCTTAAGGCTCAGAGCCCATTTTTCAAATCTGACATATTTCACTTTATGTGGTAATAACGTCGGAATGCTTAAACCTATCCAAGCGATTCTGAGATTGTTTTCTCGTGAGACATTGGGCTTTATGCTAGTGGTGAAATTTGGACGATATATTCAGTGTTTATTGGTGAAAAATTGCAAAATTTAGAGAAAATTCATAAAAAATAGCATTTTTCAGAATTTAAATGCATCTGCTTGTAAAACAGATGGTTATACCACCCAAAACAGTTACTAGTTCACATTTCCCATATGTCTACTTTAGATTGGCATCTTTTTTGAACATTCTTTTATTTTTTTTGGACGTTACAAGGCTTAGAACATAAACAGCAATTTCTCATATTTTAAAGAAAATTTCAAAAGCCTTTTTTTTAAGGTACCTGTTCGGTTCCGAAGTGGCTTTGAGGGGCCTATGTATTAGAAACCCCCATAAAACACCCCATTTTAAAAACTAGACCCCTCATAGTATTCAAAACATCATTTAGTAAGTTTATTTAACCCTTTAGGCATTTCACAGGAATTAAAGCAACGTGGAGGTGAAATTTGCAAATTTCATTTTTCTTGCTGAATTTCAATTGTATTAATTTTATTTCTGTAACGCAGAAGGTTTTACCAGAGAAACACTACTAAATATGTATTGTCCAGATTCTGCAGTTTTTAGAAATATCCCACATGTGGCTCTAGTGCGCTCGTGGACTTAAACACAAGCCCCAGAAGCAAAGAAGCACCTAGTGCATTTTGAGGCCTCTTTTTTATTAGAATATATTTTAGACAGCATGCCAGGTTTGAAGAGGTGTTGAGGTGCCAAAACAGTAGGAATCCCCCAAAAGTGACCCCATTTCGGAAACTACGCCCCTCAAGGAATTAATTTATGGTTGTTGTTACCATTTTGACCCCATAGTGTTTACACGGCACGTATTTGAATTGGGCTGTGAAATGTAAAAAATGTAATTTTTTTCCAATAAAATGTAATTTTTCATCAAAATTTCTTATTTTCACAGGGAACAAAATACCCCATTTTGTTGCCCAATTTCTCCTGAGTGCAGCAATACCACATTTGTGCCGATAAACTGTTCTTTGGAGTGCAGATTTTGCTGGATTAGTTTTCGGGTGCCATGTCGCATTTGCAGAGCCCCAGAGGTATCAAAGCAATGGAAACCCACCAGATGTGACCCCTTTTGGAAACTACACCCCTCAAGGAATTCATTTATGGGTGTTGTGACTATTTTGACCCCATTTTTCACAGAACTTATTTGAATTGGGCTGGGAATTAAAACAAAATTATTTTTTTCCAATAATATGTAGTTTTAGCTCAAAATTTCTTATCTTCACAAGCAATAAAATGCTCCATTTTGTTGCCCAATTTGTTCTGAGTGCCGTAATACCCCATTTGTGGTGAAAAACTGCCGTTTGGGCCCATGGGAGGGCTCAGAAGGAAAGGACCACCATTTGGCCTACTGGGGATTTTCTGAGGAGAAGTCATGTATACAGAAGCCCCTGAGTTACCAGTACAGTTGAAATCCCCGAGAAGTGACCCCGTTTTAAAACTACACCCCTTAAGGCATTCATCTAGAGGTGTAGTGAGCATTTTGACCGGAGACATACACCCCATAAACTGTAATGTGGGTTCTCACAGGTATGGCAATACCCTACATGTGGCTGTTATCATCTGCCTGGGCACACAGCAGGGCTCAGAAGGTAAAGATGAGGGGGATAAGCTGTGCAGAGTGCATCAGGGTAAGTAAAACTGGGGTAGATTAAAAATCAAGGGATGTATGATACATTTTAAAACACTCTTCATACATAGCTTTAGTTTTTCAGGACACGTGTCACATTGATATATTGCGTCCTCCCTTATCCCCCTCTTATAGAAGACTTTGCACCTCTTTTGACTTTTTCCCTTCTTGCCAGTTTGGGGAACTTCTCCTGGAAAGTGTTGCCCTGGTATGATGCGTGTGGCCTCGCTTCCAGAAGTACTGGGAGCCCCCCCCCTTCCTGGTCCCTAAAAATTAGTTTCTTGATAACGACCTCTTGAAATTCCAGGAAAGTTCCCATCTGGCCCGTACATCGACGTAGCACGTACGCATTGTATAATGCCATCTGTATGATGTGCACGGCCAGCTTCTTATACCACACCACATGGCGCTGTAGGGCTTCAGGGCTTGATCTGACAAGTCCACCCCTCCCATGTACCTATTGTAGTCCAGGATGCAGTCTGGTTTGGGGGTCTCTGTACTGGTACCTCGTACAGGTTCATGGGTACTGGTGTGGGCATGTATTGTTGTCAATACAAGGATATCTCTCTTGTCCTTGTACTTGACACACAATATGTTGCTGCTAGATTGTGCCCTGCTCTCATCCCTTCTGAGTGTTTGCCCAAGCAGAGTCTTAGGGAGGCCTCTCAGATTTCTTCTAGCAGTGCCGCATGCCGCAGTACTTCTGGAAGCGAGGCACTTGAAGAGTGGGAAGCTGGTATAAAAATTAGCCAGGTAGAGGTGGTAACCCTAGTCCAGCAGTGCGTGCACCAAATCCCAAACAATTTTTGCATTAACTCCCAGTAAGGGGGGGGGGGGATTCTGGGGGCTGAATACTGGTGTCCTTCCCTTCATATATCCTAAATTTGTAGGTATACCCTGATGCACTCTCGCACAGCTTATACATCTTCACGCCATACCTTACCCTCTTACTCGGCAGGTACTGGTGGAATTGAAGCCTCCCTTTAAAATGTACCAAGGACACATCAATAGAAATACAATTTTCGGGGGTGAATACTTGGGAAAATCGGTCACTGAAACGGTCTAATAGGGGTCTCTGTTTATACAAACGGTCAACACTGGGGTCATCTCAGGGTGGGCACGGCTCATTATCAGTATAATGTAAGAAGCGAAGTATTGCCTCATTTTAATTTTTTTTTTAGGTTCCAGTTCAGTTCTGAAGTTGCTTTGAGGGGCCTATATATTAGAAACCCCTATCAAACACCCCATTTTAGAAACTAGACCCATCAAAGTATTCACAACAGCATTTAGAAAGTTTATGAACCCTTTAGGTGTTTCACGGGAATTTAGAGAAAAGTAGAGGTGAAATTTACAATTGTTTTTTGTCAGAAAATCCTTTTTATACCATTTTTTTTTTATTTATAACACAAAAGGTTTTACCAGAGAAACACAACTGAATATTTATTGCCCAGATTCTGCAGTTTTGAGAAATATCCCACATGGGGCCCTAGTGTGATAATGGACTGAAACACCGGCCTCCGAAGAAAAGAAGCACCTAGTGGATTTTGAGGCCTCCATTTTATTAGGCACCATGTCCGGTTTGAAGAGGTCTTGTGGTGCCAAAACAGTGGAAACCCCCCAAAAGTGACTCCATTTTGGAAACTAAACCCCTTGAGGAATTCATTGAAGTTTTCATGGGGTGCATGCGACGATTTGATCAGTTTTTATTCTATTTTCAAGTGGCGTGGTGACTAAAAAACAGCAATTCTACTATTGTTTTTTCATTCTATTTTTTTACAGCGTTCACCGTGCGCTATAAATGACATATTCACTTTATTCTGCGGGGCGATTCAATTACGGCGATACCAGATGTTTATTGTTCTTTTTATATCTTATGGTGTTTTTTTTACAAAAAGTATTTTATTGTGCAATCATTCACTTTTTGTGTTACCTTATTCTAAGAGCCATAACTTTTTTATTTTTCCATGAATAAAGCCGTCCGGGGACTTATCTTTTGCGTAACGAACTGTAGTTTCGATCAGTATCATTTTTAGGTACATGCGACGTTTTGATCTCTTTTTATTCCATTTTTTGGGAGGTGAGGTGACCAAACAATTGTGATTCAAGTACGGTTTATTATTTTCTTTTATGGCGTTCACCGCGCGGGATAAATAATGAAATAATTTTGTAGTTCAGGCCGTTACGGACGCGGCGATACCAATTATGTATAGTTTATTTGTTTGTTTATATATTTTTATTAATAATAAAGGACTGATAAGGGAAAAAGGGGGATTTTTACTTTTATTACTTTTAAAACTTTTATTTTCTTATTTTTACACATCTTTTTTTAACTTTTTTTTAACTTTATTACTTTGTCCCACTAGGGGACTTGAGGCCCTGATCGCTATTCTAATACACTGCACTACATGCGTAGTGCAGTGTATTAGAGCTGTCAGCTACTCACTGACAGCAAGCATAGTGGGTCCTGACTTTGTCAGGACCCACTAGGCTTCTGTCGATGGCATAGCCGGACACCATTGTTAAGTGCCCGGTTGCCATAGTCACCATCGCCAGCCGCTATCGTGTAGCAGGCCGGCGATGGTAGCTTAACCCCTAAAAAAAACGAACGCGGCTTTTAAGGGGTTAATCAGCGGGGACACAGCGATCGATCCCCCGCTATAGGAGCTGCGGCAACTGCTGTATGAGACAGCAGCTGTCACAGCTACTGCATGTGTCGGGAAGACGTAATATTCCGTCGCTGAGCGTGAACGGCATGGTCAGCGCGACTGAATATTACGTCGCTGAGCGTTAAGGTGTTAACTGTTAGCCATAAACTTCAACGTTAAAAGAAAAAAATGCTGGAAATAAATCACTCTGTGTGTAATGAATCTATATAATCTAAGAGTTTCACTTTTTGAATGTAATTACTAAAATAAATTAAACGGGTTGTCCACCTTCTGACAACTGATGACCTATCCACCGGATAGGTCATCAGTATATCATCGGTGCGGGTCCGACACCCGAACTCCGCACCGATAAGCCGCTCCGGTGGCCTGCGGACATCGGATGTTATGGCACATAATGCTCTGTACGGAGCTGGAAGCAGTTGGCTCCATACATAGCATAGCGGCAGAACTGCAGGTCCGCTCCTATTCACTTGAATAGCAGCAGTACTGCAGCTCGGCTGCTATTCCGTGGCCAGAGCCAACTGATTCTGGCATGTACGTCCGGTGCACGGAGGCACCTGACCAGCTGTTCCATGCGGCGCCCGGGTGTCAGACCCCCACAGATCATGTACTGATGACCTATCCGGTGTCAGAAGGTGGAAAACCCCTTTAACTTTTTGATGATATTCTAATTCATTGAGAAGGACCTGCATATACAATTACATTTTTTTGTATATTACATTTGTATTCTTTGCCCATAACCTTAGTCTTGCCCTATCATACTGGTATTTTCCTGCATGTTCTTTTGGTTTTTGTTAGTACGGTACATCATATAACTCAGTATTCAGCACACTGTGCATGAGATGCTTATGCTGAAGTCCTCCATCTTGGATAGCTGTACAAAATACTTCAGGTCAGCAAGGTCTGTGTTAGGGAATATTTGCATAATGACTTTGTGTGGGTCCGACGCTGGAAGTCACTACTAGAATAATGAAAAGCGATCTCTGGAGTTCTCAGTGCCACTTTTTCTGTGCTGACAGATGAGCTCTTTAGAGTACAATGCATAATTTATTCTTTGTAATCCATTCTAAACAGGCTATTTATACACTTCAGCACATATTTGCAGGTTATCATTGTCTCTCGATACACATTCAGAAAAGAAGGATATGGATTATGTTGTAAATGTGCTATGAAATTTTGTTTTACAAACAATCTTAACAGGACATACTGGTTGAATTTAGGCTGGATTCACACACAGCATTTTGTTGCAATTTTGGTGGCGTTTTTTTAGGCTGGGTTCCCACGGGTTGTATACGCTGCGTAAAACTACGCAGTGTATCCGACCTAGAACCCGCAGGGAATTACGCCCGAAAAATTGCATCAAATTGTGGGGCAGATTTTCGGGTGGAATCTTCGCTGCGAAAAGTAGTAGTTGAAAATAAAAAAAAAAGCTCATACCCGCGGCCGTCCCTCTGCTCTCTCTGCAGCGTGGCCTCCTGGGATGATGCTGCAGCCCATGTGACTGCTGCAACCTGTGGTTGGCTGCAGCAGTCACATGGGATGAAACATCCTCCCAGGAAGGCGGCCTGAACGGAGAACAGAGATGTCATGGTCTGTGGGTATGTGGACACAGAGCACCCAATCAATACAAAGTCCAGCACAAGGGTACCTGAATAGTGCAGACAGTGGCAGAGGCTTTAGCATGGATGGGGCTGGTAGTGGCAGGTTGCGCCAGACGTGACGGATGACAGCAAGTGCAGCAGGTTGCCCCAGACGTGGCGCGCGGCAGTAGGTGCAGCAGGACATGACTCCAACACTAGACAGGCTCAGGAGCAACCCACGGCACGGGATACAGGTAGCAGGGAACGGGAACACTGAGAACAGGATAACACTGAGGGACCACTTGCAAAGACTAACATGGGAATTACTCACAATGCTCAGGCAGAGAGTGAAGGGGCAGGGCCTCTTAAATAGTCCAGAGTGATTGGGGATAATTTAAATATAATTCATGTGCGCACCCTATGGGACAGTGCCGAGCGGAGCGGAAGTGAGTGCTGACGTCTCCTAGGAAGGAGATGCCGGCCAGCACTCAGATCCATGGCCGCGGACGCCGAGGGGTGAGTAGGAACGGTGGTCTGTGGCCATGGACGCTACAAGAGAAATGCATCTCTATACATTAACATTGCCTGGGGAGTAAGTATTAAAGGGGTTTTCCCATCAGAGACATTTATGACATATCCACAGGATATTAAACAGTAGAGGAGATAAAACAACACAAAGCGCACATAGTGCATCAAATTATATAGTAAAAAGGCCACAGATAGGTGATCAGTTCTGCTGACCTGGTTGGTTGTGCTAGGAGTACAACATCCTTGAAAGCGTGTTTTAAAATACTGCTGCAGTCTGGGTTCCGATCCGGATCGAAAGGGTCCAGTGGTAAATGGTAATTTGAGAAGTTTGAGGAAAAAACTGATTTTCCCTGGTGCTGCTAACTGGTAAAAACCCTTCTTGAGTAATGAGGATTTGAAACAAGCAAATATAATATCAGATATTGTTTTAATTACTACGCGTTTCAAGGCTGGACCGGCCTCTTCATCAGGTAAAATACAAATGGTATACATTCCCCTTGCAAAGGTGAAATATATAGCCTAGACAAAATGGTAAAAAAAATTGTGAAAAAGTGCCAAGTCACATGGATGAGTCATGCAGAGGTGTCATCCAAATGTATTGGGAATGTATAGCATTTGTATTTTACCTGATGAAGAGGCTGGTCCGGCCTTGAAACCCGTAGTAATTAAAACAATAGCTGGTATTACATTTGCTTGTTTCAAATCCTCATTAATCAAGAAGGGTTTTACCAGTTAGCAGCGCCAGGGAAAATAATTTTTTTCCTCAAACTTCTTAAATTACCATATCCACAGGATATGTCATAAATGTCAGATAGATGCAAGTCCCACCTTTAGAATGGGCCCCCTAAACCCCATTCTACTGCTCTGTGTTGTGGCTGAAGCGTGTGATTTCCGACCATGAATTACGGAAACAGTGTAGCTCGCTGAGCTACGCTGTTTCCGTAAGTCCCACAGTAGTGAATGCAAGTTACGGAAGCAGCGTATCATGCGCGCTACTCTGTTTCCATTACTACCATTCAGTTCTATGGAACTTACAGAAACATTTATGACTTATCCTGTGGATATGTAAAAAAATGTCTCTAATGGCAAAACCCTTTTCACTTTTTATTAATTTGAAACATAAAAAAAGGTCTTGTTTTTCTTTCAGATTTGTGATTTTTGCGGTGGAATCGCAGAGTCCCGTTGCAAAGTCGCAACATTTGCTGTTTGTTGCGGGTTTTACCTCCCCATTGAATTTAATGGGGAAAACCTGTGACAAATGAGCAACGAATCCGCAGCATAAATTGACATGCTGCGGATTTAAAATCCGCACCGCAGGTCAATTTATGAACGTTTTCAATCCAGATTTTTCTCCAGCATGTGCATGAGATTTGCTCATATCTTATCCAGTTTGCTCCTAGTGTAATACTGTAAATATTTCCGCACAGAATTCTGTTGTGGAAATTTTGCAGCTTTTACGCTATGTGGGAACCCAGCCTAGTGTCGTTTTTTACAGCATTTTTTTAGTGTGGTCAGATGTTACATTAAAGTCTATAGTTGAATATCAAATTCACTACACACAATTGCGTTTTGGTCTTTGACATTTATGAGGCAATTTTGTCAGTGGCGTTTTTTTCTAACTGTAGCATGCTCTGGGTATTTTGTTTTATTAGGTGTTTTTCCCATAGACTTCTCCTTAGGACTTCAAAAATGGCAAAAAAAAACGCCACCAAAAACACCACAATGCGTTTTTTAAATGTAACAGGCATTTTTAGTAGCGTTTTTTGTGATTTTCTCATTTAGTGTCATTTTGTACATGTGTTTTTTATGCCATTTTTCAAGTACTTGGGGAAAAACGCCTGAAAAAGTCATACCCAGAGCATGCTGCCATCGACTTCAAAATTGCCTAAAAAATGCCACAAACAAAAGCACAGTTGTGTGTAGTGCATTTCATATTTTACTGTAGACTGTAATATAATATCTGGCTGCACTAAAAAACACATAAAAAAAGCTGCCAAAAACGCCAAGAAAAATGCACAAATATGTGTGTATCCATCCCTAAAAACTCCTTAAAAAGCGCATGTTACATTTCAATAACGCTTGCGTTTTTAGAAGTGCTTTTTGATGCACTTAAATTTCCAGAAAAAAATCTGTGTGTGAAGGAGGCTTAAAGAAGTTTTATTAGGGTATGTTCACACTCTTAACAAAGCATATCTGTAAAATACGGAGCTGTTTTCAAGGGAAAACAGCCTCTGATTTTCAGCCATTTTTTATGCATCAAGCGTTTTTTGCTGCATTTTTTACGGCCATTTTTGGAGCTATTTTTCTATTGACCCAATGAAAAACGGCTACAAAAACGTCTCAAGAAGTGACAGTCACTTCTTTTTTACGGGGCGTTTTTTACGCGCCTTTTTTAAAAATGGCCGTGTAAAAAGCACCCTGTGGAAATGGAACGCTGTTTTTCCCATTGAAGTCAATGGGCAGATGTTTGGAGGCGTTCAGCCCCTGTATTTTCAGCTGTTTTTCGGGGGGTGTTTATGGCCCGAAAAAGGGCTGAAAATTAGACGTGTGTACATATCCATAGCCTAACCAACACCATATTTAGCAATAGAAAAAAATCCTGTTTGCATCTGCGTCGGGCAATTCCGTTGTTCTGCTCCATCGGAGGAGCAGAACAAGGGAATAGCGGAAGCGCCGGACCCGTTGAACAACGGAGACAACCGTCGCCCGACGGAACCCATTGATTTTAATGGGTTCCATCAGGTTTCCGTTGAGGTGTCCATCCATTTACTGCGCTATTGTTTCCAGTATTTTTGGTGGAATCAGGGACAAAGCCCCCTAACGGAGCCTCCAACGCAGATATGAGCAGACCTTTAAGCCTCATGCCCACCTCAGTTATATTCTTCAGGGTGCTATCCGTTTTTTTAACGGATAGCACCCTGACCCATTCATTTCAATGGTGCCATGCACACTTCCGTTGTTTTGACGGTTCCGTTGTTCCTTTCCGTCAAAAGTAGAGCATGTCCTACTTTTCTTCGTTGTTCAGTGACCGTGGGGCCCATTGAAGTCTATGGGTCCATCAAAATAACGGACGGCACACGGAAGGCATCCGTGTGTCGTCCGTTTTTGACGGATCCGTTGCCAAGCAACGGCTTGGCGTGCCAAAGTTCCAAAGTTCACAGCATTGAACACACAAGATGGATGTGGACAGACTGATCCCAATGATGCATGACCACCCAGAACTGTTGGATACGGGGGCAGAATCGTACCAAGACCACTACACAAAGGATTCCGCGTTGGAGGAGCTTGCAAAGGAGCTGTTGCAGCATCGTTGGGAGCAGGGAACTCGTGCACAGCCTCAGAAAATAAGTAAGTAAATACACACATTGCACTTTGCTGTAATTCATTATTTATGGCCCTGTTTTGCTCTGTTATGCTCTGAAAGCTAGATAAAACAGCGCCAAAACGATCATGTGACGTTCCTATGGGTGTTCCCTGTGTGATGTGACAAGTTCATTTTAATACCTTCTGTTTTTAAAACGGAAGACAAACGGAAGCGCAACGTCCATTTAGAACGGAAGGGACACGGAGTGAAAACGGAAAGCACACGGAAATCATAACGGACACACGGATCTGTTTCAAATGGATGTCAAAACGGTGAAGGACGTGTGCATGAGGCCTTAGGCCCCATGCACACGAGCTTAAAAACGCCCGTAATTACGGGCCGTAATTATGGCACGTTTTTATGGGCCCATGGACTTCTATTGGCCACCGGTACCTCCCCGTATGCTTACGGGAAGGTGCCCGTGCCGTTGAAAAATATAGAACAAGTCCTATTTCAGGCCGTAATTACGGCACGGGCAAGCCCATAGAAGTCTACGGGTGACTACGTGTGTGCACCCGTAATTACGGGAGCGTTGCTAGGCGACGTCAGTAAATAGTCACTGTCCAGGGTGCTGAAAGAGTTAAACGATCGGCAGTAACTCTTTCAGCACCCTGGACAGTGACTTCCAATCACAATATAGATCAACCTGTAAAAAAAAAAAAAAGACGTGCATACTTACCCAGAACTCCCTGCTTCTTCCTCCAGTCCGGCCTCCTGGGATGACGTTTCAGCCCATGTGACCGCTGCAGCCAATCACAGGCCAATCACAGGCTGCAGCGGTCGCATGGACTGCCGCGTCATCCAGGGAGGTCGGACTGGATGTCAAGAGAGGGACGCGTCACCAAGACAACGGCCGGGTAAGTATGAATTTCTTTTACTTTTTCTGCCGAAAGGGCTGTCCCTTCTCTCTATCCTGCACTGATAGAGAGAAGGGCTGGCGATTACTGTAGTGTCATTTTGCAGCGAAAACGTGCCCGTAAATACGGGGGGAATACGGGTGACACCGGACCCGTATTTACGGGCACGGGTCCGTAAATACTGGTGCAATACGGGTCGAATACGTGTGACCAAGGACCCGTATTTACGCCAGTATTTACGGGCGAACAAAGATACGTGTGCATGAGGCCTTTACTCTATTAAAAAAAACTGAAAGAAAGGCAATATGAAAGAAGTAAACAGTGTGGAATATGCAGGTTGTTTGCACATTAAAGTTTTAGGGCATATATTTTTCATTCTGTACTGTACCTAACACAGGTGTATGTGAATGATTGAGTGCAGCTATAAGAAACAGCCTTGAAACTGGAACAGATTTAGAGATAAATAAGAACAAGGTATATTTAGATTCAGATCCACATTTGATGTACTGTGTTCAGTGATCCGCTAATAATTGCCATATGTTGGTCCAGGCAGACGCATCATTAGTTGGTTAACAAACCAGATCACAATAGGAAATTCACAGTGAAGATCATTACTCTCTTACTTGCTTCAATATCAGAGTCAATGGTGGAGCTTTATTAAGACTGGCGATTCATACGCCAGTCTTAATCTAAACAACGCTGGGGAAGATACGCTTAATTTATTGAGAAGCGCACGTTTCTTAATAAAGTAGGCGTATCTCTGGCCTTCCATATGCTAGAAATTAAAATCTACTTCAGCTACGAGCTGGAGTAGGTTTGTACTATATTTTACGCCACTTTAAAAATAGTACATTTTTCGGCCCGCGGATGGCACCACCCCTTCCACTAAGCCCTGCCCACTCTCTTAGAAAAGTGTCGTAAGCGGTGGAAACACCACAAAAGTAGCAATTTTTTCCCTTAATATTTGACTTCTGTGCCGTCTGTAAAATAAAAACTGGCATAGAAAAGATAGTAAATTGCCCCCAATGTTTGCCAATTGCTCTATATCACAGCCTGGACATAGACCGTTATGTCTAAGAAGAACGCTTTCAAATTCGGGAAGAATATTGTTAGTCAGATTAAAGAAAATGCAATTAGAAAGTGAATTGTGACTTCTGCTCTCAGGGGTGGATGTGTTCATATTGGTACACAATGTGCAGAAACGGGCTAGGGTGCTGCGGAAATACTGCAGGAATAATAAAAAAAAGTTTATACTTACAACCATGTGTTGTCATGGTGACGCGTCCTTCTCTTCCGAGTGTATCCGGCCTCCTGGGATGACACTGTAGTCCACGTGACCACTGTAACCTTTAATTGACTGCAGCAGTCCCATGGCATGAAATATCATCCCAGGAGGCCGGGCTGAGTTCAGAACAGAGGATCGCGTCGTTAGGCCAAAGTACTCATTTGCGATTTCTGCAGCGGAATTGCAGCGTTTCCGCTGCAAAAATCGCAAAACATAGCTATTTGTTGCGAGTTTTTTCTCCCCATTGAAGTCAATGGGCAAAACCTGCAAAAGAAGAGCATGGATTCCGCAGCATAGATTGACATGCTGCGGATTAAACCCATGTCAATTTATGAATGGTTTTTCGGTAAATTTTTTCCGCTGTGTGTGGATGCGATTTGTTTAAATCTCATCCACATTGCTGCTACTGTACAATGCTGCGGATTTTCCACAATAAAATCAATTGCAGAAAATCTACAGTGTTTACGCCCAGTGTGTTCCTACCCTAAGACACCCCTGCACATGCTGCAGATTTTGTTGCATAAATTTCTGTGATTGAAAATGAGTTCCATTCATCTAAATGGGGTTGTTTCTGCGGCATGCACAAAATTGGCAGCATATGCAGGGGACCCTTGTGTACAGTCACATGCAGCAGATCTTTTGCAGAAATTTCTGCAACTTAAAATCAGTTTAATTCATCTGGATGGTGTTGTTTCTGCAGCAGGTGTATGGATTTCTGCAAGTTCTATTCAGATCAATGAAACTGATTTTCAGTCCCAGAAATTTCTCTAAATAAATCTGCCGCATGTGACTGTACCCTGAGATCGGCTTCTCATGTAGCGTAAACGCTACGGAATTTCCGCAACGGAATTCTGTGAGGAAATTCTGCAGCATTTACAGTAGCAGCAAAGCGAATGAGATTTGATGAAAACATTCATAAATTGACCTGCGATGCAGATTTTAAACCCGCAGCATAAATACAAGCATAAGTACACTGCGTATTCCTCACTCTTCTGTTGCGGGTTTTCCATATTGAATTCAATGGGGATGTAAAACCTGCAACAAATAGCCAAGTGTTGCGACAATTTTTGCAGGGGAAACGCTGCGATTCCATTGAAAAATTTCAAACAAGAAAAAAAAAGCTTTATTTCATGTAAAGTTAATGAAAAAAAGCTTATACTTACCCACGGCAGTTGTCATAGCGACGCCTTGCACCGTACTGAGCATCCTGGGATGACGTTTCATCCCCTGTAACTCCTGTAGCCAATCACAGGCTGCAGCGTTCACATGGGCTGAAACCATACCTCCCAACTGTTCCGGATTCAGCGGGATAGTCCCGGATTCTGGGTGGTGTCCCGCTGTCAACTGTATCTGCATCCTAATGATGCAGGCACAGTTAAACCCAATGCTGAAGCAAGGAACTGTCAGCTCTCTGCTTCAGCATTAGTTCAGAGCGGGGGAGCAGAGGGAGCACCTCTACTCGTTGAGGACTCCCCGGGCACAGCGCTTCTTTAAGGGCCGGAGGAAGCCCTTGAAGTCACTTTCCATATATGGACAGTGACATCAGTGGCTCCTCTGGAGCGGAATCCCCATTGCCGATGCTCTGGCAGGGTATTCTGCACCAGGAGTAGCCCCTGACATCACTGTCCATATATGGACTGTGGCATCAGTGCTTCCCTCTAGCAGCGGAATACCCAGCCTATGCTCGGGCTGGGGATTCTGCTCCTAAAGGGAGTCCCAATGGCGCTATCTGCACGGTGGGTAGCACTATCTACAGGGACCGTAGCTATATCCTCAAGGGGGGTGTGGCACTATCTACATGGGCACAGAGGCACTATATAGGGGCACTCTCTACAGAGGACACTGGGGCTATCTACATGGGCATTGTGGGCACTACATGGGCACTATGGCACTATCTATGTGGGCACTGGTACTGGGGGCAGGTAAGGGAACATTAAACTGTATGGGGGTGTCTAAAGTGGAATTATATTGTATGGGGGAAGCTATAGGGGCATTATACTATATGGGGCAGCTGTGGGGGCATTATACTGTATGGTGGCAGCTAAATGGGCATTATACTGTATGGGGGCATTATACTGTATGGGGAAACTATAGGGGCATTATACTGTATGGGGCAGCAATGGGCGCATTATTCTGTATCGGGCAGCTATAGGGCATTATGCTGTATGGGGCAGCTATAGGGTGATTATTCTGTATGGGTGCAGCTATTGGTCATTATGATGTATGGGGAAATTTGTTTGGACATTGTACTGCATGGTGGCATCTGTGTGGGCATTATACCATATGAAGGCACCTGTGTAGGTATTATACTGCATGGGAGAATCAATGTGGGCATTATACTGTATGGGGGCATCTGTGTGGGCTTTATACTGTATGGGTGCATCTATGGGGGCATTATACTGTATGGTGGCAGCTAAAGAGCATTATACTGCGTGGGGGCAGCTATTTAGCCTTATACTGTGTGGGAGACACTGTGGGGGCATGATACTGTGTGGGCTGAACCAGGTGTGTATGGGTGGGGATTGGGTGGGATTAGAGGCGTGGCTTAAAAAAAAAAATCGGTTGTCCCTCTTTGTGATACTTGGAAGTTGGGAGGTATGGCTGCAGCGTCATCCCAGGAGGCCGGGCTGCACTCAGAACAGAGGGACAAGTCACCATGACAACAACCGGGAGTATGAGCTTTTTTTATCAGAATCCTCTTCTGCACCGTCACTGCATCATAATAGGACAGCGATTTGCTGTAATGTCTTGCAAAACGCATCGTACTATTGCGAGGTGGGAAAGGGATAATGTCAGGGGCCCCCCAGGCTATTGCCTGGGGGACACATGGTCGCACGGCCCCCCATAAGTTGTTAATAAAATATGTTTTTTTGCTTGGTATGTTTTTCTCTCCCCTTTCCCTCTTTTCTCCATTTGTTATTTTATATTAGAATGGTACTTACCATCGTGGTGTCCCCCGGGTAAGCTGTGCTGGTGGCACGAGCCGGTTTCCAGATGTTTCTGTCTCTGGGCAGTTTGGAGTTGGTCCCAGCTGATTGGACCTAGGTCAGCTGTGCAATTGCATGAGCAGGTTCTGGCAGATTCTATCTCCAGGCAGTTTTGTGGAAGGCCAGCTGATTGGTCATTGATAAAATCCTAAAGGCGGGAAAATTGGACATAAAAGGAGCAGTTCATCGTGGTCAAGCAGCCAGTTTTTGAAGATTGGACCGTCGCCCACCCTCCCGCCCTATTGTTCTTAAATTCCTTCACGTCACGTTGTTTGTTAGAGGGGTTTGTCACCCAGCTAATGCTGGGCGGACTTGGTTTTTATTGGTCAAAATATTTATATTTTATTATTTATTCGATTATTTATGGTTATTCTCTTCGAATTATTTTATCTTAGGTTACCCTTAATAAACACCGTGGCCATTTTTATCCAAAGAAACTGTTGTCATGTTTTATTTCATTTTGATTGAGTATTGTGGGGTTTGTGCTACCATGCGATTTCATTTTCCTAAATCAGATTACTGTACAGTGCCTGATATCAAGACCACACATCCCAGAATGCTGAAACAAATCAACTTGTATTTTCCTTCATTACATTGGGGAATTGGGGAAAGAGCTAACTATGCCTGAGAAATACTGATCTAAGATGATCTGCTGGGAGATAAAAAAGAATGTTGACAACAAATGTTCTTGGAGGCACTTTACGTCTATGTGATCTCTGCACTTTTAGCATTCTTCCTTATAGCAGTTTGCTTCTTTTGTCAAATATAGACAGGGTATTTACTCTTTGCTCATCATAGAACAGTTTTTCCTTTCCAGTATTTACAGAATTGTGACCCTTTTAACTTTTTCTGCTTTAAATTGAAACTCTTTTGTTTCCTTTGAACCTGGCAAAAAGGAAAGAGCCGTAAACAAAATGTATTTCTATTAACATCCTCCATGATCGAAACTCCTTGCATGCCGTATCCCTGTCTCTGAAAGCTTATGTTTATATATCCTCATCGTCAAAATCAGCAACCCTTCTGTTATATACTAAACCAATATAGAGGGCAACCTAAGTACCCCTCTTAATCAAATAGGATAAATTTTGTCTGGTCATATATCATATATAGGGGAAGGGCATGTAATAAAAAAACGCCCATGACTACTCATAACATCAGCGGTGACTCTTAAAAAATGAGAATGCAAACCTAAAGATAGAGTCATAACCACACTATTGCTGATAAAATTAATAATTTTTATTGATACAAAACATAAAAACTCACATATTAAAAACAAAGATGATTACCACAGTGCGAAAAAATGGAGGCCAGACAATTACTGGTAATTGGATAATATATAGAAATATATGTGTTGAAAATATCATAAGTAAACCATAACTACTAACCACCTTTAACAGTCCCAGCTGGTAAGTGGAACATCGCTCACCCGGGACAAACCAAAGGTTACAGGAAGTGGAGAACAATTACAGACGCACCAAGCGTCATGTATACGGTGCACCACAGGGCTCAAAAGAGATCCTGTGCAGTGCACATGCGCGAACTGCGCTCCGACACACGTGACCAGAATAAAATCATCCATGCAGGTCACCTGGGAAGGAGGGAGATCTAGCGCTGAATAGTCACATGATCGGACCAGCATCGCAAAAGGTACCATAGCGACGCTATTACATAGAAATTGTGGGTCACACTGGTAATTGTATATGCATGGATGATTCGTTAGGATATCATGGTGTATTAAATATATTCCTGCATAATAGGATTGCATCAACTACCCAAAAATGAAAAACATAGCAACAGCATTACATAACACGTATACATTGCTAGTAATTATATACAGATATACAAGCAAGGGTGGTTTCATTGGCATATCATAACATAAACCAGCATGATGATATAAAAAATGATGTAACCTGTCCCTATCCTGTCAGAAGAAGCGCCATCTCCAGCGCGAAACAGGCTGTAACCTACAACCAGCTGTCCTCCCTGTAATGCTTTTACCCTCGCCAAGGTGACAATAAAGTTAAGAAGATTTGCAAACGGGTGAGTGCTGAATTTTCATTTCTTTCATCTATATGTCCCTATCCTTTCCCTACCTTTTTACAATATAATATCATTACATAATTTTCATAATGTATGTGCTGAACATACAATATACACATGTATATTCAAGTGGCACACAAGAAAATTAAAAATGAAAAGTAAATCCGAAATAAATAAAAAATAATAATAAAAAAATATATAATAAATAAATAATAAAATAAAAAATAAAATACTGAACGAAAAATATATGTATATATACAAATAAAAATAAATGAATACAGAATAATAAAAATTATAAGATATATGAAAATTACTAGATTATGATAAAAGATGAGGAGTAAAAAAATAAATAAGAAAAATAATAAAATAAATAAATAAATATATATATATATATATATATATATATATATATATATATATATATATATATATATATATATATATATATATATATATATGAGAGAATCGTAAGGCTCTATAAGAGAAAGAGGAAGGGAGAGACACAAATGTCCTTGCCCAATTTTCATTGTTGTGTATATATATAGGTGAGAAAGTGTGAAAATAATGTGAGACAAATATGTGACAAAAGATAGTGAAAAATGAAAGCAAAAAAAGATATAGTGTGAAAAACAAAAAAATATGGATATAAATATGTCCACAAAAATAATGAAATGAATAAAATAATGTGACGTCGTAGACGACAAGTATGGTGCTAGTGCAGTATAACTCATTTACTGTGTGCATAATTAATGTAACATACATATGTCTAAAATATGTAACACAATAGGGATGTTAGTGTAAAAAGTTTGTGAAATAGAGATATCAATAAAAAGTACCACAAAATTTATAATTTACACATCAAAAAGTATTAAGGTGCATGAGACTCACACACCAAAAGGTGTGTGCGTATCATCTCACCAAAAAATGATGAAATGAAAAATACAAAATGAATACTAACAAATAATGACAATAAATATATAAAGTAAAAAATATATATAAATATTTTTATAAATAAATGAGACCAAAAATAAAAAATAAAATTGTAAACAATTATAAAGGGAGGGAGACAAAGGGCATGACCACACGTGGCGGATTTCCTCCGCAACTGTCCGCATCAATGCCGCACAGAATCTGCGTTGCAGATTCTGCTGCGGATCTGCACAAAATGTGCAGTACATTGATGCGGACTAGCTGCTGCGGACTGCGGGAAAAGTGCTTCCCTTCTCCCTATCAGTGCAGGATAGAGAGAAGGGACAGCACTTTCCCTAGTGAAAGTAAACGATTTTCATACTTACCGGCCGTTGTCTTGGTGACGCGTCCCTCTTTCGCTTAACTCTTTCAGCACCCTGGACAGTGACTATTTACAGACGTCTCCTAGCAACGCTCCCGTCATTACGGGAGCCCCATTGACTTCTTCAGTCTGGCTGTAGACCTAGAAATACATAGGTCCAGCCAGAATGAAGAAATGTCATGGTAGTAAAACCAATACGCTCCGCAGCACACATAAGATCCGCGGACTTCATTGCGGAATTTTGACTCTCCATTGAAGTCAATGGAGAAATTCCGCCATGAGTCCGCCACTGCTCCGCAACAGACAGAGCATGCTGCGGACACCAAATTCCGCTCCGCAGCCTATGCTCCGCAGCGGAATGTTACGCCTCGTCTAAACGAACACTGCTAAATTAA
This sequence comes from Rhinoderma darwinii, assembly GCF_050947455.1. Taxonomy (NCBI): domain Eukaryota; kingdom Metazoa; phylum Chordata; class Amphibia; order Anura; family Rhinodermatidae; genus Rhinoderma; species Rhinoderma darwinii. Next base: position 113,595,851 of record NC_134689.1, read on the forward strand.
AGTGTAAGTCAATGGACAAACGGCACCGCTGCGGATTAACGCTGCGGAGTGTCCGCAGCGGAATTTTAGTGAAATTCCGCCACGTGTGAACCCGCCCAAAGAGTAACAACCGGCGGACACCGAATTCATCTATCCATCTGAAATAAAATACTGGCGCAAATGTTCATACTGGACACATAGAAGACCTCTAGACAGACTCGTGCATCATCAGATGAACCTACAAGGACTAAATAGGAAAAAAAAATGTTTGTGTGAATTAAAACAATCATGTCATTGATAGACACCTAAAAACACCACATAGGAGATCCAGACACCAACTACAGAAATGTGCAAAGCCCAAATTCTCATTAAGACCCATTGGATGCATTGTTTTTAATTTCCAAATCCAGCAGGCCTCTAAACGTAATAGTCTCTTCATCAAGGACCCACCCCTTAGGCCCCTTTCTACATGGTCAATACCCATAATGTGTAAACCCTTGGAATCACACCCATGGTGGAGAAAAAAGTGTCTAGGTAAAGTTTTAAGCAATTCTGCCATTTCAGGTTTGGTTCCTCTAGCAGCCTCAATAACGTTCACATGTTCTCTTGTCCTCACCTTGAGTTCCCTTGTGGTCAACCCAATGTATATCCTAGGACACGGACACTGTGCATAGTAGATCACCCCTTTGGTGTTGCATGTAATAGGCCATGTGTACTTGATCTTCCTTGTTGAATCACAAAATTCCTCGCTTTCAGCAATATTCGGACAGGCAATACAGCGCCCACATGGACGACAGCCCCAGCGTAGTTTACCTGCACCAAAGATGGGTTTTACTCTAGGGGGATTATGATGGCTGTGAACCAAAGTGTCATGGAGGTTCTTCGCTCATCTAGAGGCAACAGCGGGTCTCAAAGCTAACAATTCTGACAGAATGGGATCCGTCCTCAATATAGGCCAATAGTTTGATAAACATTGTATCATTTCTCCCCATCTATCATGGTAGGTCGTCACGTACCTGGTTTGTACAGATAGAGATTTCTTGGCTACAGGTTGGAGTAATTTAGATTGGGTGAACTTACGAGCTCTTTGGTATGCCTTCCATATATTTTTTCCATTATACCCTCTATCCAAAAAACGCTACCTCAAAATGCTTGTTTCTCTAAATCTTCTTCGGTTGAGCAAAGTCTCTTCATTCAGAGAAATTGTGCCGTTGGGATGGCACGTATCATGTGTCTAGGATGAGATGAAAATGCATGTAAATACAAATTTACAGAGGTCTCCTTCCTGTGCACATCCGTCTGTATTTACCCATTTCTATCGCACTTAATGAGCACATCCAGAAAATCCACCACCTGATCCTCTACCCTCCATGTTAATTTGATGTTGGACTCATCACAGTTCAGTTCCGCCATGAAGGAATAAAATTCTTAGTGTCGTGCCGTATCAGAAAAATGTCATCAATTAACCTGGTCCAAAGAATGACCCTGTTCACTGATGATATCCGGTCAGACAAAAATAACTTCCTCTCCCACAGCCCCAGGAATAGATTGCCATAGGAGGGTGCACATGCCATAGCCTGGAGCTGTAGGTAGAAGGAACTGCCAAAAGTAAAGAAATTGTGCGTTAGCACAAATTCCAAGATGGTCAAAATAAACTGGATCTTGGCAGAATCCATGTCGGTCATTTTCAAGAAATAAGCTGCTGCACGTAAGCCATCCTGGTGTCTGATATTAGTGTACAGTGACTCGACATCACAGGTGGCTAACAGCATATCGGGTTAGAGATGGATGCCCTCCAATTTCTGAATAAGATCAGCAGAATCCCTCAAGTAGGAGGGAAGTGTTTCCACCAAAGGTTTCAGAGTAGCATCTATGTACTTACTGATATTGTCACATAGGTTCTCTCTCCCTGAGATGATGGGACGACCAGCTGGTATTTTAGGGTTCTTATGGATCTTTGGCAGTAAGTGAAGACTCGCTATTGTGGGTTCTTGTACAGTAAGGCAATCCCTCAATTCAGCGGAAATGATGCCATCATCCAAGGCTTCCATTAATATGCCCATTAAGGCTGTGCTGAAAGTGGAAAGGGAATTAAAGGTCAGCTTTCTGTAGCAGGTAGGATTTTTCAAGTGCCGATACGCCTCCTTCTCATACATGTCTCTTGGCCAGAGAACTACATTACCACCTTTGTCCGCCGGTTTGTATACAATATCCTGTAAATTTCGCAATTCTTTGAGACTTTTACGTTCGGCTATGGACAAGTTATCATGTCTAACTGATACAGGAATCTGTTCCAACTCCTGTGTCACTAATTTGACAAATAAATCAATGGGTGGACATACTGCAAATTGTGGAAATCAGGTAGAACTTTTGCGTATGGAATTTGGAATCCTACCGGCTGTTGGCTGTTCTTGTTCATCCAAAAGTTGTTCTAAACATCGTAGTGCCTCCAATTCTTCTGATGTGTCAAATATATTACTGTCCTCTTTTCCATGGAACCAACTCTTGAACACAAAATTTTTTTTTTTTATTATTTAGTCCTTGTAGGTTCATCTGATGATCCACGAGTCTGTCTAGAGGTCTTCTATGTGTCCAGTATGAACATTTGCGCCAGTATTTCATTTCAGATGGATAGATGAATTCCGTGTCCGGCGGTTGTTACTCTTTTTCTCCCTCCCTTTATAGTTATTTACAATTTTATTTTTTGTTTTTGGTGTCACTCATTTATAAAAAAATTATATATATTTTTTACTTTATATATTTATTATCATTATTTGTTAGTGTTCATTTTTTATTTAAAATGTCATCATCTTTTGGTGACATGATACGCACACACCTTTTGGTGTGTGGGTCTCATGCACTTTAATACTTTTTGATGTGTAAATTATAATTTTTGTGGTACTTTTTATTGATATCTCTATTTCATAAACTTTTTACACTAACATCCCTATTGTGTTACGTATTTTAGACATATGTATGTTACATAATTATGCACACAGTATATGAGTTATACTGCACTAGCACCATATTTGTCGTCTATCATGTCACATTAATTTATTAATTTATTAATTTCATTATTTTTGTGGACATATTTATATCTATTTTTTTTGTTTTCCACACTTCATATTTTTTGCTTTCATTTTTCACTATCTTTTGTCATATATTTGTCTCACATTATTTTCACACTTTCTCACCTATATGTATACGCAACCATGAAAGATGGGCGAGGACATTTGTATCTCTCCCTTCCTCTTTCACTTATAGAGCCTTACGGTTCTCTCATATATTTTATATATTTATATTCTTACTCCTCATCTTTTATCATAATTTAGTAATTTTCATATAGCTTATAATTTTTATTATTCTGTATTCATTTATTTTTATTTATATATATATACATATATTTTTCATTCATTATTTTCTTTTTTATTTTATTATTTATTTATTTATTATATATTTTTTTATTATTATTTTTTAATTATTATTATTTTTTATTTATTTCGTATTTATTTTTCATTTTTAATTTTCTTGTGTGCCACTTGAATATACATGTGTATAGTGTATGTTCAGCACATACATTATGAAAATTATGTAATGATATTATATTGTAAAAAGGTAGGGAAAGGATAGGGACAGGTTACATCATTTTTTATATCATCATGCTGGTATATATTTAATATGTTATGATATGCTAATGAAACCACCCTTGCTTGTATATCGGTATATAATTACTAGCAATGTATACTTGTTATGTAATGCTGTTGCTATGTTTTTCATTTTTGGGTAATTGATGCAATCCTATTATGCAGGAATATATTTAATACACTGTGCTATCCTAACGAATCATCCATGCATATACAATTACCAGTGTGACACACAATTTCTATGTAGTAGCGTACCTTTTGCGATGCTGGTCCGATCATGTGACTATTTAGCGCTAGACCTCCCTCTATGCTGGTCACATGTGTCGGAGCACAGTTCGCGCATGCGCACTTCACAGGATCTCTTTTGAGCCCTGTGATGCGCCGTATACATGGTGCTTGGTGCGTCTGTTATTGTTCTCCACTTCCTGTAACCTTTGGTTTGTCCCGGACGAGCGATGTTCCATTTACCAGCTGGGACTGTTAAAGGTGGTTAGTGGTTATGTATCTGATTGGCGGTTTGTTCACATAAATACCTCTTCCTGACTCTCTGGCACCACCCCCAGACGAAGGCTTTCAGCCAAAACGCGCGTTGGGTGTGACGCCAGAGAGTACAACATACATCCATGGGTAAGCTGTTATCATATAGTAACATGTATTTTCTCATGCAGCCATTTGTTTGGGACAGGTGCTAATATGCATCTATGTACACAGGTGAGAACATAGATGCTAATATGTATCTATGTTCTCACCTGTGTACTCTGACCTGGGACTTTATATACTATCTAGTACACTGACTATTTCTTTATGTCTGGAGTTGCTCTAGGTTTACACATGATATTTTCAACACATATATTTCTATATATTATCCAATTACCAGTAGTTGTCTGGCCTCATTTTTTTCACACTGTGGTAATCATCTTTGTTTTTAATATGTGAGTTTTTATGTTTTGTATCAATAAAAATTATACATTTTATCAGCAATAGTGTGGTTTTGACTCTATCTTTAGGTTTTCCTTCTGCTATATAGTCCAGAGGAGTGAATAGTGATGAATAGGGCTACAACATATTTCTTATGACTGGTGTGGCAGCCAATTGCATTCACCTCCCGCTTCAGATATTTCTGGTCTTTTGATCCTTAGGGATTATGTATGGAATGAAGACTGAGCTGAAAGAGGCAAAGACCTAATGAGTTCATGCAGGGCCAGACTGGGACTTAAAATCAGCCCCGGCATTTTTAAGCAGATAGGCCCACCGCAGGCCATACGCAGCCAGCAGTGTTGGGCTGGAGTACATGGGACCACCTTTCAGCTATACAAGACATGGGGAGATTTATTAAAACAGGTGTAAATGAAAAGAGGAATAGTTCCTGATAGCCCCAACTCCAACGAATCTACTGCTTTTCCACGAGAATAATGTACATGCTCGTTATTCTAGAGGATTTTTTTGTATTCAGTGCCCCACATATAGACCCCCTGTAGATGGTGCCCCACATATAGCCCCCCCAGTAGATGCCACTCACACTTTTAAGTGGAAAAAAAAATACCAAAAAAACAACTTTACATACTCACCTTGATCCCGTTCCCACGTCATCCTATGTCAATGCAGGCCTGCTCTCTTCTGAGCAGGTCTGCTGGGGCTGAATGACGGCGCCGATTGGCAGGGCAGAATGACTTGCTCTGTCAATCAGAGCCTTTCCCAACAACAGAAGTGGTGCGATGATGTCATCGCGCAGCTAGCATCGTTAAAAGGTGCTGATTGGCGGGGGAAGTCTTTCTGCCCTGCCAATCAGCATCATTGTAAGGCAGATGCAATTAGTGCATGAAGGGGTGGTGGCAGCTAGTTCAGTGGCGCCTTTGCCCAGGGCCAATTCTAGCTTTTCTGCTGCCTGAGGTGAAAATTGAAATGGCGCCCTCCAAATCTTGATTGGCATCCCCCTGACTGTTCTACATTACTACCAGCCTTCTCCTTTGCCTTGTACTCCCCTGGCATGCGGGGTGCAGTGATGAAGCCGGGCAGAGTACAACTCGCTGAACGGTGCGTGTTCATGGAGTACAAGGCAATGGCACATCCAAGAAAGTTGGAGAAGACTGGTAGTGATGTATAACAGCCAGGGGGATGTCAACCAAGCATGGAAAGGTGGGTTTGCAGTTAGGACTGTGTGAGTCTTCAGGATAGCGGCACTGACCCATGACAGTTTATAGATCAATTAGCATATAACGTGCACTATTTAAAAAGATTTTACTGCATCTGAAACAAACATACAGGGGATTGTTTGGAAATATTGTCAGGTCATGTATTACTGTATGGTGGCGGTTCAAGGGGTTAAAACTACCAGACAGGTTCTGATTAAACATACAATGAATTGCAACAATGCCATCTGCTCTACACCGGAACCAAGCTCAGTACATATATACAACACCAGAAACAAGCTCAGTAAATATATACAGCACCAGAACAAAGCTCAGTACATCTATACAGGCCAAAATCCAAGCTCAGTGCATATATAAAACACCAGAACCAAGCTCAGTACATATATACAACACCAGAACCAAGCTCCGTACATATATACATCACCAGAACCAAGCTCAGTACATATCTACAGCACCAGAACAAAGCTCAGTACATATATCCAGCTCCTGTACAAAGTTCAGTACATCTATACAGCACCAAGCCCAACCTCAGTACATAAATATAGCACAAAATCCAAGCTCCGTACAAATACATTTCAGTACAGAGATCATTAAGTCAGGTTAGCAGCTTCCAGTATGACCTGAACAATGCTAATCATATACTGGGAGTTGCTACACCCCAAAAAATAGTACCATCCACCATCTGTACAGATCATACAGTAATAGTTAGGCTTCATTCTCACCTGCGTCAGGGTTCCTTTCATGGGTTCCGTCAGACCTTTCCATCAGGGGAAACCACGAACGGAAACCGAACAGAAACCATAGCTTTCCGTTACCATTACTATTGATTTCAATGGTAACGCTTCGTTGCTAATGGTTTCCGTTTGTCTCCGTTTCGCAAGGTTTCCGTTATCTTTTGGCAGAATCAATAGAGTAGACGACTGTATCCACCTGTAATCTATCACATATAAGTAATTTAGATGTGATAGATTACTGTCACGATGCGGGGTGTGGACCCACTGGGCCGTTCCGCGTAGCAGGATGGCAGCTGGCCAAACAGGTAAGTACAGAGTTCAATTAGTTCAGCGAGGGTACCTGAGGCAATCGTAGGCAGTAGCGAGGCAGGCACGTCCAAGACCATGCGGCGGGAAGCCGTCAGGTGAGGCATAGCAGATCAAGCGTAGACTGTAGCACAGCACGGCAATAGCACAGCACGGCAATAGCACTAGGTAGCACGGCAACAGGATACGGGATACAGGAGCAAGGTACACTGGGAAACTGGAAGACACTGGAAGACCATAAGCACGATAAACAAAGGGTAACAAACAACGCTCTGGCAATGAGCAAGAGGACAAAGCCCTTTTTATAGCCCAGGGCATCCTGGGCTAGATTGCAGACTTCCTGCAAAAATGCGCGCACTGGCCCGTTAAGGCCATGCACGCGCGCGTGCGCACCCGCCGGAGACACTCGAGGTCCGGAAGTGAGTGCTGGCGCCTCACAGGAGGACGACGCCGCAGCGAGGTAAGATGTCCATGGCCACGGCCGTCGAGGTTAACGACCGAACGATGGACCATGGCCATAGACGTTACAATTACTTAGATGTGATAGTAACTTAGATGTGATGTATTATCTGTGGAATCTGCGTGTCAGACACACAGGATACGCTGATACTGAACCCGTCAGTCCCACGCACCTGACGTGTTCAGGATTCAGCGTAAGATACAGCTGCTCTGTATACAGGATACAGACCAGTTATATCTCAAAAAGATTTTTTTAAATAAAAACTAATTATAAAGTTGCACAAAACACACTGACTGCCATTTTATTAAAATAAATAAAAAAAATCCCCTTCAAAGGGTTACATAGCCTTTAATGCAAACAATTAGATCGTAACAACAAAAGTTGTCCAGTACGACACGTAGCACATGCAGTTTTACCAAAAGTCGGTGCGGTTTTGAAATGATTGTTAATGTCTGCAAAAAATTGCATGGGCATTAACAATGATTTGAAAACTGCGCTGACTCGTGGGAATGCAGCATGTTGACGTGGTTTGCAGCTGTATCGTTGCAAGACAGCAGCTACTATATGTATATACTGTACGGGTATGTTCACACAGGATGGATACGTTGTGTAAAAGCACACAGCGTATACGCCCTGTGGTGCAGTTTTTCAGCCAGGAATGGTCGCTGCGGAAAAATGAGCAGAAAAAATGGATACTTACCATGGCGACGCTTCCCTCCTACATCCTGCAGCCCTGGGATGATATTTCATCCCATGTGACCGCTGCAGCCTGCGATTGGCTGCAGCGGTCACATGGATGAAACATCATCGCAGGGGGCCGGCCCCGACAAAAAACTGAATTCTGCATTTCCACCGCAAACACAGAAAACAATGGGACATAGAATAAGATTAAAAACACAAGAAAGGCCAAACTCACCAATTGGGCAGGTATAAGCCCAGCAGGAAGCAGACCAGTCAAAAACGCTGCTGAAGAAAAGTGCTCAGGTGTGTTAAATAATAATAGCCACTCCCAGTAGCCTTGAGGGGAGTTGTGTGTGGGGCATGAATATACACTACTGTTCAAAAGTTTGGGGTCACCCAGACAATTTTGTGTTTTCCATGAAAACTCACACTTATATTTATCAAATGAGTTGCAAAATGACTAGAAAATATAGTCAAGACATTGACAAGGTTAGAAATAATGATTTTTATTTGAAATAATAATTTTCTCCTTCAAACTTTGCTTTCATCAAAGAATGCTCCATTTGCAGCAATTACAGCATTGCAGACCTTTGGCATTCTAGCTGTTAATTTGCTGAGGTAATTGGGAGAAATTTCACCCCATGCTTCCAGAAGCCCCTCCCACAAGTTGGATTGGCTTGATGGGCACTTCTTGCGTACCATACGGTCAAGCTGCTCCCACAACAGCTCTCTGGGGTTGAGATCTGGTGACTGCGCTGTCCACTCCATTACAGATAGAATACCAGCTGCCTGCTTCTTCCCTAAATAGTTCTTGCATAATTTGGAGGTGTGCTTTGGGTCATTCTCCTGTTGTAGGATGAAATTGGCTCCAATCAACCGCTGTCCACAGGGTATGGCATGGCGTTGCAAAATGGAGTGATAGCCTTCCTTATTCAAAATCCCTTTTACCTTGTACATATCTCCGACATTACCAGCAGCAAAGCAACCCCAGACCATCACATTACCTCCACCATGCTTGACAGATGGCGTCAGGCACTCTTCCAGCATCTTTTCAGTTGTTCTGCATCTTTCCTTTTATTAGCCAGTCTCAGATATGGCTTTTTCTTTGCCACTCTGCCCTGAAGGCCAGCATCCCGGAGTCGCCTATTCACTGTAGACGTTGACACTGGCGTTTTGCGGGTACTATTTAATGAAGCCGCCAGTTGAGGACCTGTGAGGCGTCTATTTCTCAAACTAGAGACTCTAATGTACTTGTCTTGTTGCTCAGTTGTGCAGCGGGGCCTCCCTGTTTGTGCTGTCCTCTGAAGGGAGTAGCCATTTTGAGAGTTTAATCGAACCCACAAATGTAATGCTCCAGATTCTCAACTAGCTCAAAAGAAGGTCAGTTTTATAGCTCCTCTAAACAGCAAAACTGTTTACAGCGGTGCTAACATAATTGCACAAGGGTTTTCAAGTGTTTTCTAATCATCCATTAGCCTTCTAACACAGTTAGCAAACACAATGTACTATTAGAACACTGGAGTGATGGTTGCTGGAAATGGGCCTCTATACACCTATGTAGATATTGCAATAAAAACCAGACGTTTGCAGCTAGAATAGTAATTTAGCACATTAACAATGTATAGAGTGTATTTCTGATTAATTTAATGTTATCTTCATTGAAAAAAAACTGCTGTTCTTTCAAAAATAAGGAAATTTGTGACCCTAAACTTTTGAACGGTAGTATAAATGTGTAGTGCAAAAAATAAATACGGTGTGTAATACACAAGTGATAATAATGTATACGGAATATAGGGGGCAGTATTGCATAAGGGTCAGAACTATGTGTTATATATAGGGAGTGAGTGCAATGTGTAAGACATGGAGGGATAGTGTATGAGTAGTGAGGCACAGCATATACTTCCGACTAGCAGCCTATTAATAACGCCCATGCTATCAGAGCGGGCTGCCCTGCATGAAATGCCAAACACCAGCACACCATGCTCTCCCAGCATTATAAACCTGGCTGTGTCCTGAAAAAAGTATATATAGTAAATATCGTAAACACATAAATGAAACATGGGCTATTGGTTGTTGTTTTGGCCAAAATACGCAAAGCTTCCAACCCAATGTCAAGGGTCCCCAGTGCCTTGCGAGACCCTAAGGGTATGTGCACACACACTAATTACGTCCGTAATTGACGGACGTATTTCGGCCGCAAGTACCGGACCGAACACAGTGCAGGGAGCCGGGCTCCTAGCATCATACTTATGTACGATGCTAGGAGTCCCTGCCTCGCTGCAGGACAACTGTCCCGTACTGAAAACATGATTACAGTACGGGACAGTTGTCCTGCAGCGGGGCAGAGACTCCTAGCATCGTACATAAGTATGATGCTAGGAGCCCGGCTCCCTGCACTGTGTTCGGTCCGGGACTTGTGGCCGAAATACGTCCGTCAATTACGGACGTAATTAGTGTGTGTGCACATACCCTAACTAGAAACGAAAACTAGAAAAAAAACACATCTGCTATTTGTTGCGGGTTTTACCTCCCCATTGAATTAAATGGGGAAAACCCGAAACAAATAAGCAGCGTTTATGCAAATACGATTGACATGCAGCGGATTAAAAAAACGGACCGCAGGTCAATTTCTGAGCCTTTTTTCTCGCTCATCGTGTGGGTGAGATTTGTTCAAATCTCACCCACTCTGCTGCTACTGCATTAGGGCTTGTCCACACGTAACAGAATTGTGGATGGAAAATACGCAGAATACAGTAGCAGCAAAGTAAAATTTCTAACAAGAAATTGACTAGCGGTGTGTATTTTTCGTACTGCAGCATGTCAATTCCTGTTGTGGAAAGTGGACTAAATTGCTGCATTTTTCAGAGGAATATCACCATCCCCCAACATTGAGAAAAACACAGCAAAATACGCACCATTTTCTGTAGCAATTCCAATACGTGTGGAGAAGCCCTTATGCTGCGGATTTAGGGCTTGTCCACACAGAACGGAATTGCTGCAGAAAATTCAGTTTGAAAGTCACAGGCTTTCCGCTGGGGCAAAAACTCACCATTTCCTGTGGTGTTTGCGGCAGAAAATGGTGCGTAAATTGCTGCGTTTTTCTCAATGTTAGGAGATGAGACATCTATGAAAAACGCAGCAATTCTGCACACTTTCCGTAGCAGGAATTGAGAAGCTGCGGTCTGTAAATTGCGCACCGCAGTTCAATTTCGGCTCGGAAATTTTACGCAGCGTAAGGACGAGCACTTACCACAACGAAATCCATTGGTAATATCTGCAGTATTTAAACTACGAGTAAAATAAAAAAAAACCAGCTATAGCGCTCTCCACTTGCCTGAGCGTTGTTAGTTTTCCCAGTCTGTCTTGCAAATGGTCCCTTAGTGTTTCCCGTTCCTGTTGTTACCTGTGCCTTGTTCCCCGTTCCTGTTTCCCGTGCTGTGCCTTAGTATCAAGTTGTGCCACGTCCTGTGTCAACTTGCGGCTCCTGTGTCATCCGCCACGTTTGGCGCTATCTGCTGCAACAATCTCCATCTGTGCCAGAGCTGCGGCCACCATCTGGACTATACAGGTACACTTGTGCGGGACATTGTATTTCTGGGGTGTCCTGTTGTTTGGCCAGCTGCCTCCCCGCTATGGCGGTACGGCCTAGTGGGTCCACTAACCCGCTTCGTGACAATATACACACATGTACACATCACATACACCATATATACATCACACACTATATATATATATATATATATACATGAACACATCACACACTATATATACACATGTACACATCACATACAATATATATATATATACATCACACACTATATATACACACATGAACACATCACACACTATATATACACACATGTACACATCACATACACTATATATACATCACACACACTCTATATATACACATGTACACATCACATACACTACATATACCAACATGTACATATCACAGACACACAAATTTGCACAATACATGCACACATTATACACATGTAAACACACATGCACTTACTTTTATGTAGAATATTTGTGAAGGCAGGTTGATGTGGTGAGATTCTTCACTCAAGCACTTCTGCTCACAGCCTGACAGAGCCCGCTGACAGTCTCCCCTCCCCCTCCCTCACGTCCTGACTGTTAACAGCAGGAGGAGAAGGAGAGGTTGTGTGAAGAACAGGGAAGGGGGGCTGGAGGGGGAGATTTTAGCATAGCACAGGGTGTTTTAGTAATGGCAGCACAGACAACGGCTGCTATCACAGTCGGAGGGGAGTTCTTAGCTGCTGGGCCGGCTGCCCCTTACAAATGCTGTACCATGCCGCCTGAGCGGACACTGATCTTTTGGACGGCAAGCAGACGGCCCACTGTTCAGCGGCCCATCTGGCATTTGCCAGAACTGCCAGATGGCCAGTCCGGCCCTGAGTCCATGGCAGGTGAATAGTGATGACCGAATTTTCCAAAAGTTTTGGATTCAGCGAATTCGGAAACTTTTCTGGTCATGGTGCACGAATCTTGGCAAGATGGCAGCTGTCGGACAGTGCCAGCCCTCAATTTTACATATTAGAAAAAGTTACACATGACCTCAGCAGGGCTTCCCCATAATTCCTTGTAGGTAGCCTTCCCAAAATGCACTACAGTTATCCCCCCCTCCATATACACTATTTGGACCAAAGTATTGGGATACCTACACATTACACCTACAGAAGCTTTAATGACATCCCATTCTAAATCCATAGTCATTAATATGGAGTCCAGGTGCATAACTAGGAAAGACTGGGCCCCATACAAAACTTTTGACTGGGCCCCCTCCCCTGGGTGCCACACACAGCCCCCTGTAGATAGTGCCCCCCATGGGTTCTGCCGTACAGCCCCCCCTGTAGACAGTGCTATACAGCCCCCCTGTGGAAAGTGTAAGACTCCCCCCTTTGTAGATAGTGCCCCACCTGTACACAGTGCCATGCAGCCCCCCTTATAGATAGTGCCCCCCACCTCCCCTGTAGATAGTGCCATACAGCCCCCCTGTAGATAGTGTCATACAATCCCCTGTAGATAGTGTCATACAGCCCCCTATAGATAGTGCCATACAGTCCCCTGTAGATAGTGCTGTACAGCCCCCCTGTAGATTGCACCATACAGCCCCCTGTGGATAGCACCATACAGCTCCCCTGTAGATAGCACTCCCACCTCCCCTTTGCAGATAGTGCCATACAGCACCCCTTTAAATATCGCCATACAGTCCCCTGTAGAGTGCCATAAGGCCCCTGTAGATAGCGCCATACAGGCCCCCTGTAGATAGTGCCCTACAGGGGAATCGGGGCACTTTCGATATGCGACAACTTTATTCACACCGAATGAGACAGCTGATTTGATTGAATTGCACCCGAATCTAATTTCAGGAATTTTGCTCATCTGTAGAGGTGAAGTATATTTCCTTCTCATGCATGCTTTTATCAGTGGTAAATAGATCAACTTTTTCAGGTTTTAGGAGCAATAGCCAAGGGGGGAGATTTATTAAGTTTTATATGCCAGCCTTATTATAAAGATAGCTAGAGTAAGATGCATCTAATTTAATAAGAGTTGCACGCCTATTATTGAATTGGGAGTATCTCAGACTGTCCATGTTCCTGAAAGGGAAATCTACGCCAGCTGTGAGCTATAATTTGTCAGCTTCTGGCGTAAATCATAGTAAATTCATCGGGCTGCAACAGAGCATGCCCCTTTGGCTAAGCCACGCCCACTTTTCAGCAAATTGCGATTGGTGGCGTAAATGCATCAAAAGTCATATTTTTTTGCGCAAATTTCAACTTCTGATGCATTTGCGCAAATTTCAACTTCTGATGCATTTGCGCCTTTTCTATGCCAGACAACTGTAACATAGTTATTATCTTTATTCCTAAACTGTGCTCTAGTTTGATGATTTCCCAATAATGTTTGCCTTTATTCTTAACCTATGTACTATATATTTGTTTATTCTTACGTTGTGTTTTCTTATAATGTCACGATAGAATTTTTCTTTATTTATAAACTGTGTTCAATTGTGATTGTGTTGCAATAATGTTTTTATAAAAGGTATAAAGTTTTACATAGATAATTTCGTGAATAAAAATCATATCTCATCTACAGCTAAGAAAACAACAATCAAACAGTCATTCTGTAAAGGATCTGCCAGGCACAACTTCTGTGGATACGCCCATAGATAATAAGTCTGCACCTGAGTCTATGTCTCTGAGACTGACTCCAGCTTCCACCACTCAGGCTGGCAGGCTTAGGAGTGGGAGAGCCTATCGCAGCCTGGCCAGACGGAGCTAGCTCCCGCCCTCTGTCTATTTATACCTGCCTTTCCTGTTCCTCCTTTGCTTGTGATTCTTCTCGTGTGGTTTCCAGGCCTAGCTACAGCTTCTATCTATTTGATCCTGCTCCATACTGACCCTGGCTTACTGACTACTCTCCTGCTCTGCGTTTGGTACCTCGTACACTCCTGGTTTGACTCGGCTCGTTCACCACTCTTGTTGCTCACGGTGTTGCCGTGGGCAACTTCCCCTTTCCCCTTGCTTTGTGTACCCTTGTCTGTTTGTCTCGTGCACTTACTGAGCGTAGGGACCGCCGCCCAGTTGTACCCCGTCGCCTAGGGCGGGTCGTTGCAAGTAGGCAGGGACAGAGTGGCGGGTAGATTAGGGCTCACTTGTCCGTTTCCCTACCCCCATCATTACACATTCACTTTGTGTTGAGCATGACCTAATTAAATACAGTAGACAAAAGGGAGAAAGAAGATTTCTTTCTATATGTCAGAAAGGTCAAGAGTGGAAGTAGCATCCGGCCAGAGACCCCACACATTTTAAAAATCAGCAGTACAGCCACTGTTACTATATTCTTTATCTAATAGGTGGAACAAGCTCACTTTGGGATCACATGTCAGGGGAATGGATATAAAAGAAAACACTTATGATAGCTGGTTCTCAAAGCGTCTTATATGATGGAAACAAGCTCTAATGTGATAGAGTTATATACAGTACAGTCATACATTAGGATCAGTAAACCTTGTCACGAAGGCCAAATAGCAGGTATCTCTTCCTTACCCCATTGAGCATAGATTTTTATTATAAATGCATTTTAATCATTTACATTGGACCTTTTTGACCTTTTATTGTATTTTTTTTACTAACATTATTTACCAAGATTCTGTTTATTATATTGATTTTAGAATGTTTTATAATTTTCATGTGACATATGTGATTTATTACATTTAGAGCTTGTTTCCATCATTTACTGTAAGATGCTTTGAGACCTGGTTATTGTAACTTTTTTAATAACAAATATTATTAAATAAAAGTCATGAAATATATATATAAAAAAAATCATGTATTATATACTGTACGTCTTTATCCCTTTAAAATGTCTTTATCCCTTGGCTGTGCTCTATTCTGATGATATTACAATAGCTATTGTCTTTATTCCATTGTAATGATGTATCAATAGTGTTTTCCTGAATAAGGTTCTGTTTACAACTGCGCTGTGATTTCCATTTATAACAGAATCCATAAACTGCCTGATCTGTTGCATTGCACCTGCGCTATTCTCTCCATCAAAAGTTACAAACTTTGACTGATGCCCTGACAGAAACGACGAACGTAGGTAGGAACACAGCCTTACTTAGCCTTACTTAGTATATTAATTGATGATGTCACCATGTGTGAAAGTTGTTATGATATAACTCAAAGACTGTGCGTTTTTGTTGTGTTTTTAACATGCATTTTTTGGTTTGGTAGAAAAACTCCCATGTCTCCCAATGGGAGTACATGAATAATAAAAAAAAACGACGCAAGTTAAAAACGCAGCAAATACGCACGTGTACCCAGCCTCAGACTGTGTAATTTCTATAAAATATATCATTATTGATTTCCATAATGGAAAGGCTGTCCATTCTTCAGTGCCAATAAAGGATATCTTGGTAGCGATGTTTAGATTTCATGGTGTGAAGATTTCACAGGATCTAAGCTGGTCAGCGACAGCATAGACGACGATCAGTTAAGCTCATCAGAGATAGTATGCTTTTATGGCCAATAAAATAGTATGGTTTCAGCACAGACTTGCTGCGGAACTTATTCCAATGAGCTATTGAATAACGTTTGGCATTACAGTATGGTTTGGATTCTTGTTAAAACATTATCAGAATACATTGCAGTGTATTGTTAAAACAACAGGTATTATTGGTGGTTTGTTTGATAAAGATAAATTGTCTATATCATCAGCGTAATGTTCAAGGATTGTTATCATCCAGCATCAGCCCTTTTGGTTAGATTCCATCAGTTCGGCGATACCGGTTGTTGAGCATATTAATTCATAACTATCTTTTTCTTACAAATTGATTTTATTGTAATGATGTGACAAGGGCCGGTGTCGTTATTTACATGCAGAACATAGTAAGCACGCAGGTCGGGACCTGGGAGTCTTACCTGGGAGACCTAGCACAAATTTCACAAGCGGCGACGTAGGCCTTAACGTCTTTAAGCAACCCAGGCCACCAATAGGTGCTTGGTACCTAGGATGCCTGGATGGCCAGATAGTGCAGAGTCATGATTCTCCCTGAGCAACCTTAAGCGGAATTGCAGGGGAACAAACAGCTTGTTCTCAGGAAGGTTCTCGGGAGCAGAACCTTGATCAGCCGCAATTTTGCGAAGGCTAAGTCTGAATCCACAGAGGACATGATTATACCTGGGGGCAAAATACAAGCGGGATCCTCCTCAGGTGGAGGGCTGGCAATGAAGCTGCGCGACAGAGCATCAGCTTTAATATTTTTTGACCCAGTCCTATAGGTAACCACAAACTTGAATCTTGTAAAAAACAACGCCCATCGAGCTTGTCTCGGGTTTAGCCTCCGGGCAGATTCTAGGGAAACCAGATTCTTGTGGTCAGTAAAAACCGTCACCTGGTGCCTAGCTCCCTCCAGGAAGTGGTGACACTCTTCAAATGCCAATTTAATGGCTAAGAGTTCGCGGTTGCCAACGTCATAGTTTCTCTCAGTGGAGAAAAAATTCTTGGAGAAGTAGGCACAGGGACGGAGATGGGTGAGAGACCTAGTACCCTGGGACAAGACAGCACCCACTCCCACCTTGGAGGCGTCAACCTCCAAGATGAATGGCTCCATTTGGTTAGGCTGAATCAGCACTGGGGCAGAAACAAAGCACCTCTTAAGGATCTCAAAAGCCTGGACCGCCTCCAGAGGCCAGTGGAGTAGATCAGTACCTTTACGAGTGAGGTCCGTAAGAGGCTTAGCGATGACCGAGAAGTTAGCAATAAATCTCCTGTAATAATTAGCAAACCCCAGAAAACACTGTAAGGCCTTCAGGGAGGTGGGTCGGACCCATTCTGCCACAGCCTGAACCTTGGCAGGGTCCATGCGGAATTCGTTAGGAGTGAGGATTTGACCCAAAAATTGTATCTCCTGCACCCCAAACACACATTTTTCGGTCTTTGCAAAGAGTTTGTTTTTCCGAAGGGCCTGGAGCACCTTCGTGACGTGCTCAATGTGGGAGGACCAGTCCTTGGAAAACACAAGTATATCATCAAGGTACACTACAAGAAATACCCCCCAGATAGTCTCTTAAAATCTCATTTATGAAATTCTGGAAGACCGCGGGACAATTACACAACCCAAAGGGCATGATGAGATATTCGAAATGAACTTCGGGTGTATTAAACGCAGTCTTCCACTCATCCCCCTCTCTGATTCGGATAAGGTTATAAGCCCCCCGGAGATCGAACTTAGAGAACCATTGGGCCCCCTGAACCTGATTGAAGAGATCAGGAATCAAAGGAAGGGGATATTGGTTCCTTACAGTGATCTTATTTAAACTTCGGTAATCGATGCACGGCCTAAGACCACCATCCCTCTTCCCCACGAAGAAGAAGCCAGCACCTACCGGAGAAGTAGAGGGGTGAATGTAACCCTTGGCCAGGCTTTCCTGGATATGTTCTCTCATGGCTTCACGTTCAGGACATGAGAGATTAAATATCCTACCTCTAGGGAACTTAGCTCCTGGTACCAAGTCAATTGCGCAATCGTACTCTCTATGAGGATGTAACTCTTCGGAGGCCCTTTTAGAAAAGACATCAGCGAAGTCCTGAATAAACTCAGGTAGAGTGATCACCTCCTCAGCGAGAGAAACCAAATTAATAGAAAAACATGACGTCATGCATTCATTACCCCATTTAGTAAGATCACCAGTATTCCAGTTAAACGTGGGATTATGCGTCTGCAACCAAGGGAGGCCTAAAATCAAATCGGACGATAACCCCTGCATCACTAACACAGAACACTGCTCCAAAAGAATTGAGCCAACAATGAGTTCAAAAACAGGGGTATGCTGCTTAAAATAACCATTAGCAAGTGGAGTGGAGTCTATACTCACTATCGGGACAGGTTTAGGCAAATCAATTAGTGGCATAGCTAGAGACATGGCAAATTCCACAGACATAATATTAGCAGCAGACCCTGAATCCACGAAGGCACTGCCGGTGGCAGACCTTGCATCAAAAGAGACCTGAAAGGGAAGCAAGATTTTATTACTCTTCATGTTAACGGGAAATACCTGTGCGCCCAAGCGACCTCCCCGATGGTCACTTAGTCGCGGAAGTTTTCCGGCTGCTTATTCTTGCGCCTGGGACAGGAGTTCAATTGATGCTTGTCATCCCCACAGTAGAAGCAGAGACCATTCTTCCTGCGGAAATCTCTACGTTGTTGGGGAGACACGGAGGCCCCGAGTTGCATCTGTTTATCCGAGTTCTCCGTGGAAGAACGAAGCAACGGTACCTCTGGAACCATCATAGGGGAGCCAGAGGTGAAGGCACCAGAACGTTCAAGTCATCGTTCCCTGAAACGTCGGTCAAGACGTACCGCTAAAGCCATAGCCTGATCTAGAGAGTCAGAGGTGGGATAGCTAACTAACTGGTCTTTAAGGGCGTTCGACAGACCCAATCTAAACTGGCACCTCAAGGCAGGGTCATTCCACCGAGAAGCTACACACCATTTCCTAAAGTCAGAACAGTACTCCTCAACGGGTCTCTTACCCTGACGTAAGGTCACCAGCTGACTCTCGGCAAAGGCAGTCTTGTCAGTCTCGTCATAGATGAGCCCGAGAGCAGAAAAAAAAGGTCAACAGAAGAAAGTTCAGGGGCGTCAGGAGCCAAGCAGAAGGCCCATTCCTGAGGGCCGTCCTGGAGCAGGGACCTAATTATACCCACTCACTGGCTCTCAGAACCTGAGGAGTGGGGTCTTAATCGGAAATAGAGTCTACAACTCTCCCGAAAAGAGAAAAAAGTCCTCCAGTCTCCTGAGAACCGGTCAGGCAACTTGAGGTGGGGTTCAAGAGGTGAGGTGAAGGGTACTACCTGGGTAGCATCACGCTGGTTGAACCTCTGAGGTAGGGTTTTGGACCTGTAGGGAGAGACCCTGCATTTGCTGAGCCAGTCCCTCAAGGAGGTCCATAGTAGAGTCAGGAACCAGGGTAAGAAAAGGTATATGGGCCTGTGATTATGTAATGAATCGGGGTAGGGAGAAGACAGATGAGCCCTAATCTACCCGCAACTCAGTCCCTGCCTACTTGCACGGCCTGTCCTAAGTGACGGCGTACAACTGGGCGACGGTCCCTACGCTCAGTAAGTGCAAGACAGACAACACAAGACAAGGGCACACAGAAGGAAAAGGGGAAGTAGGGGCAGTTGCCCACGGAAAAATCGTGAGCAACAGGCAGTGGTGAATGAGCCGAATCAAACCAGGAGAGCACGTAGTTGCAAAACAGAGCAGGAGATTATGCAGGCAAGCCAGGGTCAATAAGTTACAGCGGTCAATCAGGTAAATAGCAGGAATAGCAGAGCCAGGAAACCAGAGAATCACAGGCAAGGAACAAGCTGCAAGTGAGGGTATAAATAGACCAAGGGCGGGAGCTACAACCGTCAGGCCAGGCTGTGATAGGTTCTCCCTCTCCTCAGCCTGCAAGCCTGAGTGGTAACAGATTGCGTCACTCTAGCAAACGTTGGAGCCGATGAAGGCTGATTAACCCCAGGAGTCTAACCAGAACCTGTGTCTTGCAAACCCTTTACAGTTACGAGTCTTTGTCACATCCATTTAACACAATGCAGAGAGCTGAATGAATATGCGGCGTAACGTCTGTGCTGTGTTCCACGTCTGTCCTGCTACACCATGCCTGGCGCCTGCCTGCTGCCTAGTTCCAGCCGAGCCTGTCTTGTTACTGTCTGAGCTACCACAGGTACACTATATGAACTATAGACTGTGACCTGTGTCCTGTTGGCCAGCTGTCATACTGTCAAGGTGGTACAGCCCAGTGGGTCCGCATACCCACCGTGACATGCGGCTGGCTCTCTCCTGCTTCTCCTCCCTCATTCTTATGATAGGTGGGGATTACAGAGTTTGGACTCCTAACTATCAGATATTTATAGCATACATTATGGATATAGAAATAATGTAATTTGTCAAAAAATATATTTTAAGATTGAGTACATTTATGAGTAAAAACAGCGGAAACCCCCCAAAAGTGACCCATTTTTGAAACTACACCCCTCAAGGAATATTTCTAGGGGTATAGTTAGCATTTTGACCGCACACATTTTTTGCAGAATTTATGGGAATTATGCAGTGAAATTGAAAATCTACATTTTTTCGAATAAAATGTAGTTTTAGCTCCGATTTTTTCATATTTACAATAGATAAAGGAGAAAAAACACCCCAACATTTGTAAATTAAACTCTTCTGAGCACAGCAATACCCCATATGTGGTAATAAACTGCTGTTTGGACACACGGCAGGGCTTAGAAAGGACGAACTGCCATTTGACTTTAGGAGCTTAAGTTTGGCTGGAATGGTTTGCGGCGCAATGTCACATTTGCAAAGCCACTGAGGGGCCAAAATAGTGCAAACCCCGCAAAAGTTACCCCATTTGGGAAACTACACCCCTCGTGGAATTTATCTAGTGGTATAGTGACCGTTTTGACCCCACTGTTTTTTTGCTGAATTTATTGGAATTAGGCAGTGAAAATTAAAATCTACATTCTTACCACTAAAATGTTGAATTTTTTTCATTTTCACACGGAATAAAGAAGAAAAAGTGCCCCAAGAACTGCAAAGCAATTTCTCCCGAGTACGGCAATACTCCATATGTGGTCATAAACTGCTGTTTGGACACACGGCAGGGCTCAGAATGGCAGGAGAGCTACTTGGCATGTAGATTTTGCTTAATTGTTTTTTGGGCGCCATGTCGCATTTGCAGAGCCCCTGAGGTACCAGTACAGTAGAAACCCCTGAGAAGTGACTCCATTTTGGAAACTATACCCCTCAGGGTAATCATCTAGGGGTGTAATGAGCATTTTGATTCTACAGGTGTTTCATAGATTGTATTAGAATGAGGCAGTGAAAATGAAAAAAAAAAAAAAATCCCCAAAATATGTCGTTTTGCACCCTATTTTTTCTTCCAAAAGGGGAAATAGGAGAAAAAACAACACACAATTTGTTACCCAATTTCTCCCGAGTACGGCAAAACCCCATGTGTGGTCCTAAACTGCTATTTGGGCACATGGCAGAGCTCAAAATGGAAGGAGCGCCATTTGGCTTTTAGAGTGCAGATTTAGCTGGACTGGTGTACGGGCGCCATGTAGCATTTGCAGAGCTCCCTTAGGTACCAGAGTAGAGTGTAAAACCCTGAGAAGTGTCCTCTGTAGATAATGTCCACTGTAGATAGTGCCAGTTACAATGCCCTATGTAGATAACGTCCCCTGTAGATAGTGCCAGTTACAATGCCCTCTGTAGATAACGTCCCCTGTAGATAGTGCCAGTTATAATGCCCTCTGTAGATAATGTCCCCTGTAGATAGTGGCAGTTACAATGTCCTCTGTAGATAATGTCCCCTGTAGATAGTGCCAGTTACAATGCCCTAAGTAGATAATGACCCCTGTAGATAGCGCTAGTTACAATGCCCCCTGTAGATAATGACCCCCTGTAGATAGTGCCAGTTACAATGCCCTATGTAGATAATGACCCCTGTAGATTGTGCCAGTTACAGTGCCCTCTGTAGATAACATCCCCTGTAGATTGTGCCAGTTACAATGCCCTAAGTAGATAATGACCCCTGTAGATTGTGCCAGTTACAATGCCCTCTGTAGATAACGTCCCCTGTAGATAGTGCCAGTTACAATGTCCTCTGTAGATAATGTCCCCTGTAGATAGTGCCAGTTACAATGCCCTATGTAGATAATGAACCCCGTAGATTGTGACAGTTACAATGCCCTAAGTAAATAATGACCCCTGTAGATAGTGCTAGTTACAATGCCCCCTGTAGATAATGACCCCCTGCAGATAGTGCCAGTTACAATGCCCTATGTAGATAATGACCCCTGTAGATAGTGCCAGTTACAATGCCCTAAGTAAATAATGACCCCTGTAGATTGTGCCAGTTACAATGCCCTCTGTAGATAACGTCTCCTGTAGATAGTGCCAGTTACAATGCCCTCTGTAGATAACGTCCCCTGTAGATAGTGCCAGTTATAATGTCCCCTGTAGATAGTGCCAGTTACAATGCCCTCTGTAGATTACGTCCCCTGTAGATAGTGCCAGTTACAATGTCCTCTGTAGATAATGACCCCTGTAGATTGTGCCAGTTACAATGCCCTAAGTAGATAATGACCCCTATAGATAGCGCTAGTTACAATGCCCCCTGTAGATAATGACCCCCTGTAGATAGTGCCAGTTACAGTGCCCTATGTAGATAATGACCCCTGTAGATTGTGCCAGTTACAATGCTCTAAGTAGATACAGTCCCCTGTAGATTGTGCCAGTTACAATGCCCTAAGTAGATAAAGTCCCCTGTAGATTGTGCCAGTTACAATGCCCTATGTAGATAAAGTCCCCTGTAGATTGTGCCAGTTACAATGCCCTTTGTAGATAAAGTCCCCTGTAGATAGTGCCAGTTACAATGCCCTAAGTAGATAATGACCCCTGTAGATAGCGCCACTTACAATGTCCTCTGTAGATAATGACCCCTGTAGATAGCGCCACTTACAATGTCCTCTGTAGATAATGCCCCCTGCATCTTTTACCCCCCAACGCTGCCCAGAACAAAAAAAAAAACGTCCTCACCTGTCCCCGTTCCCGGACTGGTCAGAGACCAGAGGGTGTTATCCAGTGTAATGGCGCAGTCGGCGTGCTGACATCATCGCGCCGACTATGTCATTAGTAAAGCGCCGAATGGGAGGAAGGGAACGAATAGTTCCCTGTCTCGCCAGTGCAGTAATGCACACGAACATATTTTTTTCCTCCCGTAAATACTCGCGTAAATACGGGTCCTTGGTGACACGTATTTGACCCATATTGCACCAGTATTTACGAACCCGTGCCCGTAAATACGGGTCCGGTGTCAAGAGTATTCGACCCGTATTTACGGGCACGTTTTCGCTGCAAATTTGCACTGCACTAATCGGCAGCCCCTTCTCTCTATCAGTGCAGGATAAAGAGAAGGGGCAGCCCTTTCCGTAGTAAAAGTAAAAGAAATTCATACTTACCTGGCCGTTGTCTTGGTGACGCGTCCCTCTTTCGACATCCAGCCCGACCTCCCTGGATGACGTGGCAGTCCATGTGACCACTGCAGCCTGTGATTGGCCTGTGATTGGCTGCAGCAGTCACATAGGCTGAAACGTCATCCCGGGAGGCCGGACTGGAGGAAGAAGCAGCGAGTTCTGGGTAAGTATGAACTTCTATTTTTTTACACGTTGATCTATATTGTGATCGGAAGTCACTGTCCAGAGTGCTGAAAGAGTTACTGCCGATCGTTTAACTCTTTCAGCACCCTGGACAGCGACTATCCCTTGACGTCGCCTAGCAATGCTCCCGTAATTACGGGTGCACACACGTAGTCACCCATAATTACGGGAGCTCCATAGACTTCTATGGGCCTGCCCGTGCCGTAATTGCAGCCTGAAATAGGACATGTTCTATATTTTTCAACGGCACGGGCACCTTCCAGTAAGCATACGGGGAGGTACTCGTGGCCAATAGAAGTCTATGGGCCTGTAATTATGGGCCATAATTATGGGCCATAATGACGGCCCGTGATTGGGTGAGAGGTCCCGCTTCACTCTGGTTCTCTGAACCGGCTGTAAATTTAACAATCTGTAAATTTAACAGCCGGTACGGGAGAACCAGGACGAACTGGGCCCCCTTCCAGCCTCGGGCCCCGGGCACTTGCACAGATCGCCCTCATTATAATCTGCCCCTGAGGGAGAGCCATTTGGCTTTTATAGCGCAGATTTTTCTTAGTGGTAGTTTTGTTTGGGGTTTTTCTGGTATTTCAGTTTATGATGTGGGCGCATAGATAAGCTGTGCGGGGTACATCAGGGCATAATAAGAGGGTATAATAATGTGATAAATAAATAATAATGCATAGACATGTGGCCGATGTCGCACTGATAAATGGTGTGCAATCTTATCCGCTTTTGAAACTGCACATTTTGCATCGCCATATTCTGAGAGCCAGAACTTTGTTATTTTTCTCCCCCGGAGCCGTGTGAGGGCTTATTTGTTGCGGGACAATCTGTAGTTTTCATTGGTACCATTTCGGGGTATATGCGATTTTTTGATCACTTTTTATTTCATTTTTTTGGCAAGCAAGGTTACCAAAAACCAGCAATTCTGATGTTTTTTATTCTTTTTTTCACAGAGTTCGCCATGCACTATGAATCACAATTTTACATTATTCTGCGGGTCGGTATGATTACGGCGGTACCATACGTATACAGTTTTTCTTATGTTTTGCAGCGTCTGCACAATTAGATCACTTTTGTTTCAAATTATTTATTTATTTTAAAAGTTATGGCTCTCAGAATATGGGGATATTCTGAGAGCCATAACTTTTTTATTTTTCCGTCAAAAAAGCTGTTGTTTTTTGGCTTGTTTTTGGCTTGTTTTTTTCAGGACGTGTTGCAGTTTTTAATGGTATAATTTTGGGGTACATGCAACTTTTAGATACCTTTTTTTATTCTGTTTTTGGAGGGGTGGTGGCTAACAAACAGCGATTCTGGAATAGGTTTTTATTTTATTTTTTACGGTGTTCATCGTGCAGGTAAAATAGCGTGGTACTCTTATAGTTCGGGTCATTACGGACGCGGTGATACCAGATATTTGTACTTTTTTAATGTTTTCCATTTTTTCCTATAATAAAAGACTTATTATGGGGAAAAAGTTAGTTATTGTGTTTTTTAACCTTAAATTTTTTTTTACTTTTTTACCACATTTTTATAAACTTGTTATAACTTTTTTTTTGTCCCACCTAGGGACAGGCATGAAGCCCTGATCGCTATTCTAATTCACTGCACTACCTACATAGTGCAATGTATTAGGGCTGTCAGCTATTCACTGACAGCAAGTCTATTAGGCTTTGCCTCCCGGCGGGGCCTAAAAGGCTTCCGTAGTAGGAAGCGATTGTTAGTCTACGGTTGCCCCCGTGAGTGCCGATGGTTGCCATTAGCAACCATAAGGTGCGATCTAATCACCTAGATTAGGGGTCTAAGGGGTTAATCGGTCAGATCGGAGCCTAGCTCCAGTCCTGGCCGTTACAGCACGATGTCAGCTGTGTGAAACAGCTGACACCACACCCGTGGCAACCATAATGGCTGCTGACAGGCTAGAAGACACTTAGATGCAGTGATCGCTTTGATCGCTGCATCTAAGGAGTTAATCGGCCGGATCGGAGCCTAGCTCCGGTCCTGGCCATTACTGTGGGGTGTCGAACATCACATACACCGCTGTAATTGGTCCCCTGCCGTCTTACTGTTCCGATCAACTGTCATAAACAGTTGACGGCACAGTTCTGTCACCCTGTCCTTTGACAGGGTAACAGTTTTTAGCCAGGACGCATCGGTACGTCCCGGTGCCTTAAAGCACTGCAATACAGGACGTACCGGTGCATCCTGGTGCGGTAAGGGGTTAATGACCGCCTATACGCGTTTTCACGGCGGCAATTAAGGGTACTTATGCCAGAGCGCCGCCTTTTCACGGCAGCGCTTTGGCATAAGATAGCGCCTCCGGGAGGCGCTCAAACTCCATGTACTCAGCTTCAGAGGTAGCTTAGGCCTCGGAGCACAGATCGAGGACTGTTTTGTTCATTCCCCGGTCATGTGATCGCCGTTATTCACCGAATAACGGCGATCACTGTAAAAACTGTGGCGGTCAGTTCCCTCTCTCTTCTCTCACAGAATATATTCTGTGAGAGAAGAGAGAAATAGTAAAAATAAGGGCCAGCACCCCCTATTAGATCACCCCCATCCCTGATAATCAAAATGGTGCATGCATGCACCGTTAGCACATTGCCAATGCTGCCTGTGGCAGCATATGGCAAATAGTAACAGGCAGGAACCAGGCCTGTTGACATGATCTATGTTATTATATTTATAAAATACAGACAGAACATGGGCTGTGTCTTCCTCTCCCTTCAATGTAGTTGATCTGTGAGAGGAGAGAAAGACACTTCACCAAATCCTGAGCTGGGTAAGTGAAGTGAATTTGAAAAATGACACAAACTTCAAGTCTGTGCCCCCTGATCACCCCGGTTGTGCCCCCTGATCACCCCGTTTGTGCCCCCTCATCCCCTGAGTGAGCACAAGTGATCTGTATGTTTTCTGGCAGCGTCAGGTTCTTTATTACTTGTTGTTAGACGGTTTTACGTAATTTTTCCTGCGCTGCTTTTAGTAATCTATTTATCTACCTAGTGATAGTGTATGCTGCAGAGGGAAAATTCCGCACTGCAGCCTATGGTCCGCAGCACAGTTTTCCGCAATGTCTGCACGAAGATAACTAAAAAGGTGTGGAAACCAATGGAAAAACTGTCTGCAAAGGATTTCCACTGCGGACTGTCCGCAGCGGAATTCCACAGCATTTCCGCCACGTCTGAATGTGCCCTTATGGTGTTCACATAAATTAGGCACAAATGTTAAGGAATGACTATTACTATTTAAGCCATGATTCAATTTATTCAACTAATAAACTAATATCTATTTAGCCTATACAGATATTCTGCCAACCAAGGAGCTCTATTTCCCCCCTTCCCTCCCATGCGTGTAACATCCCCTGTAAGTGCTGATAATTGATGCTCAAACCGTTTGTCGCTATAGATTTCAGGTAGTGGACCTGGATAAGGTTTATTCTAACAGCACTTATTGTAATAAATTGGAAACATGGAACATGGAAAAAGTGCTATGTATTTTTTTGAGAAATTATTTGTTGGAATATTTACTGTATATGAAGAGATATGATTGATAACGCCAACAAAAATAGTCAACTTTTTAACCAAACTTTGACATCCTCATCAAACAAGTAAGATAATCCTGCATATATACTGAATAAGCTTAAGAGCTTCACACGTGCACTCACTTCAGGTGTTCGTTACTTGTACATGAATGAATACAGAATGCTGCGTGAGGTAGCTATGCTACAGTGGAGGTAAACATAGCAAATAAAGCCAGACTGGCCAGATGAGAACACGCTCTTGTCTGCCAAAAATAGCAGTGGAACATGTGAACATTAGGTGACCACCTGTTATTATGTCACTGGAGAAAGTCTTACATTGTTGTCCTAAACTAAAAGGGATCAAGATTCTCTTTGTCAGTAGAATGCTAAAATGTGAAAAAAAAAAAAATGCATTTATTTCATGTAGTCATGTTTTCTTAAAGGCTATGTACACCTAAGTTCATCAACTTAGATGTGACCAATATTAGTTGGATCATTTGTATCAGAGACACAGAGTACCCACTCTCAGTTGAGCTATCAAGCGGAGAGAGAACAATACAGTGTCTATGAAACGGATGCATAGAAGCTGTATCATAAAAAGAAAAAAAAAAATAATGCTAAACGTCAAATAAAAAAGGGCTTTAAAACACAAAAAACATTCATTTTATTTAAAAAAAAATCCATTTAAAAGTGTACATAGCCTTGAAGTTGTTATATTTGAGAGCTATATGTACATATGACATAATCATTTTTATGAAGTAAAAATACCTAAAGGACCTCTATGGGCAAGCATGTCACCGAATCTTTTTCTTACTGTATATCACTGTGTATATATTTCTGCACGCCCTATTCAGATGAATGGTGCCGTTGCAGTAATGTCTGCAACAAATCTGCCACATGTGAATTCACCCTAATAGTCAGGATGGAAAGCCCTTGAATTGAATGGCTCATGCTTTGTAGCAAGTATGACATGTTTGCCTATTCATGCTGCAGGGGTAATGTGTGGCTATCTGCAGCTTCACCCAGGGATTTTAGCAATCGGACAATCCTCTGATCACTTGAGAGGTTTGATATTGTTTCATTTGGGACTACCCCATTAAGTATAGTGCTCAAACATTTTCTGAAGCACAATAAAGAGAATTCATTCAAATCAATCTCTTACCCTTAGACAGAAATATTATAGGGAAAGTTTTCAATATAAGCATCGCAACTAGAACTGTATTTTGGATATGGGAGCATTGCAAATAGAGAATAATCGTGAATGGGGAAAAAGGAACTCCCATTTGTGTGAATGTACTTAAATTGTGCACAATCTATACTATAGTCTAGACCAGTATTCACAATTCTGTAGGTTTCAGAACTGAAATCTCACAGCTAACTTTTGCTTTTACACAGTTTGCACTTGTGATTAGCATTATGGGAAATGTAGCCTTTACACTATGCACTAGATTAGTCTGATGTAAGATGGAAACACTGACATACTGCATTAAAGGAGCTTGGTACTGATTTAGAGCTCAGTACTTGATCTGATAATTTTAATAATTATACAGCATGACTTTATAGATTTTGTTTCATATAAAAGAAACATACAAGGGAATTTTTGGAAATATTGTCAGGTCATGTATTACTTCATGGTGGAGGTTCAAGCGGTTAAAACTACCAGACAGGTTCCCATTAAATATACAGTGAATTGAAAACAATTCTATCTGCCCTGCAATTTTGTTAATATAAATATATCCTATATAATTACAGCTCCAGAACCAAGCTCGTACATATATAAAGTACCAGAACCAAGCTCATACATATATACAATACCAGAACCAAGCTCAGTACACAAATACAACACCAGAACCAAGCTCATACATATATACAGTACCAGAACAAAGCTCATACATATATACAGTACCAGAACCAAGCTCAGTACATATTTACAGCACCAGAACAAAGCTCAGTACATATATACAGTACCAGAACAAAGCTCAAACATCTATACAGTACCAGAAACAAGCTCAGTACATATATACAGCACCAGAACCAAGCTCATACAGTTAGGTCCAGAATTATTTGGACAGTGACACAAGTTTTGCCATTTTAGCTGTTTACCAAAACATATTGAATATACAGTTATATAATCGATGTGGGCTTAAAGTGCAGACTCTCAGCTTTAATTTGAGGGTATTCACATCCTAGTTTGAGGAAGAATTTAGGAATTACAGCTCTTTAATATGTAGCTTCCTCTTTTTCAAGGGACCAAAGGTAATTGGACAATTATCTCAAGAGCTTTTCAATGGGCTGCATGGGCTATTCCCTTATTAATCCATCATCAATGAAGCAGGTAAAGGTCTGGAGTGGATTCCAGGTGTGGCATTTAGATTTGAAAGCTGTTGCTGTGAACCCACAACATGAGGTCAAAGGGACTCTCAATGCAAATGAAACAGACCATCGTTAGGCTGAAAAAAATTTAAGAAATCTATCAGAGAGATAGCAACAACGTCAGGAGTGGCCAAATCAACAGTTTGGTACATTCTTTAAAAAAAAGAGCGCACTTGTGATCTCATGAAAAACAGTGGTGGATGATCACAGAATCCTTTCCATGGTGTAGAAATCCCCCTTCACAACATGTACCCAAGTGAAGGACA
This sequence comes from Rhinoderma darwinii, assembly GCF_050947455.1. Taxonomy (NCBI): domain Eukaryota; kingdom Metazoa; phylum Chordata; class Amphibia; order Anura; family Rhinodermatidae; genus Rhinoderma; species Rhinoderma darwinii. The sequence goes on from NC_134689.1 coordinate 113,625,729, forward strand.
CTCTCCTGCAAGTAGGTGTATCAGTATCTAAGTCTACCATTAAGAGAAGACTTCATGAGAGCAAATGCAGAGGGTTCACCACAAGGTGCAAACCATTAATCAGCCTCAAAAATAGAAAGGCCAGATTAGATTTTGCCAAACAACATCTAAAGAAGCCAGCCGAGTTCTGGAATAGCATTTTTTGTATAGATGAAACTAAGATCAACCTGTACCAGAATGATAGGAGGAAGAAAGTATGGAGAAGGCTTGGAACGGCTCATGATCCAAAGCACACCACATCCTCTGTAAAACATGGTGGAGGCAGTGTGATGGCATGGGCACGCATGGCTGCCAAAGGCACTGGGTCACTAGTGTTTATTGATGTTGTGACTGAAGACTGAAGCAGCCGGATGAATTCCGAAGTGTTCAGGGAAATACTTTCTGCTCAGAGTCAACCAAATGCAGAAAGGTTGATTGGACGTCGCTTCACAGTACAGATGGACAATGCCCCAAAACATACTGCGAAAGCAACCCAGGAGTTTTTTAAGGCGAAGCAGTGGAATATTCTGCAATGGCCAAGTCAATCACCAGATCTCAACCCGATCGAGCATACAAGCAACAACTGAGGACAGCTCCAGTAAACGACCTGGCAAAGCATCACAAAGAAGGAAACCCAGCGTTTGGTGATGTCCATGGTTTCCAGACATCAGGCAGTCATTGCCTGCAAAGGATTCTCTACAAAGTATTAAAAAAAAACATTTTATTTATGGTAATGTTAATTTGTGCAATTACTTTTGAGCCCCTGAAATGAGGAGGCTTTGTAGAAAAATGGTTGCAATTCCTAAACGTTTCAAAGGATATTTTTGTTCAACCCCTTCTATTAAACCTGAAAGTCTACACTTCAATTGCATCTCAGTTATTTCATTTCAAATCCAATGTGGTGGCATGCAGAGCCCAAATCATGTAGATTGTGTCACTGTCCAAATGATTCTGGACCTAATTGTATATATGTACACAAACACAGACGCTGCTGCCCATAGATGTCTATGAAGGGGGAGCAGGAGGAGGGAGTAGGAAGAAAAAGATGCAGATGCTGCTGTCCATAGAGTCTATGTAGACCGGGGAGCATGAGGAGGGAGCAGAAAACGAGTCACAGACATGCTGCCCATAGAAGTCTATAGAGAAAGGAGGGGGAGCAAAGAGAGAGAGAGACACACACTATTCATAGAAGTCTATGGAGAGGGGATGGGAAGAAGGAGGATGGAGGAGAGAGATAAACATAGACATAATGCCCATAGAAGTCTATGACAGAGGAAGGGGGAGCAGGAACCCGAGCTGAAGACACAGACGTGCTGCAACTTCTGGTAAGCGTTATATCTCACCCCATTGCTGGAATCACAGCTACACTACTCATTACTGCTGTATAATCTCCTCCATGGTGCTGAAGCTTCTATATATGTGATAGAGATACGAGAGCAGGGATCTCCTTTTCTCTGTGTGCAATGTATGAAAGACATGATAGCAGTTAGGCTCTGCCCATTAGCTCAGAGAAAACTGAAAATTAGAGAGGAGAAAACCGTTAAAAAATGCAGAATACAAGTTATTCCTCCTGAACACACATATGACAGCTCATTCTGAAAAGTCACCTGAAAAGTTAGGTACGCTTTAAAATAAAGGAGAAAAATGGCATCAAGCTCTACTTTTAACGTTCACTTAAAAAACATTCACTAAAATGCTACTGTGCTGAACAGACTTGCTAATGAGTTTGGCCCGAGAAAGGTAAACCTTTCCGATTAATGATGACATTAGGAGGAAGCTATAAAACAGTAGCAGTTCTGTTGAGCTGCATCAAATTCTAAAATTTTTATAAGATCCTACAGCTGTTCGTAAAGTAAACGAAAATTATGAATGTCCAAACAATCGTGTGAGAATCAGCAGTGCCTGGGAAGAGTATCACCTTAGCCTGCTGTCATTTTCAAGAAGAATGGGCTTTACTTTATACTTGTGAGATTTAAATAGAATAGATATTGCAATCTTTTTGTTTTAAGGGTTCAGACACAGCACATTGGACACATTGGTTACATGGGGCAATGATATACTCTATGGGGATGAATGATTGTTAATAAGATCGTTCAGTCCTCATCAGTTTGCACCATTTTCGGCAGCACATTCCCTGTTTACATGTGAAGATGTGCTGCCAACAACGATGATTTTATGGCGTGCATAAACAATGTGATCTGTCAACGAACTAATATTTGCTCGTTTGTTAGATCACTGGAGCGCTCGACAAATTATGGAGATAAAATGTCTGGAGTTGATTCCAAGTGTTGAATTTGCATTTGGTAGCTTTTCATGACTACTCTCAATATGCAGTCTAAAGAGGTATCAATACAAGTAAAGGAGGCCATCATTAGACTGAAAATAAAAAAACCTATCAGAGCAAAAGCAGAATTTTTAGGAGCAGCCAAATCAACAATTTGGTACATTCTTAAAAAGAAGGAATGCACTGGCGATCTCAGCAATACCAAAAGGCCTGGAAGACAATAGAGGACAATATAAGTGGATGATCGCAGAATTCTTTTCTTGGTAAAGAAAAAACGCTTCAGAACATCTGGCCTGCCTGTGTATATGTTTCATTGTGCTGTTTTTTACTTTTTTCTCATCTGCACACAATTCATATCACTGTATCGATTACATCCTGGTTTCCCACCTGCTCCTTTGTCTGTCTCCCTTTGCTGCTATTGAATCCATGTTACTTTCTGATCATTCCATGATCTGGTCCTCACTCCATATGGAATGGACAGCGGTCTTTGAGGCTCCAGCAAATTAAATAATAATATCCTGAAGGACCCAGCATTAGTGGCAGACATTGGGGTTGCAATAGTGGAGTTCCTAAAGGTGCATTCTTCTGATCTCACTAGTTCTCCCATTCAATGGGAGACATTAAAATGCCTCCTGAGTGTCCTGTTCATGCTTTTAGGCTAAAGAAAATAAGGGGATGTGATATCAAGATCCTTTATGAGGAACTAATATCCTTGGAGATGCACCATTATCTTCACAGGATTATCTGGAGCTGTGTTCTATGTGGGATGCATACAAGCGCTTATTAGATCAGAAATACTTGCATGCTAGGGATACTCTTAAATGTCTCTTCTACAAACATAATGATAAGAATGGTAGGGTCCATGCACGTATTCCACATCCGAGATCTTTTGGCACCTACATTACCTAAATACATACAAAATGTGAGGGGCGGAGGGCCCAATTCATTGGGGATATCTGAAAGAATTCCAGTCATTCTACGAGGACTTCTATAAGTTATGAGGTAAATTTGCTGATCTCGCCAAGGAAGCTAAGACTCAAAAGACTAAGAACTATCTTGATAAGCTACTGGGATCTACCTTACTCCTGGAGGCAAATAACTCTCTGGTGGAGGCAATTTTGGAGACTAATGTTGTAGATGCCATTAACGGTCCAGAGCCCGGGAAGTGCCAAGGACCGGATGGCTTTACGGCCTGATGTTATGTCTCTCACAGCCCCTTTGATTCACTTCTGTAACTCTTTGGAACAGGGTGCTTCCTTTCCTCTAGTCAATATAGATGTTAAAATTGATGCCAAGATTATGGCAAATAGATCGAGGCAATATATACCTTTAATTATCCACTATCACCAGGTTGGATTTGTGCTGGGAAGGGAGGCCAGAGACAATAAGATTAGAATCGTACTTATGATATCCCATGTCAGAGCAATGGAGACACATTCTCACCTGCTTCCAGGATGGCTATCCGATCAGCTGATCAATCTCGCCAGCCTGCTAGAGTACTGAAACGCCAGATCAATTAGCTGTCAGGACCAGCATCCACTCATATTCGGCAGCGCCCTACAGTATTTAACGAGTTTCTTTGGAGCATTACCTCAGTAAGGATATCATCCCTAGGGGATTGAGAGTTAAAATTACACCTTCATTTCCCGTTGACGACGACCTATTCAGACAGAGGTGGGAAGATGCATGCGATGTTAGAGTTACTGATAGGATGTGATAAACAGACCCTTGAAGTACTAGAGAGTGAAATTGAACCACTACAGCAAGATTTGAAGGCGAAAATGACGGCAGAGGAGATGTTTACCTTTGAAAAGGAATTAGATAGTGAATTTCTCAAATGGGAAAAAGAGATCCAACAATTTAAAATGAAGACATTTCAGCATGACCTCTCTGATTACCAGAATGATCGTGTCTTTAGGTGGAATAGGCAACATTCTATGAGGTCAAGATCAAGATCTAGATCACGATCAGGTTATACATCGTCATCTTCTAATGAAGGACCATCAACTGGTCGTTTTTTAGGCAAACGCCCAAGATGAGAGCAAGATACAGGACATCTAATGGGCAAAAGCAAAAGAAACAAGCCTTTAGATGGAGGGATGAACCTCAGGAACAGACAGGCAAAGATCTACTAAAGGTAATTAACTTGTCCAATGAGGTATTAACACAGGCACAGTTAGAAGTGTTGGGAATGGGTCTGACCTTCTCTCCAGTATCTAATTTTGATTTTTTTGAGGCTGTCAAGGATGTACACCTCTTTGCTAGGAAACTTCTTTTTAAAAAGCACTTTTCTAGATATGATGTGCAACTTTTTACAGGAAAGGATGAACAACTGACCCTTAGGGCTCTTGATGAGCTTTTAAGGGAACAAGAACCAATTGTTGAACATAAATTCCCGTTGGGAGTTAGGGGGCGCTCTGCCACATTTCCTCCTTTGTCAATGTGTCCTGCAGTTGACACCTTTGTGAGACTGGTTACTAATGAATTGAGTAAATTGTCTTCACATCGTACACATGGCAATTTAAAGGGGGCAGAACGTGAGGCCCTGGAACAACTGAAAAGAATGAAATCAGTGGTTATCAAGCCAGCTGACAAAGGTGGAAATGTGGTATTGTGGCCTGTTGAAAAATACGAGAGAGAAGCATTTAGACAGCTCAATGATGTGTCATGTTATCAAAAATTGGATGGATGCCCTCTTGGCAGTTTTAAGACCCAATTAGACCAAATTCTATGGAAGGCTTTTGAATCCAACATTATACCCAAAACCACACTTGATGGTCTTATTGTTGATAAACCCATCTTAGCAACCCTGTATCTGCTCCCCAAGGTCCACAAAAATCTAGTGAACCCTCCGGGAAGACCGATAGTTTCGGGCAATGGAAGTTTGTGTGAAACCGTTTGTCGCTTCATTGACCATTATCTTAAACCCCTTGTGTGCGAATTACCTTCGTATATTCGTGACTTCCCGGATGTCTTGAATAGGTTAGAGGGGGTTTTTATGGGTCATGATGACTTCTTTGTGACATGTGACGTGGAGTCACTCTATACCTCAATTGAACACAAACATGGCATTGAAGCGGCTAGGTTCTACTTAAATGGGACCAACTTGGAACCCGATCTTATCGATCTGTTGATTGTATTACTGGATTTTGTTTTACATCACAATCTATTCCTTTTCAAGGATCGATATTTTCTACAAAAGAGGGGTGTGGCAATGGGGGCCACTTGTGCGTTCTCATATGCCAACCTTTTTCTTGGCCATTGGGAGCAGAATCTTCAGTTGCCTGATGCTGATGATGGAGGCGTCCTTATTTGGATGCGCTTCATCGATGACATACTATTTCTCTGGCATGGTGAGAGAGAGAAGCTTAACAGGTTTCTTGTGGATCTGAATGTCAACCAGCTCAACATCCGTTTGACTTCCAAAATGAGTCGCACTGATGTTGAGTTTCTTGACATCAGACTCACTAGTGACATAGATGGATCAATTGTCACTGACATTTTCAGGAAAAGTACATCAGTCAATTCTTTCCTTTATGCTAAATCATCTCATCCCCCACAGACACTGAGAGCAGTTCCAACGGGACAATTTTTAAGAGCACGTCGGATATGTTCCACAGAATCAGCCTTTGAGAATCAGGCCATTGACCTCTCAAACAGGTTTCGTGCTAGAGGGTACAAATCTATGGATATTGAGCAAGGATACATGAGAGCCAAAAATACGCAACAAAGCGACCTACTCATACCTAAATCTAAGAAAAAGAACAGCAATGAAGAGGTAAGGTTCATTACTGGATATCATGCCCAATGGAGAGAAATGAAATCGATTTTTGAGAGGTTCTGGCCAATTCTCCACACTGATATGGATTTGAGTGTAGTGCTATCAGATTATCCCCTTAAGACTTCACGTAGATCACGTAATCTAAGGGATATATTAGTCAAGAGCCATTATGTAGCTCCTACCTCAGGATTTATATTTAATTCCAAAGGACCAAAGTGGGGTTCATACCCCTGTGGTGACTGTGGGGCATGCTCCCTCATGACTAGATCTCTAAATTTTAGTGATTCTTCTGGGTCAAGAGAATATAAGATCTGTCATAACATCACTTGTCGTTCAACTGCTGTGGTTTATTATGCCATTTGTCCATGTCGACTAATATATGTGGGTCTCACCTCTAGAGAACTTCGTGTGAGAATCCTTGAACATGTAAGGGACATAAAGGGTGCTATGAAAACTGATGATCCTGAAAAGTTAAGCAAACTGAAATCGATACCTCGCCATTTTCGTGACCAGAACCAAGGTAATTGGAGACTTCTCACCTTCAGGGGAATTGATAAGATCTCTCTAGGAAACAGAGGGGGTAATGTTCAGAGAATCCTTGCCCAACGCGAATGTAAATGGATTGTGAAACTACAAACCGTTTTTCCTAAGGGGCTTAATGAAATGATCAGTTTTGCTCCGTTCCTGTAATGTGAATCTCTAGTAGGTGTCAACCTCTGTTATGTTTTATCCTTTTGTGTGTAGGGAGGATTTATTATCTAACTTCTGCTTGCTTGTCTTTTCAGAGTGGACTGTATCGGTCATATTGGAGGCGCATGAGGTGCATGTTTACATTGAGGTGCATGGTTGCATTGGAGGCACATTACGATAGTTATCTTATATTTTCTGATACAAATGAGGTTCCGTTGTCTATATCCTCTGCTAATATTTGCAATATAATGATTGGTTTTTCTAACCTTTCTTTTCATGATTCTGTGGTTATGCGATGATCGCATTAGGTAGCAATAGTGATATTTTTGCTCATGATCTGGTACAGTTATCTTTGCAGTGGATTGTCTCTATATCCTGGTATTTCATGGATGCATTATAACATTGATGGATGATTCGTTCTAACACGTTTTTGAGTATCATATGCTTTTTTCTATCCATATGTCTATTCACCCCTTTTTTAATTATTTTTATTTTTGTTGCTTTGTAGCCACACTATTGTGCTTTAATTGCACTCCTAATTTTATTATTTTTCTTATACTCTCACATTTGTTGTGACCTTTTTGGTCCGTTTATGCACATTTATTAAATATTATTTTATTCTTGACTATTTGTGCATACATATGGCCATATACACATATAAGTATTTATGCGCGGTTATAATATATATGATTACTTATCCTTATATACATTTGCTTTTAATGTGTATTCTTTCATATATTTATTCGGTTTTCATGTACGTACTTAAACCACTTATGTGACATCTCAACTTATATATCTTTATACATTTTTTATTTTTTATTTTTTTATTTTCTTTTATTTACATATTTTGATCCATCTATTCCCTTTGGTATGATGTTTGGTCATACAATTTTATATATACATTTATGGTGACATTCCACCCCAAATATCTATGATTGGTGTGCACAGTGGGCTCCTAGGCATGCATTGGGCCCCTTTCTGTACACTTTGTTCATCTACATTATTGCACGATGTGCTGTTGCTTGAATTCCATCCGTCGGAACCAATGTCTGATCCATGATATATCTATATATTTTGAAATGTCTAAATATGCTCTCATTTATAATATCTTTCTCATTCTGTAAATGTATAAAATGTGTATATATATTTTTTCTAATTGTCAATAGCGCTCCTGTATACATACCGCTTTCTATTCTTGGACATGGGCAACTGCGGATGCCTTGCCCTATTCCAAGATGGATGCGGTGGTCTGTGGTTGTTGTGCGCATGCGCGGGGCGGGGGGCCGTTCATCACGTAGTTCACGGCGCAACATGGACTTGGGCTCTGTGTAGTTGCGCACTGCCCACTTCCGGACGCCGTGTACTGCGTGTTTGAGGTGCCGCCTCTCCTCGTGCAGGCGCCAGCTGAACATCCTATGGACAAGTAAGTGTGGTACACTGCTCAGCTGTGTACCCCTTATTTAAATCCTCTGATCACACTCTTCCAGCACCCCCTGACGAAGCCAAGTGCGAAACGCGCGTTGGGGTGTTCTGACAGTGTTGTGGCAGTGGAATGGCGCATGGTGGGTTTTTGGTATGCGTATCTTGAGGTCTTAACGACTTTTCTCTTTTATGACTGTTACCTTATAATCTTTGTGGTCGTATTATAGGCCGTTGCTGTGGTGATATTATCAGTATATTTATACTCGGGATACATACTTTATAGTCCATGATATAGTATGCATTATACTACCATTGTTTGCCCTGCCTTATATTCAACATTGTCTATTTTCTGTGTACTGTTGTACATTGTTTTTATGGGTGTTAATTTTTAAAGTGTCTTGATCAACTGTGCTGTCTGTCTTCAATATTAGTAATTTTGTATTTTTCTAAGATACGTTTGATTTGGTCTTATTATAGCATATAGGGATAACTTTTTGGTGTTTCTATGCATGGGGTCCTATATATGCAACTATACTCATTGATATATGACCTTGAATTTATAGGTATTCTTTTTTGGCTTACTTAACGAGTTTCTGTCTGCCCCTAGAGTATAAGGGTATGTTCACACACACTAATTACGGACGTAATTCGGGCGTTTTTGCCCCGAATTACGTCCGAAAAATGCGCCTCAATAGCGTTGACAAACATCTGCCCATTGAAAGCAATGGGTTGACGTTTGTCTGTTCACACGAGGCGTATATTTACGCGCCGCTGCCAAATGACGGCGCGTAAATAGACGCCCACATCAAAGAAGTGACCTGTCACTTCTTGGGGCGTAATTGGAGCCGTTATTCATTGACTCCAATGAAAAGCAGCACCAATTACGTCCATAATGGACGCGGCGTTCAAGCGCCTGCACATACCGTTACGGCTGAAATTACGGGGATGTTTTCTCCTGAAAACATCTCCGTAATTTCAGCCGTTACGGACGCTGTCGTGTGAACATACCCTAAACGTTCTGGTAGTCCATACCTAGTACAGCAAAGACGTTTTAAAACGTCCTGCAGAGTTTTCCCCTTCACGCCTCTCTTAGGCCATGTTCAGACGTGGCAGAATTTTTCCGCTGAAAATGTTGTTGCAGATTTGGGGCAATTACGCAACGAATCTGCACCAACATTTGCATATTTGACAGGTAATTCAGATATTGGAGAAATCACAGTGGACTTGCCACAGATTTCAGTTTTTGCATTGCAAATGCTGAAATCCACAGTGAAATTTCGCTTCTTCTCCGAAACATAATGAGCATGTTGCGGAGGGAAAATTCTGCACCACAGCCTGATTTCCGCACAGTTATTTTCTGCAACGTCTGAACTAAGTTTCCTAAAAATGTATAGAAACAAATGTAAAAAACGGCTGCTGCAGAATTCCACTGCGGACTGTCCGCAGCGGAAATCAACAGCAATTCTGCCTCGTCTGAATGTGCCCTAACTCCATCAGAGTTTAATATATCACGTATTTTATTACACAATATTGAAGCCCTCTATGATCTGAGAAAAACAAGGCCAAATAAATATGGGTTGGCAGATAAAAAGAACAATTTGCTATTAAATTGGACATAACTAAAACCTAAAAAAGTGCCTGGTCATGAAAGGGGGTAAATCTTCTGGTCAAGAAGTGTGCCTCCTCCTGGCTTCATGTGCCAGTAATTGTTTATTCTACCTGGATTCTGTGCTGCAACTCTGCTAAGTATATCAGTGTTTGGACTTCTCTGTTTGAATTGTTTCTGATTATACTTAGGGTATGTTTACACGCAGTGGTTTCAGATGTAATTCGGGCATTTTACGCCTCGATTTATGCCTGAAAAATGACTCTAATACGCCTACAAAGATCTGCCCATTGCTTTCAATGGGAATTACAATGTTCTGTTCCCACGAGCCTTTATTTTACGCGTCGCTGTCAAAATACGGCACGTAAAATGACGGCTCATGAAAAGAAGTTCAGGACACTTCTTGGGACGTTTTTGGAGGCGTTTTTAATTGACTCCATTCAAAAACAGCTCCAAAATAGGCCGTAAAAAACGCAGTGAAAAACGGGAATTGTTACAAAAACTTCTAAAAATCAGGAGCTGTTTTTGCCTGAAAACAGCTCTGTATTTTCAGACGTTTTTGCTCACTGCGTGTGAACATGCCCTTATTGATATTCCTTTGGTCTGACTGGCCTGGGTCTGGATTTCTCTGTGTTTTCTGTGTACCCAGCAATTACATTTCACTCGTTTATCTTTGTACTTCAATAATGGAATTATCAATGCTTGTCAGTTTAGTTTCTTGTTTGAACCCCGGTTCTTCTTGGTTTAGTGTGGAGTGGATGTTATCCTGCAGGACTTGTTACATGCTTTCTGGTTTACCTTTTACTTGTACTGCTGGGTTTATTACGTACTTTCTGGTTTACCTTTTACTTTTACTACTCATACTGCCAGACAGCAGCTGCCCAATGATCATCCTGACATTCTGTAGCTTCCAATAGGGATTGCGCAGGGTTACTAGGTGGTTCCTGTTAGTACTTTTGCTCTTATCAAGGTGGCTGTTCTGATAGAGGTAGGGCGCCTCTTAAATTAGTGTCATTTTAGGGTTGCTCTTTAATCCTCAGAGGTTGCTTTCTGGGTACCTTGTGCCAAGTCTGACTGCAATACATTTTTGAGTTTAGCGGTATAGTGACAAAGAGGGTCTCTGCTACTGTACGCCTTCTCTAAATTGATTCTGAGAAGGCATTTGATCGGGTGGTTTGGGACTTTCTACAATCTGCTTTGGGGCAAGTTTGCACTCTCTTGCCCCTTCTTTACATTTTGGTAATGGAACCCCTGGCTAGGGCATTAATGCCTAATGCTTCTATTTCAGCGGTGAGGATGGGCAACTCGAAGTCTAAGATTGCTTTCTATGCGGATGACTTCCTTATTTTTGTTCCAATGCAGAAGTTTAGTTTCTCAATTCCAATTCTTAAAAGTGAATCTCCTTAAAGGGAAGGTGTCATGAATTTTTTTTTATTTTTTATTTTTATCATATTGCCTTTAGTATGATATTAAAATAAATTCTATTTATTTGTCTTCTGGTGTTGTACTTTTTACTTTTTTCTTACTTTTACTTCTCTATGGGGGCTGCCATTTTTTTTCATCTCTGTATGTGTCGATTAATGACACATACAGAGATGGAATACGGCACATCCAACCCCATAGAGAATGCGAATGGGAGCCGTTCCATTCACTGCAGCGTACGCCGTCTGTGTGGGAACGGCGCAAGCGCCATTTTCATGTGGACCGGAAGCCGCGGCCGGACAGTAAGACGATGACTTCCGGCCGCGGCTTCCGCCCATATGTTCAAGGAAGCGAAGGTGCAACGAATAGGAGCGGAGGCGGCAGCGGCGGCAGGAGCAGGTAAGTTGTGTTCGTGTATTTGATGTGTGTATTATGTTCGTCTATGTTTGTGTTATACTGTCTGCTGAGCCCTGTATCTAATTCTCCTACACTGTGCAGTCGCTCATAAAATGGCGGCACACAGTTCTCCTGGCACTAGCCATAATAAGGGAGGGGGGATTGTGTGAGGACACTAGAGCGAGTGTGTCTACACCAAATTTGCAGCATAAAGCATTGAGGTTGCTTTACCACATTGACCATGCTGCAATTTTGGGAACTGCTCCCTCTAGTGCCCAGCACATGGTAATATTATAAATTAGAATCTAATTTATAATATTTCCTGACTTGTGAAAAAATTAAAAAAATTAAAACAATGTGTAATCACTCAAATAATAATTGTTTAACTAAAAAAAAAAAAAAATTCTAGCGACACATTCCCTTTAAATCAAAGGTCATAAACGTAATAATACCCCCACCGGTTGTGGAACATCTCAAATCATACTTTTCTTTCAGAAGTATGCAAGGGCACATAAAGTATTTGGGGAGATGTATCTCTGCAAACCTCAACAATCTATACAAGCTAAATGTCGTTCTCCTAGTGGAAGAGATGAAAAAAAGATCTTTCTAAGTGGCGTTCCCTGCCACTCTCGTCATTTATATTTATTTCAGATGATTCCTATTCCCTCCCTTCCATGTTCTTTAAGTCTTTTAGGTCCCTTTTTATCAATTTTATTTGGTCAGGATCTACACCTATATTGAGATATAAATTCCTCGTATGCTTTAAAGTTAAGAAAATATGGAATTACCGGATTTGCTTTCATATGTTTTGAATTGTTTCCACCATGGGGAAAACTAAACAATAGGTTGAGTTCGAGAGGGCTATGGTGGGATTTTCAATGGCAGAATTGCTATGGTTGCGAAAAACTAATAGACCGAGCGGATTGGTCTCTCTGTATCTAGCACTATTCACTGAATCCATCAGTCATGCGGGGACCTGACGAGTTCAGTCTCTGACACGTAGGATCCACCCTTAATCTATCACATCTAAGTTCACAATTTAGATGTGATAGTTTACAGGTGGAACCTGCATGTCAGAGACACCCAGGACCCACCGACATGGAACCCGTCAGGTCCGCGGGAGTACGGATTCAGTGAATAGCGCTAGATACAGCTGCTCTGTATACAGAATACAGAGCAGCTGTATCTAAAAAAGTAAAACAAATTTTGAATAAAAAGTATTTACAAAAGTTACACAAAACACACTATTACCTTTTTATTTTTTATTTTTTAAAAACTCCTCAAAGGTTTACATAGCCTTTAAACTGTGGCAGAATTTATCATGTTTAGAGACTCATTAAAGGACTAGCCTACCCTACCCTACTTTCTTTCCCATTCGCTCCTTTACTTGCCCCCTCATTCCTTTGTATGTTGATATAAGTTTGTGTTTTCAAAGTAAAATTTACTATGTTTATTATTAACATGGAATATCTGGAAATTTGCTTAGCATGTTCCTTTCAACATTACCTGCTACTTTATTTATTTTTTTCATTATCAAAACATTTTTTATTAGAAAATAAACAAAGCAGATAAAACATTACACAAAATGGCAAAAGTTGGCACATAGTGCAATACAAGAAAGTCAAATTGCAAGTTACAAAAACATATGAGTAATGGTAGGAGGTAGCCCCCCAAACATCAAAGTAATATGAACTAAATAATAAACTCTAATGGTAAGTAATAATACCATAACTACAGTAAAAGTAGTGCAATATTTAGGGAAACCAGTCCCAAAGACGTAAGTAATGACACTTTTAAGTGCAAATTCTAACACAAAGTTACATAAACACAAGACAACGAAGGGAAACACAGACGGACAAAAGCACACAGAATTTGGCGAAATGAGTGTTCAATAGAGGCCATCTAACCAAAGAGGCATATCAGGACCCCCCCGGAATTCGGACCAAACTGACCAAGTTCGAACAAAAACCTCGGACTTACCACGATCAGCAGACATTAACTCCTCCATCCTCATAATCCCATTCAGTTCCGTTACCCATTCCTTCAAGGAAGGCGCGGTACTAGACTTCCAATGACGTGGAATGACAGTTCTAGCTGCAGTCAAAAAATGTTTAAAAATCCCATTTTTGAGGTGTGGGTGTGATCCAGGGACCATGGAAAGCAATCCAACAGAAGGCGAGGTAGGAACGGCAGTACCAAAAAGCTTGTTGCCAAGATTAAAAAAAATTCCCAGAAGGGACGGAGCTTGGGGCAATCCCACCAAATGTGCAACATGGTTCCAGGAGCCTCCCCACACCTCCAACAGGCTGCAGACACATCAGGAAATATCCTATGCAAAAGGGAAGGACAGCGGTACCATCTGGTAAATATTTTATAGTTTTTCTCCTGAGCAAAACAGGAAGTCGGTAACTTATGGGCCAGGAAGAAAGAAGTTCCCCAATCTTCCTCGGAATGCCGAACCCCCATGTCCTCATCCCACGCAGTGGTGAATGTTAATTGAGAGGAGGAGTAATCAGGTTGGAGGATCCTGTAAAGGATCTGCCAGGCACAGCTTCGGGGTTAACGCCCATAGGTAATCAGTCTTCACCTGAGTCTATGTCTCTGAGACTGACTCCAGCTTCCACCACTCAGGCTGGCAGGCTTAGGAGTGGGAGAGCCTATCGCAGCCTGGCCAGACTCAGCTAGCTCCCGCCCTCTGTCTATTTATACCTGCCTTTCCTGTTCCTCCTTTGCTTGTGATTCTTCTCGTGTGGTTTCCTGGCCCAGCTACAGCTTCTGACTATTTGATCCTGCTCCATATTGACCCCGGCTTACTGACTACTCTCCTGCTCTGCGTTTGGTACCTCGTACACTCCTGGTTTGACTCGGCTCGTTCACCTCTCTTGCTGCTCACGGTGTTGCCGTGGGCAACTGCCCCATTTCCCTTAGCTTTGTGCACCCTTGTCTGTTTGTCTCGTGCACTTACTGAGCGTAGGGACCGCCGCCCAGTTGTACCCCGTCGCCTAGGGCGGGTCATTGCAAGTAGGCAGGGACAGAGTGGAAGGTAGATTAGGGCTCACTTGTCCGTTTCCCTACCCCTATCATCCCCTACCCCATGTAAATAGGACAGCACATGAGAAGGAGCAGAAGTCAAGGACAGATAATGTTCCAGAGGAGTCTTACCCTGCAGTAACACAAGACAATCACCCATGGAAGGGAGATAGGAACGCAGCTGAAAATAGGACCACCATATTGATCGTCTCCCCGGGCAGGCCTCAGAAACAGCAGCAAGCGACAAAATTGCACCCTCAGGTGTAAGGGTCTGCGCCAAGTATCCGCCGTCCTGTCTCCCCCAACAGAGGAATGTGTCCACACCCACCGCCGGAGGGAAGGAAGGATTATCAAACAGAGGAGTCAAAGGACCCGGACGGTGAGCAATGTCCAGGGTACGAATGATCCGCTCCCATACCACAAGAAACTGACATGTGAGGAAAGGCAGAGAGGACGTTGGTCTCTGGAAACCAGACAACCAAGGTAAAGAGGACAATGCAAGAGAGGACATTTTATTCTCGATTCGCACCCATTGCTTACCCGCAGCCGCACGGTACCAGTCCACCAACCTCATGAGAATCGCAGCATGATGGTACCGCTTAAAGTCCGGTAAGCCTGCACCTCCCTCCACCTTGGGCCTACTGAGAGTAGAAAATCTAAGCCGAGGCCGAGAAGAGCCCCATACAAATTTGGTTATGGCCCTATGCAAGGTCTTAAAGAAGGACGCAGGAACCAAAATGGGGACAGTTTGAAATATGTACAAAAATTTAGGTAAGATATCCATTTTGACTGCGTTGATACGTCCGAACCACGACATGCGCTGACCCCCAAATGCCTCCAACTC
Source organism: Rhinoderma darwinii (assembly GCF_050947455.1). Lineage (NCBI taxonomy): Eukaryota > Metazoa > Chordata > Amphibia > Anura > Rhinodermatidae > Rhinoderma > Rhinoderma darwinii. The sequence goes on from NC_134689.1 coordinate 113,641,222, forward strand.
TCGCAAGGTACGCTGTAAGAGAGGTGTGTAGTTCATGGTAAACAGGTCAGACAAATGTGTGGGGATATGTATCCCTAAATATTTTAAAGATGCAGTTTGCCACTTAAACGGGAAAACCCGAGCAAGATGGGCAGCTAGATGGGCGTCTAGAGATACATTGAGCGCCTCCGATTTAGAATAATTGACCTTGAAGTTACTCAAGTTACCAAATCGCTCAAACTCCCCGTCAGAGATGGCAAAGAAATTATTGGAGTCGTGAGGTACACTAGAAGATCATCAGCATACAGTGCTAACTTGTGATGTTGAGCCCCAACGCAAACACCCTGAATTTTAGGGATATTCCGCAGTGCCACGGCCAGATGTTCCATGACTAACACATATAACAGAGGTGAAAGTGGACACCCCTGTCTTGTTCCATTTGTAATAGGCAAAGAATCAGACAAAGGACCATTAACTCGTACCCGAGCTGTAGGCCTGTGATATAGCGCCTTAATCCTAGCCACCATGGTAGAGCCAGGGCCGACCTGATTCAGGACACTGCGGAAAAACACCCAGTGTACCCTATCGAAAGCCTTTTCGGCATCGACAGAAAGTAGACACATCGGTATCTTTCGTGACTGACAATAAGATGTTAAAAGCAGGGTCTTGTTAGTATTGTCTCGGGCTTCTCTACCACGCACAAACCCTACCTGATCATCCGTGACCAAGCCCGGTAATAACGGAGAAAGTCTGGCTGCGATCAATTTCGCAAAGATTTTTACATCCACATTAATCAATGAGATGGGCCGAAAATTTGTACACGTCGTGGGGTCCTTACCCGGTTTCGGTAGGAGAGTAATGTGAGCCTCAAGAGACTGAGGCGCAAAGGGGCAAGAGGAAGACACAGAGTTAAAGATTTTCGTCAAAAAGGGAGAAAGTTAATCATTGAACGTCTTATAAAATCTATTATTGAACCCACCAGGTCCTGGACTTTTGCCCAAAGGAGAACCTCCAATCGCCTGTAAGACTTCGGATTCCAAAAATTCTTCCTCAAGTCCCAAGGCTTTACCAGCCTCCAAAGACGGCAAGGCCGTGTCTTGCACATACTGATCAATTTTCTCTCTCAACGGATCAGCCTGCATGTCCTGAAAATGACCTTTGAGATTATACAAAGTGGAGTATTATTGCCTAAAACATTCAGTGATACCGACTGGGTCATGAATCTCGCCGCCAGTGGGAGACGCAATTTTAGGAATACATGATGCTTGCGTACTGGAATGTAAAATCCGGGCTAAAGTCCGAACACATTTATCCGCAAATTCGTAGGAGTGTTTGCGCATCCGATCCCGAAATCTAGCATGCGACTGGTCTAGCATAGAACGCAGAGATTCTCGCATCGTAGTAAGTTCAGAAAAAAACCTGTGAGGAGGAAGGAGCACGCTTATGACTGGACTCCAACTCTCGTATCCGCTCCAAGAGCCGGAAAATAGCTACCCCTTTTTCCCTTTTCAAACGAGCCCCGTTCTGAATCAGGACACCCCTAACCACGCACTTCAATGCCTCCCACTGTAAAGGAAGCGGAGTAGAGTCATGAGCGTGTACAGTGAAAAAAGAGCTAAGCGTATCTTTAAGAGCGGACATACACACCGTATCACGTAAGAGATTATCATTAAGCTTCCAAGACTGGAACGTGGGCGCCGAGTCAGGGAAGGTAAGAGACAAAAAGACCGGGGCATGGTCCGACCAAAACATGGGGCCCACCTCAGAAGTAGGGCGCCAAGTAAGCAAGTGATGGCTAACGAGAAAGGCATCTAAACGACTGTACATATTGTGCAATGTAGAGAAATAAGTATATTCTCGTACCTGAGGATGGAGAACCCTCTACACGTCAATCAATTTTAATAGAGTGCATCGTAGTCTTCAAGGCTGCCAATTGTGTCTTAGGAACAGCAGATCTGCCCGAGGAGGTATCAAGCCTGGAGTCAAAAGTTAAATTCAAGTCACCACCCACAAGTAAAATACCTTCCGAAAACTCCTCTAATTTCTTCAGAAATACACGACACACCCGAGCCGGGTCCTGATTAGTAAGATAAAAGTTAGCCAATGTGAAAATCTTATTCTTAATAGACAACTTAAGAAAGACAAACCGACCACCTGGGTCGATCAGAACATCAATGGTCTTATGAGCAAGTGATTTATGGACACAAATACTAGCCCCTTTGGATTTACCGTCCGGGTTGGCACTGTGAAACCAAACCGGATAATACCGGTTAGTAAACTGAGGGGTATGGCCCACCTGAAAATGAGTTTCCTGTAGCAACAGGATCTGCACCCGCTCTTTGTGCTTGTGATATAGTACCTGTGAGCGTTTTTCAGGGACATTAAACCCTCTAACATTAAGTGTACAGACTTTCAACTGTGCCATATCGCCGTAGTCAGAATGAGCAAGCCAATACTGTGTACTATCGTTCCAAGGACAAAGACAAGACAAACCAGGAAGGGATAACACGACAACAAAGACAAACAAAACGGGTGAAATGATCACCCACTCCCCGAACTAATCAAGGAGAAACAATCCAAATACAGTAAACACCGGATACAACCAGTGAGTCCCTAAGAGGAGAAGTGTCAGGACAAGGTCTAGCCAGCGCCCTGCACCCCCCAACCAAGCAATAATATAAAACATAGCTGAATTGATAAGAAACAAATGATGAAGGAAATAAAAAAAAAAAGGAAAAGGAAGGAAAACCAGGAGACAAAATATTAGGGCCAAAGACCAAGGACAGAGAGCATATAGCATAAGGTACATGACCCAGTCAGAAACAGGCAGAGAACCCCAATAAAGAACCACCCACCATACAGGTATTGACAACATACATGTACATTTAGGCATTCAAAATATGAAGTAAACATTCACATGGGATTAATGTCGATAATCCAGCAGGAGCTGTAAATTAGCAAGAAATGGCAAAAAACATAAAGTCCACCTAAAAGAAAAAGAAAATTAAGCAGGCAACAGGTGTATCATAGGAACATGTGAGCAGCAAACAACCCCCTCATTGACGGCCAAATTGAAGAACCAACTGTAATGTCGGGGTAGGGAGACAGACAAGTGAGCCCTAATCTACCCGCCACTCAGTCCCTGCCTACTTGCAACGACCCGCGTCATTCATCCTTCCGTTCTGGGTTGCTGGTTCCGCTCTCCATTATGTCTCAGGGTACGTGCTGTCATTGGTTTTCTGTATGACGTATTTACTGTTTTTCTATCTATCATTACAGTCTTACCTTGCCTGACTATTTTTGCCCAGGTACTTTGTTGGGATTTTCCTAGCCTGTTCATACATACTGTATATGTGGATAGGCAGCACTTCCCTATACATTTGGGCATAGTCATTCTATATGCACGTTTTATCTTCCCTTTCCCTGTGGGTTACATGAGCGGTTCCTGGTTACCCTTGGTTGGCTGACTCTGTATGTTCATGGTCTTTCACATCTGACCGCACTGTCTTTATCTCCATATGTGGTTCATTAGTTTTTATATTCCGTGTTATCTGTTGTATCATATCTAATAAAGATTTTGTACTTTTGTATACTATATAGTTCATTATTATTCTTAGGGCCATGTCCCTTTTTTTGTTCGCTTTAGGTTGTCTACTTGCAACGACCCGCCCTAGGCGATGGGGTACAACTGGGCGACGGTCCCTACACTCAATAGGTGCATGACAGACAAACAGACAAGGGTACAAAGAAGCCAGGGAAATGGGGAAGTTGCCCACGGGAACACCGTGAGCAACAAGCGTAGTGAACGAGCCGAGTCAAACCAGGAGATGAGCGAGGTACGAAAACGCAGAGCAGAAGAGTGGTCAGTAAAGCCAAGGTCAAACACAAGCAGAGAATCAGTAGTTCAAAAAGCTGCAGCAGGGCCAGGAAACCAGCAGAGAAGAATCACAAGCAAAGGAGGAACAGGAAAGGCAGGTATAAATAGACAGAGGGCGGGAGCTAGCTCCGTCTGGCCAGGCTGTGATAGGCTCTCCCACTCCTAAGCCTGCCATCCTGGGTGGTGGAAGATGGAGTCAGTCTCACAGACATAGAAGCAGGTGCAGACTGATTACCTATGGGCGTCGATACAGAAGTTGTGTCTGGCAGATCCTTTACAGTACCGCCCCTTTTATGAGGGGCCACCAGACCCTTTCTAGGTGGACCTGGTTTATTGGGGAAACGAAGGTGGAACCTCCTGAGCAATACCCCAGCGTGAACATCCCGGGCGGGTACCCAAGTCCTCTCCTCAGGCCCGTATCCCCTCCAATGGAACAGGTACTGGAGGGAGCCTTGGACCATCCTGCTGTCCACAATCTTGGCCACCTCTAATTCTACCCCCTCAGGGGTGAGAACAGGGACCGGAGGTTTCCTCGAGGGAGCCAAGGACGGGGAGCAGCGTTTAAGGATGGAGGCATGAAACACGTCGTGTACTCGAAAAGATGGGGGCAACTCCAGTCGGAAGGAGACAGGGTTAAGGACTTCAATGACCTTGTACGGCCCTATAAACCGGGGAGCAAACTTCTTGGACGGGACTTTAAGGCGCAAATTTTTTGACGATAGCCACACCAGATCCCCGACCACAAACAAGGGGTTAGCAGAACGTCTTCTATCTGCCTGAGTCTTTTGTATGCTCTGGGACACCTCTAGGCTCTTCTGAACCTGGGCCCAGACTGTGCACAGTTGCCGATGAACGACATCTACCTCGGGATTGTTGGAACTACCAGGTGAAACGGAGGAGAACCGTGTATTAAACCCAAAATTACAGAAAAAGGGGGAGACCCCTGACGATTTACTGACCCGGTTATTAAGGGAAAATTCGGCGAGGGGAATGAACGAGACCCAATCATATTAACAGTCAGAGATAAAACACCTTAAATATTGTTCTAGAGACTGATTAGACTGAGGAGAAGGACAGATCAATCTCCAACTTTTTACAGAAGGCTCTCCAAAACAATGAAACAAATTGTACCCCTCTGTCAGAAACAATATTGACAGGGACCCCATGGAGACGCAGGATGCGTTTGATAAACAAGGTAGCTAACGTCTTAGCATTGGGTAGTTTCTTGAGGGGCACAAAGTGGCACATCTTACTGAAGCGGTCTACTACAACCCACACCACCGACTTGCCTTGAGATGAAGGCAAATCGGTGATGAAATCCATGGAGATATGGGTCCAAGGTCTCTGGGGAATGGGCAAAGAACATAGTAAGCCCGCTGGTGGGGCACTTGGGAGTCTTGGACCTAGCACAAACTTCACACGTGGCGACGTAGGCCTTAACGTCTTTGAGCAACCCAGGCCACCAATAGTTTCTGGCAATGAGGTGCTTGGTACCCAAGATGCCTGGATGGCCAGATAGTGCAGAGTCATGATTTTCCCTAAGTACCCTTAGCCGGAATTGCAGGGGAACAAACAGCTTGTTCTCAGGAAGGTTCCCGGGAGCTGAACCTTAATCAGCCGCAATTTCAGAGACTAAATCAAAATCAAGAGAGGAAATGATTATACCTGGAGGCAAAACACAAGCAGGATCTTCCTCCGAAGGAGGGCTGGCCATGAAGCTACGCGACAGTGCATCAGCCTTAATATTTTTAGACCCAGCCCTATAGGTGACCAAAAAGTTGAATCTGGTAAAAAATAACGCCCATCGAGCTTGTCTCAGGTTTAGCCTCCGGGCAGATTCTAGGAAAACCAGATTCTTGTGGTCGGTAAGGACCGTTACCTGGTGCCTAGCCCCCTCCAGGAAGTGGCGCTACTCTTCAAATGCCCATTTAATGACTAAGAGTTCGCGGTTGCCAATATCATAGTTACTCTCAGTGGGCGAAAACTTCCTGGAGAAGTAGGCACAGGGGCGGAGATGGGTGAGGGACCTGGTACCCTGGGACAAGACAGCCCCCACTCCCACCACGGACGCGTCAACCTCCACGATAAATGGCTCCATTTGGTTGGGCTGAACCAGCACTGGGGCCGAGATAAAACACTTCTTAAGGACCTCAAAAGCCTGGACAGCCTCAGGAGGCCAGTGGAGGAGATCAGCACCTTTGCGAGTGAGATCCCTAAGAGGCTTGGCGATGACCGAGAAGTTAGCAATAAATCTCCTGTAATAATTAGCAAACCCCAGGAAGCACTGTAACGCCTTCAGGGAGGCAGGTTGGACCCATTCCGCCACAGCCTGGACCTTGGCGGGGACCATGCGGAATTCATGAGGAGTGAGGATTTGACCCAAAAATGGTATCTCCTGCACCCCAAACACACATTTTTCAGTCTTCGCAAACAGTTTGTTTTCCCGAAGGACTTGGAGCACCTTCCTGACATGCTCAATGTGGGAGGACCAGTCCTTGGAAAACACAAGTATGTCATCAAGGTACACTACAAGAAATACCCCCAGGTAGTCTCTTAAAACCTCATTTATGAAATTCTGGAAGACCGCGGGAGCATTACACAACCCAAAGGGCATGACGAGGTATTCGATGGGCGTCGATACAGAAGTTGTGTCTGGCAGATCCTTTACACCAACAGCAGATTTCACAATATACCGCAGGAAGGACTCATAATGGAGCAGCATCCCGACCACCATTATGCCTCACAGGAGAGGCAGGGGAGCGGCCACGTCTTTGGTATCGTGGACGCGAGGGCGGCTGAGGAACATAAGGCCATTCAGGTATAGAGACTCGCGGCAAATGAAGAGCAGCACAAAAATCCGGAATATCCCCGGGATCTCGAACAATCAGCAACCCGCCATCTTGTCAAACCTGTAACTGAAAGGGGTGTCCCCACGAGTAAGAAATGTCATGCTCTCTTAGCACATCCAACAAAGGACGCAGCACTCATCGCTTGTCTAAAGTCATCCAAGACAAATGAGACATGAATTGGATCTTGACACCATTCAATAAAACGTCGCCTTTATCACGGGCCTTCCTCATAATCCATTCTTTGAGAGCGAAGAAGTGAACTCGGCATAAGACATCTCTAGGTCTGTCAGTATCCGGATTACGAGGACCGAGAGTTCTGTGAGCTCTTTCCAACTCCAGAGGATCATCAGCGGGGCGCTCCAGTAAAGAGTTAAACATAGACTGCAGAGTGGGTATAAGTTGCCCAGGGGAGACATCCTCTGGAATACCCCGGAGTCGAATATTGTTACGACGGTTCCGGTTTTTATGGTCTTCCGACAGATTAAAAAGCATGTGAATCTGGTGTTGCTCCAAACGATCTGCATGTGACGCCTGTTGCACTGAGACAGAGGAGATATTGCCTTCCATACGCTGTACTTGATCAGACAAGTGAGAAAGATTATTAGTGAGTGATTGAATCTCAGATTTATAAGTGGTCTCCAGGCGATTAATGTAACGCTCCATGTCCTGCTTAGTAGGTAGAGCAGACAACTGTAGCCGCAATCCCTGTAAATCATCCCCTGGGGCGGTAAGACTGTGAGACGAGTGGCCTGCTGTATTGCTGAAGGAGATGGGGGTAATGATGAAGGCCCCGACATAGAAGAGGAGAAAGTAGGTGAGACCTGACCGCCATGACAAGCACTATGTGGCAAGCGCTCCAGAGCGGGAAACACCATGACAGTCCCAAGAGAACATTGCTCACCCTCAGCCAGCATGGATGGAAACTGTCCCACAGGACCACAGGGAGAGGAGAGAGTACAATCGGTACCTGGAGCAGCAGCGGCGGCCGCAGATGAAGCCCCCTTAACAAGCGGAGTCCCCACGGCGTCATGTCTCCCCTCCGGCGGCGCCATCTTGGAAGGAGCTCCAGCAGCCGTGTCCGTGAGGAAACGCTGAATTGAGCCGGTCGACGACATCTGTCTCGTCTGATATGGGGTCCCAGAGGTCGCATTGGATTTCCTCACCATCAGGTACTGTATGTGTACTTCAGCTTCTAACAGTGCTTATGATCGGGTTAGGAGCTCTCAAGCAGCACGTTTGGTGAGCGCCATGTCCAAGCCACGCCCCACCTGCTACTTTATTAATGTACAATTACGATGTTCATTTTTTTTCTTCAATAAAAGTTATTGAACAGCTACAACTGTTAACGCTGGCATGTATGGCCCGAACCCTATTTTGACTGCTTTTGCCGTGCCATTCCAGGGTGATGACGTGCATTGTCACACTGGGGCCAGTGCCTAATGTATGAAACAACGGTCTTTCCGCCAATTGTGGCTCAGTGTTTGAGTGGAAGATTTGGAGTGAACATTAGCTGTGCTAGTGATGAGAGTTAGAGAGTGACTGCAGAGTTGTGGAGAGCTGTGACAACCTGCAAAGTAACATCGGCATATCATTGGGTCAGAGTCTGTGGTCCTGGAGCGAGTCACAGATAATGTGCAGGAACCTCCCCGCGGTTGACTGCAAGAATCATGTGAGCAATGGTTGGTGTTAGTAGAAGCCTTACCATGGACAGCCAGCAAGCCGTCAGTCATTTGCGGCCTGTATTGCCGGACCAAAACCTGTAGCAGGGAGTGGTGCCCTTAGCCCTGTCTGCAATACAGTTTAAGCCAGGCAGCCATCATTCATTTGCCTGAGCCATGCCAAAGTCTGTTGCCTCTCATATTGAGAATTTCAGAGAATACTTGCTTGGCCGTGTATGTAGCGGCCACCACCGCACCTCTCTCTCCTCCACTTATACTCACCTCTTCATTGTACCGTTCCATCCACTCCAGGCTCCGGTCTGGCCTCCGTCCACGCAGTTCCAGCTCTGCTACATCTACTATTCCTGATACTACTGAGGACAGCTCACACTACTAGTTACTTAATTCTCTGCACCTGCTGTCCTTGGCTCTGGAGTAGCAGTATGCACTAACTGGTCATCTTCAGCACATGTTGCTTTCCTATATAAAGCTCTTAGGGTATGTGCACACGTAGTGACCAAAAACTTCTGAAAATACGGAGCTGTTTTCAAGGGAAAACAGCCCCTGATTTTCAGCCGTTTTTTGAGCAACTCGCGTTTTTCGCGTTTTTCGCGCCGTTTTCGTGGCGTTGTTTACGTCCGTTTTTGGATCTGTTTTCATTGGCGTCTATGAGAAAACGGCTCCAAAAATGTCCAAAGAAGTGTCCTGCACTTCTTTTGACGAGGCTGTATTTTTACGCGTCGTTGTTTGACAGCTGTCAAACGACGATGCGTAAATGACAGGTTGTCTGCACAGTACGTCGGCAAACCCATTCAAATGAATGGGCAGATGTTTGCTGACGTATTGTAGCCCTATTTTCAGACGTAAAACGAGGCATAATACGCCTCGTTTACGTCTGAAAATAGGTCGTGTGAACCCAGCCTTACTCTCAATTGACTTTTCCATTGCAATAAGGTTGCTCCCTCTTGAAGCCTGGTTCTGTGTCTGCTGTTTTTGATCTATTGGACTATCATCGATTATTTTTGTTTGCTCCTACCTATCGACCCTGGAACGTGACCACTACTATTCTTCGGTACCACTGCCTACAAGTACCGCTGCGGATTCGCACTCGAGAATGTACAGCTAAATAGTAAGTGTGCCATTTGTCACTTCTATTCCATTGGTTATTTACCGGCTGTTGTATTGGGAGACTATTTCGGGGGTTCAGCAATCAGGAGATTCCTCGCCCTGAAGACCAAGACCCTATACAAGGGTTGGAGGGTGAAAAGCCCAGGGTCCTACTGAATCCACTCCCTGGTCTAGCTACCAGAAATGCCGTATGACACAGTGGGTTGACTATACCTTCTGCCGTCTGAAAATATTAGTACTACGCTATATTAGACGAAGACCATCACAGTTTGCTCTGGCCATAGACCCCGCTGATTTGACACCACCTGCCATTCTCAACTATCCCTGGAGCTATGCCGACAACGTGGATGCCAAGTTTCACACTACCTCCTGCTGCAAAATGTTGTGTAACGTCTCGATTCTATGATGTCACCAGCAGCACCCTTGGCTCCTGTACCTTTACCACAGGTCACCGCTCCTAGTCCAGGTCTCCATTTGCTTCTACTCTCCCGCTACTCTGGGGACCCCAAGACCTGCCATGGATTTGTGAATCAATGCACGGTTCACTTTGAAATAATGGCCCACCTGTTTTCATCTGATCGAGCCAAGGTGGCTTACATCATGTCCCTGCTTTCCGGAAAGGCTCTAGCCTGGATATCCCCCCTGTGGGAGAAAGATGAACCCCCTTGTATGACATTAAGTTGTTCCTTGCTACTTTTAAAAGGCTGTTCGAGGAGCCTGGTCAGGCATCCTCAGCGGCATCCTCTCTCCTAAGACTTAACCAAGGGACACTGCCCATGGGTCAGTTTGCGGTCCAGTTTCATACGCTGAGTGCCGAACTAAAGTGGGACAACAATGCCTTAGTCGCAACTTTCTGGGAGGGCCTGGCAAGTCGCATCAAGGACGAACTTGCAGGTCGAGACCTACCCCCCCAACCTTGATGACCTCATCTCCCTAGCTGCATGGATTTACATCAGGTTCAAGGAGAGACAACTCGAGACAGAGAAGGTTCGTCGTATTCCTAGACTGACTCATATCTACCATAGACCCATGTTTGACTCCTCATCAACCCGACAGGAAAAACCCATGCAGGTCGATAGGATTGCTGAGCCTGGCAACTACCATCAGAGAAGACGCGCGTTGAATTAATGTCAATATTTTGGCAGCAAAGCACACAAGCTAAGAATTTGCCTTGTGTGTCCGGGAAACTGTTATGCTTAGGGCAAGTGAGGCTACCCTAGGCAACAATACTGCCTCTCAGAAAGTGCTTATTCCTGTTACCTTGTTCCTTACTAAAAATTGTTTCTCAGTGCAGGCCTTTCTGGATTCCGGATCAGCTGGTGATTTCATTTGCCAAGGGCTACTCAACCAGTACCGAATTCCGTTACTAATGTTGAAGAAATCTCTATCTCTCTCCTCAGTGGATGGCAGTGTCCTGCCAGAAAAGGTTCATTACATCACGATACCACTTACTATGAAGATTGGGGTACTACACCAAGAAACGAATCAATTCTACATTGTAAAGAACTACATTAGTCCTATCCTGGGCCTTCCTTGGTTGAAAAGACATTGCCGAACCATTGACTCGGCATCATCACAGATCATTCGCTGGGGAGAGACATGTTACTTGAAGTGCCCTCCTAACGTTCATCCTCTTAAAAATCAGTCTAAGGAATCTTCTCTGGAGGGGTTGCCCTCAGACTACTCTAGCTACTCAGATGTCTTCAGCAGCAAAACCGCAGACAGGTTAACATCCCATCACGCCTATGACTGTGCCATCAACCTGGTGGCCAATTTACCCTAGCTCGGGGCAGGGTGTATCCTCTCTCTCTACCTGAGACCATGGCAATGTATGAAAACATTCAAGAGAATCAGGAGAAAGGATTTATACGCAAGTCCTCCCCTCCTGCCGGCGCTGGCTTTTTCTTTGTCCAGAAAAAGGATGTGTCCCTACGACCCTGTATAGACTATAGTGGGCTCAATGATATTACAGTAAAAAATACATAGCCTTTACCACTAATTGCTAAACTGTTTGATCGTTTTCAAGGTGCTAAAGTTTTTTCCAAGCTAGATTTACGGGGGGCATATAATCTTATATGCATTTGCAAAGGGGACGAATGGAAGACGGCATTTAACAATCGTGATAGGCATTTTGAGTACTTAGTCATGGCGTTTGGGCTCTGCAATGCCTCTGCGGTATTTCAGGAATTTGTGAACAATATTTTCAAAGATCTTCTTTATGTTTGCGTTGTCGTGTATCTAGATGACATTCTCATTTTTTCTCCCGACATTCAGACTCATCGTGGACAGGTTCGATTGGTCCTCCAACGTCCCAGAGGGAATCAACTATATGTCAATCTCGAAAAGTGTGTCTCTGAGAAAACAAGCTTGCTTTTCCTAGGCTACATTATCTCTGACTTACTGTAGGTTTACGGATGGACCCCACCAATTTGCCTGCCGTGCTCATGTGGCCTTGCCCTCAAGGGCTTTAAACTTATCCAAAGTTTTTTGGGTTTCGCAAATTATTACCGGAAATTCATCTCTCTCTTTTCTTCCCTTACAGCACCTATCTCTTCCCTCGCAAAAAAGGGAGTCAAGGCCAAAGACTGGACCCCTAAGGCTGAATCCGCCTTTCTTTAACTAAAAAAGGGTTTTGCTTCTGCTTCTGTCCTCCATAGGCCAGACTCTTCAAAACGTCTTTTCTTGGAAGTGGATGCCTCGTCAGTTGGGGCACGTTCTTTCCCAGAACAGAAAGAATGGTAAGAATCAAACATGCTTTTTTTTTTTCAAAGGCTTTTTCTTCTGCTGAAAGAAACTATGGCATAGGAGATCGTGAACTCTTAGCCATTAAACTTGCTCTTGAGGAGTGGAGACATATCCTTGAGGGGGTTCTTCATCCAGTTCCAGTTACTATTTTTAATAATTTATTTTTTTGTTACACTTCCGTCCTGCAGAGAAGAATATTAAAGCGGATGCTCTATCCCGGTCTATTTTTTTTATTTTTTTTTAAACATTTTATTGAACATACAAAAGCAAAGCATGACATTGCCCATACTTTGAAAAAGTACACAATTATACAGAATGTAGCAATTGAATTTTTACAAGTATTTACATTTCATCCGTACATTGTTTCCAAGAATTATTCATCTCGATCTATTCGCAACAATATTGGAGTTATGTTATACAACATAAAGCTATACCTACATATCTATGCAGTCGTCAAATTATATTATAGACGACACAGCTCCAGCCACCAAGGCAAACATAATAAGAACTGTAAACAGTTAATGTTTTAACTTTGGCAGACATTCTTATCCCGGTCTTTTGATCCCGAGGCCCAGGTAAGACTTTCATTCTGCTTTCTTCCAGGAAACAAATTCCTTGGTGGGCCACGCCTCTAAAATCTCCGGTCATCCAAGCATCCATATAAATCTAGAGTTAATTTCCCGGAATTACAGGTGGCCTAGTTTGTCCTGGGATGTAAAACAATTGCTCGCTGCTTGCTCCACTTGTGCTCAAAACAAGATTAAAACCTGCAGGTTTACTACTTTCTCTACCCCTACCGGACTCCCCATGGACTCACATATCCATGGACTTCATTACGGACCTTCCAAAATGAGTCAAATGTACGATTAGCTGGGTCGTAGTATACCACTTCTCTAAAATGGCACATTTTACTCCTCTTCCTGGCCTACCTTCAGCAGCACAATTCGCTACTCTTTTCATAAGTCACATATTTCATCTTCATGGTCTTCCTACCAACATTGTTTTTGACAGGGGCGTGCAATTTACCGCTAAATTCTGGACGGCCTGTCTAACGCACACTTAGTTTCTCAAAAACTGTCAGGATGCTAAAAAAGCTATTGCCCTAGCAGTCTCTCAGTTAAAAGACTGTTCTGACAAGAGATGCCGGATTCCCCTACATTTTTAACAAAGTATGGTTATCCTCTAAGTTCATCCGTGTCAGAGTTCCTTGCTATAAACTTGCTCCACGTTTTCTGGGTTCGCACCGCATCCTAAAACAAATGAACCTTCTGGCATATCAACTACAACTGCCTACTTTATTAAGGATTCCAAATTCCTTCCATGCATCCCTACTGAAACCTCTGGTCTTCAAACGTTATTCTAAGAAGAATTCCCTTCCTCCTACTTCTTCCACTACTAACCCTGAGTTTGAATTCAATGAGATCCTCGATGTCCTGAGGAGAAGTTGTGGGAACCTGAAGACAATATTGATGCTCCTTTTCTCCACAGGGTTTTGGACCGGAAATTCCCTGACTAGCCAAAGAGGGTGCGTAATGGGAGGGGTACTGTAGCGGCCACCACCGCACCTTCCTCTCCTGCACTCATACTCACCGCTTCACGGTACCGCTCCATTTATTCCAGGCTGTGGTCTGGCCTCCGTCCACGCATTGCCAGCTCTGTTACATCTACTATTTCTGGTACTACTCCTGGTAGCCAGCAGAAATCATGTACGACATGGTGGGTTCACTATACTTCCTGCCGTTTGAAAATATTATTACTACGCTCTATTGGACGGAGACCGTCAGTGTGTACTACTAGCACCGGTCAAAAAAAAGTTGAGTTTGCCACTTTCTGCCTGCTTCATGCCATCTTTGCTTCTATGCTCCTGCACTGGGTCCCTACATTACCACACCTGAGAAGGTGAAACCAAGATTAAATTGTACCAGAACACAGCTGGACTTGAAAAAGTGTGGTCCTCGGCAAAATTAAAAGTGGAACTCCAAATGCTGAATTATCAACAATGCAGCTAATTCAGAAGGTGTTGTGCAGAGAACTGCAACACAGATTCTTATTATATATATATATATATATATATATATATATATATATAGTTAATGAATCATACCACTATACACAGACCAAATATTTCCACCATACTGTTGCTAAACACAACTCAATATACACAGATCAATATTACCAATAATATCACTTAACAAGGTCCAAATAATACCCCCACACCATAACCAAATAGAGACTAAATAGTACCCCCATACTGTTACTGGATAAAAACCTCTCTACAAAGACCAATGTTACAATTATACAGTGACCATAAACTGGTATATACTGGTCCCACACAGGCACTCTGGAGACCATATTAGTGAATACAGTATAGTTACATTCAGTGACTCCCAGGTGACGTCTTCTCTGATTAGAGTTGTTTACTTTCCCTTTTTTTCTCCATCCGGCCCAAACTGCAATAATGACTACTTCCAGCCACAACTCGTCTCTGCAGAATTTGACACGTTTGTTCCTCGCTTTTCTAGCATCCTCCCCAGTATCCTACCTTACTCTCTAAATACACTCGCCATACAATGCACCCCTTGGTGCCACACACAATAAAAGTGCCCCCCCCTCAGTAACAGTGCCCCCTTTCTCCTCACACAGTAATAATGCCCCTTTTGTGCCCCAATACAGTAACAATGCCTCCTTTAGCACCCCCTTAGTGCCCAACACAGTAATACTGCCCTTATTGGACCCCAAACAATAACAATGCCTACTTTTGTTCCCCATTGGACCCCCATACAATAATAATATCTCATCTAGTGGTGCCATACAGTAGCAATGCCTCCTTTAGTGCCCCCCACAGTAATAATGCCCCCATACAATAGTAATGCCTCTTTTATTGCCCCAAACAGTAATAATGCCGGCTTTAGTGCCCTCACACAGTAATAATGTCCCTTTACTGGCCTCTTTAGTTCCCCCACGCAGTAATAATGTCCCATTTGCTCTAAATAAATGGAAAAACAAACAAACCTGCAACCCACCTAAAAACTGTTCCCACAACAAATGTCAGGGTCCTCTTCCTGCTCTCCACTACCCAGCCTAGGTGGTGCAATGCCATGATGCCATGGCTGACATTCTATCAATCCCAGCTTCTTAAAAACTGTTGGCTCACTCCACCAAGCCTGGTCGCAGTAAAAGGAGGGGAAGGGGTCTGTGGGAGCAAGCTGATCTGTTTACGCCTACGGCAGGGGGCCCCTGTGGAGATGGGGGCTCTGGGAAATTGCTCAGTTTGGCCCCCGTAATGCTGGCCCTGTACCAGTATGACAGGAAGAAAATTGCATGGCGAAGGAAATGTAGGACTCATGATCCGATGCATACAACATCATCTGTCAAACATGGTGGAGGCAGTGCTATGGCATTAGGATGTATGGCTGTAGTTATGATTAGCTCCATTGGCTAAAAACCGCAGTCAGCTTGGCGCTGGCTAAACTGGGATGTAGAGCATAAGGAATCCTCAGTTTTTACCCTCCAACCTCAGTATGGAGATGTGGACTTTGCTGCAGGAAATTCCCAGGTCACATAGCACTCCGATTGGCTGAACATCCTGCTTTCTGATTGGTCCAACGGCCGGGCTCCCTGATTGGAAAACGGCCGTGACTCTCAAACGAAACGAGAGGCCTAGCGCTCTGTGCATACGCTGCACGATGTGTCCAACAGCCCCGTCATGACATTCAGAGCAGTGGCGAATGGCAAAGGGGATGGCGTTGGAATGTGGACTGGTGAGTATATTACAGCTGCCAATAGAACAGCGTCATTGGGGTTTATTGATGACAGAACTGACAGAAGTAAAAAGATGAATTCTGAAGTGTAAAGAGCAAGACTTTCTGCTCAGATTTAATCAAATGCTGCAAAACTGATAGGACGGTGCTTCACAGTACAGATGGATAATGACCAAAATATACCGCAAAAGCAACTTAAGAGCTTAAGACAAAGAAAGGAATATTCTTCAATGGCCGAGTCCGTCATCTACCCTCAACCGGATTGAGCATGCTTTTCACATACTGAAGACAGAACTGAATGCCAAAAACCTATAAACAAGCAGCAACTGAAAGTGGCTGCACTAAAAGCATCTATGTCTATCTATCTATCTATCTATCTATCTATCTATCTATCTATCTATCTATCTATCTATCTATCTATCTATCTATCTATCTATCTATCTATCTATCTATCTATCTATCTATCTATCTATCTATCTATCTATCTATCTATCTACAGCAGCAGCATGAAGTAGATTATACAGCAGTACAGACCAGTGTAGCTGACAATACGGCACTGGTTTGACATAGAAATCAACCAACACAGCTGTGTTTCTCTCTGCTCCCTACTTCCTCCCCCTACTCACCCCTACCCCCTCCAAAGACAATTACATAGTTGATCTATATCAGGTCTACTATTAGATCAGCATAAATTGTTTGAAAATTTAGTGTCCATTTAAACCTCTTAAATTAAAGTTGAAAGTCTACACTTCAATCACATCTTCATTGCTTAGTTTCAAATCCATTGTCGTGGTGTACAGAGGCAAAATTATGAAAATGACGTCACTTTCCAAGAACTTCTCGACCCGACAATATGTTATAAAATTTCTCATTACATAAGTTCACTGAAGTCGAGTGTACAGAGTAATCCCACTGAACTTCATGGTAATAATCTGTTTATATTTTAAGCAACTTATTTACTATATCTAACATTACCCCAGGCTCACAGGCTTTAATCATCAGGAAACCTTCTGTTAGCGGTCCAACTTCAGATACTGGATAAACCTGTCACTGGAAACACTATTAATTAAAACTCTCAAGCTTATTTCCTAATCTTATATGAAGCCATTGCACACAGCTTTATTTAGCAGATAGTTAACGCTTTCTCCCACTATTATGACCATGGCCGCCTGTATAGTTGTGTAAAAAAAGAATGTAAAATAATATAAGAACTGCCAACAAAATGGGGGAAAATATTTTCTAGATAGTTTTATTCGATTTTGAGCTCTCACTTTTGCCATAGTTTTATTAGCTGGGGTGTCTGCAACTTTTCTGCCTGCTGTAGGTCCAGTTTCTACAAACTGTCAATTGTTATTGCCCTGACCCATCCTATAGCCTTGGGAATATTGTAATAACTCCTTTTAGAATTCAATGAAGGCTTTTGGTGAGCAGTTGGTAAAGGATGATTCTGGGAAAAATAGAACATTTTGTTTGGTGCAGAGTTTGCTACTGCTCTAGTTTAGAGAGGATCCTCAATTTTTTATTTGAGGGTGATGCTATTTAGTACAGGCCGAACCAGGCAAAAGGCCGTAGGGGGATGCCATCATGACTAGGGGAGTAGGTAGGGAAAGAGTTAAGGAGATTTTAGGAGGGGGGTTAGGAGTTAGTTGGGGCGGAGGATTATAGGGCGAGGCTAGAAGGAATATAAAGGGGGATAGGACAGAGGCGCCATTACGGGAGAAGACAACATTTGGACTTGTCCCGCCCTCCCTCCTTCCTTTTCTTGTTCTTTATGTAGCTTGACAGTATGCGATTTCGCTATGTTGCTTGTTGTTTTCTGCTTTTTTCACAGGGGTGTGGAGTTCATGGGGAGCGGATGTTGCAGTGTTGCAGCAGTAGCTTGGGGGTCCTTGGAGTTGGTGGTAAATTGGTGTGGGGGGGATTCATCAGGGGCATCGTCCCTCCCGACTATTATTGATTAGTGGTCTGGTCAACTTGAGTGGTGTCCCGGAGAGTGGTTGCACTCTAGGTCAGCCGACTGCAGGTATGACGGTGCCCTTGAGCTTCCATTGTTATTTTATATGTAAATTGTTGTTTTTATTATGTATGTTTGTTAATAAAATGGTTGCTGTGGCCAAAATTTATCCAACCCAAGGTGTCCGTGTTTTTGTGAGAAAGGGGTTGGATAGGAGGTATGGCCACTAGGAGGGTAAATTTAATATTAACATCATCCTTTAATAGAATGAGCGTAATCTACAGTCCCGGGTCAAGGCTTCAGGACATGTCCTGCTTTGTTTCCACTCACTGACTCTACTCCTGCTACTCATTGTTAAAGTCAGTAGAGACATTGGGTCAGATTTACTACTGCTGTCTAAGATTCAGATAGCATAAACTTAGACCACGCAGTCAGAGAATACGGCAAATTTATCACAGTGGTGCACGCTGTATGATAAATTTGGCGCATCTTGCTAGACATGTTTCACATTTTTCCTTAAACTAGGGCTTAGTTAAAGAGCAGCTTTCATTTGCCCATACATGTGCAGCTGTGTGAAGCATGTAACAGGCAGGGCTGTACAAACCCTGGGGCACTTTAAATTTTTTCTTATCTTCCTCCATTATTTAGATATTGGCGCAGTTATATTTGGCACCCCGATATTTAAATAACCCCCTGAACTGTCAATGGGGCGTGTAATTGCCAAGGGGGTGTGTAACATGGCTGTGACACTGTCCAGTCAGCTACGTACAGTGTCACAGCAAGAGCTGGAGAGAGGAGAGAGTGTGCGGTCGGACGCTGTGGGCGTGCACGCTCTCACTCACTCTTCAGATCTCGGCAGACAAGAGTGAGAGCTTGCGCGTGTGCATGCTTGCACAGCTCCGAGCTAAGCGTGCGCGTGCACACGCTCTCCTCTCTACATCTCTTGCTGTGAAACTGTCTGTAGCTTATTATAAATAATAAATATAATGGCACCGATATCTACTTAACATAGGAAGATAGGAAAAAAGTGTAAAGTGCCCCAGGGTTTGCACAGCCCTGCCTATTACATGCTGCACTCAGCTGCACATGTATGGGCAGTTGAAAGGTTCTCTGTAACTTATTTTCTTACAGGTTTTTTTTATGCTAAATTTTGGCACATTTTAAGCCCCCTTTTCACTAAAAGACAACCTCTTTTTGAGGCACTTTAAAAAATGTCTAGTGACGTACAGACTTCTATACTTTTAGGTGCATTTGCTTTATAAAAAGTTTTAAAAGTTAATGCGACATTATGCACCAGAAATTCACTACAAAGTCTTGGCACAATCACATTAGTAACTCTGCCCCAGTGTTTTGCAACTCAAGAACCAGGCATAAAGCATGACACGTTTGTTTTCGTGTTGTTGTAGCAGGCATCGGGCGCTGTATAAGAGGAGCCACCAAATGATCGGACACTGAACATATAAAATAAAATTTGTGGATTCCTGTAAATGAACACTGATATATAGGGGAATGCCATAAAGAACTATCATTTAGAGAGAAAATAAAGCAGATCTGTCACTATACTACACCATATTACAGGGACAGGCAGTGGCGGATTATCATTAGGGCGGCTCAGGCGGCCGCCCGGGGCCCAAGGCTCCCGGGGTACCCATGGCCGACCGAACCACACATGATCGCATGGCCCCCCTCATGCCCGGTGTGGCGTCGCTAGCACCGGAGGGGGCCCCGGTGCTAGCGGCAGCCATATTCACACATCAATGAAAAGTTACTATAGTAACTGGGGCCTATGTAATAAACTACACGGGCCCCTGTTACTATAGTAACTGACAGTACTTACCCCTCCTCTTCCTGGAGCACATCGGAGATTCTGACGTCACAGCGCTGTGCGCAGCGCATAACGTCACGATGCTATGCGCCGCGCACAGCGTCCCGACAGTTGATGGAGGGAGGACCAGCGGTCGAAGAGGAGGTAAGTTTAATTTTATTGTCTTGCTGATGGGTTGGGGTCAGACAACCGGGACCCCCTCTAATCAGCTATTTTGAAGGGGTTGCAGCCGCTCGTACAAGCGCTACTTCCCCTTCATTCCGGTCACTTCCTCACACTGAATCGCCGACTCGGACGTGTCAACGATTCACAGCGTGAGCGAGTGAGGGAAATGAAGGGGAAGCAGAACTCGGACGATCGGCTGCAACCCCTTCAAAACAGCTGATTGGCGGGGATCCCGGGTGTCTGACCCCAACCCATCAGCTATTGATGGCCTATACTGAAGATAGGCCATCAATGTTTAGGGACTGGACAACATTTAAAGCTTACCATGTGTTAGGCTTAGATACAGGGCCCCAGTTTATACTGCATAAGAATACTGTCTGCTGGACCCTGTATCTAAGCCTACATTAGGCTTAGATACAGGGTCCAACAAACAGTATCACACATGCACATAGGCCCTGTATCTAGGGCCCTGTATCTAAGGCCCTGTTCACATCACTGCTGCCCTTCCGTTGAGGGGTTCCGTCTGTGTGTGGCACTATGTACAGGGGGCTGTGTGTGGCGCTATGTGTGGGGGGGGGGGTTAATATCCACAGGGGCTGTGTGTGGCACTATGTACAGGGGGCTGTGTGTGGCACTATGTACAGGGGGCTGTGTGTGGCACTATGTACAGGGGGCTGTGTGTGGCGCTATCTATGGGGGGTTTGTAATATTTACAGGGGCTGTGTGTGGCACTATGTACAGGGGGCTGTGTGTGGCACTATGTACAGTGGGCTGTGTGTGGCACTATGTACAGGTGGCTGTGTGTATGTGGTGTTTTACAGTGTGTGGTATTATTATATTCAGGCGCGCATTGTTTGGTGCTATTCTATTTAGGTGTACAGTATGTGGTACCATGATAACTTTATTTTCATTTATAGGTGTGGAAATGTTGGAAAAGTGAGGAGTCGAAGACATCTGAGTGGCAAATTCTGCAGAAATCAGTCATGGCCGGGAGAAGTCGTCATGAGCTCTGGACCGGATGGAGAAGAAAAGAGGAAAAAATCTACTAGAATCTGAGACGTCGTCACATGTGAGTCACTAGATTTATAGAGAATCTGTCACCTCTCCTGACATGTTTATTATAGGAAATCCTTGTATTTCACAAAAAGTCTTTCTGCAGTCCAGGACTGATAGACAATTCCCCTTGTCAGGAGGATGTGTCCCTGCACAGTGTGATACTGTCAGTATGTAGGGACACAGCCCTGTGACAAGGGGAATCCGTAACACCCATTTATTAATGCTTGCCCAAAAAGGTAGCGTTAAAAATAGTTACGGCGCGGCAGGGCGGCGGTGTGCAAGGGGGGCCCAAGTTTGGGTAACAGCCCAGGGCCCATCGTCTACTTAATCCGCCACTGGGGACAGGTCAGCTGTACTTTAAGCCCAAAAGGCATAAAAAAATATATTGTGCAATTTAGCTAATAACTGCTAAAAAACAATACAGCAGACTCATAATTCCCCACTTACCTCACAAGTGACTGACGGCTGCTGTATATGTGCATGTATACACGGCAGGCATCAATCTTTGCTGAGGAGTGTGCGGGGATACACCATTTATGAATAAAGGGGAATCATAACTCTGGTGTATTCTTTGTTTGGCACTAATAGTCTAACACTTTTTTTCTTTGCTGTTTGGGCTAATAGTTCAGTGGACCTGTCCCTATAATACAGGAAAGCATATTATGGTGACCGATCCACTTTAAGAAATGCAAATGTATCTCTTATCAGTGAAACCAAAGTCATTACCAAGTCATTGCTATCGATTTCAGGCCATTTCGGCATACCTCCCAACCGTTCCGCATTCCCCTCAGTGTACCACTGTACCAGGCGGACGGGGATATGTCCCACTGTCAACTGTGTCTGCGTCCTCAGGACGCAGATACAGTTGAACACAATTCTGAAGCAGGGAACCATCAGCTCCCTGATTCAGAATTAGTTGATAGTGGAGAAGCAGAGAGAGCTCCTCCACACGCCGAGGACTCCCCGGGCACAGCGCTACTTTAAGCACTGTGCTCGGGTTAGTCCTTGACGTCACTGTATATATGGATGTTGACAACAGTCGCTACTCCTTGAGCGGAATCCCCGTTGCCGATAATCTGGCCGGGGATTCCGCTCCTAGAGGAAACCTCTGTGGTCACTGTTTATATATGGAGATTGACGTTAGGGGCTCCTTCAGGAGCGGAATCCCCGGGCAAAGAGTCAGCAATGGAGATTCTGCTCAAGGAGTAGCCACTGATGTCAAACAATAGCCTGCGTGTCTGCCATGTATGGAAGCCTATCAGGACCAGCTTCCTGATAGGCTTCCTGTCAGAGTGACAGGAAGTCACTGTGTCGTTGAAGATGCACACTGTTGGTGACAGTGTGCATCGGGAACCGGGAGGTCAGCTGTCCATGACAGCTGACATTCCACTGTTGCCGATCAGAGGCTCATCGCCGCTGATTTTGGCAATTAAACCCTTCAATGCAACGATCGATTGCGATTGCCGCACTTAGGGGGTTTGTAGCACATCGGCAGCCCCCATGCAATTGTGGTGTTTGCCGGTGGTTGTGATGGCATCTGGAGGCCAAACAACGGCCTCTGGGTCTGCCATGTATGGAAGCCTATGAGGACCAGCCTCTGGCAGGTCTCATAGGCTTTCTGTCAGCGTGACTGTGACGTCACACTGACAGTTGGAATACATTACACTACTAGGTAGTGTAATGTATTCTATCAGTGATCAGTGCCGCAGGTAAAAAAAAAAGTGTAAAAAAGTAAAAAAAAAAAAGTAAAAAAATGTAATAAAAATGTTTTACTAAAGTGTAAAAATAAAAGTTTTTTTTTCCTATGATAAGTCTTTTATTATAGGAAAAAAATGAAAGCGTTAAAAAAAGTACACATATTTGGTATCACCGCGTTCGTAACGACCCAAACTATAAAACTATAATGTTATTTTTCCCGCTCGGTGAATACTGCAAAAAAATAAAAAATAAACTAAAAACAATGCCAGAATCACTATTTTCTGGTCCCCACCCCTCCAAAAATATTGAATAAAAGCTGTTCAAAAAGTCTCATGTACCCCAAAATAGTGCCAATAAAAACTACAACCCATCCTTCAAAAAACAAGCCCTTACACAGCTTTTTTAACTGAAAAATAAAAAGGTATGGCTCTCAAAATATGGTGACAAAAAATAAATTATTTTATAAACAAGTGATTTTATTGTGCAAACGCTGCAAAACACAAAAAAACGATGTACATATGGTATCGCTGTAATCGTACCAACCCGCAGAATAAAGTAAAACTGTCATTTATAGCGCATGATGAACGCCGTAAGAAATAAAAAATTTAAAACACCAAACTCACAGTTTTTTGGTCACCTTATCTCTAAATAAAATATAATAAAAAGTGATCAAAAAGTTGATCTAAATGCTAACTATACGCCTAGAAAAATTCCTTGAGGGGTGTAGTTTCCCAAATGGGGTCACTTTTGGGGTGTTTCCACTGTTTTGGTCCCTCCAGTGCATTGCAAACGTGACATGGCACTGAAAACCAATCAAGCAAAATCTGCGCTCCAAAATCCAAATGGCGCTCCTTCCCTTTGGGGCAGTTTTTAAAATGGGGTGATTTATTGGGGGATTCTAATATATAAGGCCCTCAAAGCCACTTCAGAACTAAACTGGTACCTGTAAAAAAAAAATAGCCTTTTGAAATTTTCTTGGAAATATGAGAAATTGCTGCTAAAGTTCTAAACCTTGTAACGTCCTAGAAAGATAAAAGAACATTCAAAAAACGATGCCAATCTAAAGTAGACATATGGGAAATGTTAACTAGTGACTATTTTGTGTGGTATTACTATCTATCTTACAAGCAGATCCATTTACATTTAGAAAAATGCAAATTTTGGCAAATTTTCTCTAAATTTTGGTGTTTTTCACTAATAAATATTGAATTTATCGACCAGATTTTTCCACTAACATAAAGTATAATATGTCACGAGAAAACAATCTCAGAATCGCTTGGATAGGTAAAAGTATTCTCAAGTTATTACCACATAAAGTGACACATGTCAGATTTGAAAAAAATCGGCTGTGCCACAAGAGATGTTTGTAATAAAGAAATCTGCTACCACTCACTCCTTTACTTATTAAGTGTGACGTTTATACCTACTTCTTCCTTTCATTTCTCAAAAAGAAAACAGTTTTCTCTTAACTAATTCTCCTGCAAAAAAAGTTTAAATAAATTATATAGTTGTAGAAATCTATAAATTTCCTCTTGGGAGAATAAATAGGCCAGCATAGGCCTCAGCCTTACCTAATCTATGTTTTATAAGAAAGTCCCTGACCATAGTTATCTATGTAAACCACACTCAAAAGTATGTATTTTGTGCAAAGTCATACTGCTGGAAATTATGGAACAAAGCAGACATCATTATTATATATTCACGCATGGCTTACAGTGACCCACAGTTGTCAGACCATAAATGTCAGAAATTAGTGGAAACATTTATTGCTGTACCTAATGAATCCGGTCATGGAATCCAGAACTAGAGCACCGTGGAAAACACAGGGATCTACGCATTTACATTGCTGGATGAATGGAATTGAATATGATAGGAAAAACATTGCGATTTCTTTATACAGGCAAGCTTTACATGTTATTATAACTAGGGCTATTCATTTTAAAATATTGATTTCTTCTTCATAACCTAAGGTCTTACAAGATACTATGGCATCCTTCAAAGAAATCATCGATCCCTATTTATATAGCTAAGAGGTCTGTACAGCATTTCTTTTTACAACATACATACAGCAAACCAAATATGTATTGTTTAACATGTAAGCAGATCTCTCATCTTCAAGAGTAACTGTACTTTTGATATGTCATGGAAAGATATCAAAAGTTTGATTCTTTGGGGTCCGGGTGCTAAGACCTCTTCCATCGCTAAAACGAAGATGCAGAAGCGCTAAGCAAATCACCCTGCATCTTCCGCTGTGATCGTCGCTCCTTGTAACGGTATGTTCACACGCACAATTAAAAACAGCTAAAAATTAACGAGCTGTTTTCAGAGAAAACAGCCTCTGATTTTTAGCCGTTTTTGAAGCTCAAAAAGCTTTTTGAGCTGTTTTTTTCAAGACGTTTTTGGAGCTGTTTTTCCATTGATTTTATGGGGCGTTTTTTACGCACCTCTTTCTTAAAACAGTGGTGTAAAAAAAAGGCCCCATCTGAACATAACACCTTTTTTCCATTGATTTCAATAGGCTGATGTTTGTAGGTGTTCAGCTACATTTGTTCAGGCAAATTTCGAGGCGTTTGTGCCCCAAAATACATGTGAACATACCCTCAAGAGGAGCGCTGATCCCAGCCAGGTGAGTACCGCTGGCTTCGGCACTGCGCACTGTGTCTCTCCTTTTCTCCTCAACATTAGAATTAGAGGAGGATGGACCATGGCTACTGGCACTGGCCGCCAAATTGCCAAGAAAATGACTGGGAATCTACTGGGCTTTGGATAAGGGAGGCAACAGCAGGCAGCTCAAGGCCCTCACGAGTAAAATGTCTGGGTGTGCTCCAGGACAAATACTGCCTCTGTTTTTGCAGTAAGGAGTAACAGAGCACAAGGCCAGAAACTGTTTGTTTCATAGTATGTGTTTGGCAAGTGCCTTACATATTTCTATTGATAAAGCTGATATTTTGCAGCTGCTACAAGTTTTATTTGACTTTTGTTATATCATTTCTAGGTAATAGAAATGTTGATAAATACGCCCAAGGTTTCAATCAATACCATGTGTGAAATCTATGGACTCACTAATCGCTAAATTAAACAAATGTCTGCTGGCTAATGATAAATTGTTCTTACTTTCTTTAGATCATGGTCAATGTCTGTAGAAAACCTACAGTGCAGGAAATTGTATATATTGGTTTTGTTTCTCTGTATATAAAAATATCTCCACAGCTAATATTTGTTTTGTATGCTAAATTTTTAGTATATAAAACCTTTCCAACTCTAAACATGCATCTACGGTACATGCCAGAATGATTCGTCTGCGTTCTAGTGTAAGGCCAGGTCCCTATTGACACGGCTTGCTCTTGATGTTTTAGTGCTGTTCTTAAGTTGCTGAAGGATTTACCGTACAGTAGAAGATTAATTTCCAACCTGTTAATACATTTTGCACATTCTAAGTGAAGCAATTGCAGTATTGTGGGTGTCATTTCTAAATTCTGAAAATTAATTAAGAAAACTTTAACACACCGTAATTATTCTCTGTGTCATTTGAATTTAATTGGTACTGTAATGTACTCACCTTGCCCCGTTCCTGAGTTGTCCCCCTCTGCCAGCCACCAACGGTAGAATCACGGCGTGGCTGCTGGGGACATCAGGCAGCACATGCGCGGTGTAAACAGCTGCCTAATCATTAGTTCACTTATGGCCATTCAGCTAATCAAGAGGCTTGGCAGGCTGGCCAATCAGGGAGCACGGTTTTTGCCCAATCAGAGCACTAGGCACTCTATTTGTCTATTTGAACTGTTCTGTGCTCTGGCTTCAGTGCAAGTTAATAATTGTACCATCCTGGTTCCTTTGTTATATTACATGGTGAAATTTAACCCCCTACCTCCTCAGCCATTTTTGCTTTTTCTTTCCCACCTTCCAAAAGCCAAAACTTTTTTTTTCTTTCTGTCAATATATCCGCATGAGGGCTCGTTTTTTGCAGGACAAGTTGAAGTTTTTCAGGGCAACATTTATTGTACCATATAATGTACTGTGTTTCTGTAAGAATGTCTTTGTGCGGTGGACTAGGAAAAAATGTATATTTTTTTATGTTTTATTACTTTTGAAAAAAATTAATTGTTAAAACTAAAATTAGATTTATGTCGCCATATTCTGAGAGCCATAACTTCTAAATTTTTCCATGAATTGAGCAATGTGAGAGCTTTTTTTCGCGGGGCAAGCTGTAGTTTCTATTGGTACCATTTTGGCGTACATGAGATTTTTTGATTACTTTTTATTCCATTTTCTGTGGGAGATGAGGTGACAAAAAAACAATTTTGGCGGTTTAATATTTTTCTTTGACGTTCACTGTGCGGGTTAAATAATGTTATGTTTTAATGGTTTCGTTTTACGGATGTGGCGATACCAGTTATGATTGAGGGGAACATCAGAGGCCTGGACTATCTGACTATTCTCCTGCTCTCTGTTTTTGTACTCCTAAGATTGACCTTTGTCCCATCTTTGCCTCTGCATCTGTCTTATGCTCTGTTTTTGTTGCCTCTTGGACTTATACATGGTAACGACCTCTCTTTGCCTCCATGTTACACCTTCGCTCAACCTGCCCTTCAATTTCCAGTCAACGAGCATCAATGAGCCTTGGGTACCCATAACCTTGTTCCTGGTTCGCAGATTGTCCTTCCTTGGACCACTTTTGATAGGTACTAAAATCTGCATGCTCGGAACATCCCACAAGACCTGCTGTTTTGAAGATGTCCTGACCCAGTCATCTAGCCATCACAGTTTGGCCATTGTCAAAATCGCCTAGATCCTTCTGCTTGTCCATTTTTCCTCACATCAACTCCAAGAACTGACTGTTCACTTGCTGCCTAATATATCCCACCTCATGACAGATGCCATTGTAACAAGATAATCAATGTTATTCAGTTTACCTATCAGAGGTTTTATTGTTATGGCTGTATGGTGCATATATCTATACACCAAATAACTTACCCAGATGTATACTGTACAGTACTCGTAGTCTTATTAAGATGCTTATATTGTATATTTTGTCATATGTTTGACATGTTTAATCCTGAATAATTTGTATATTTTTCGTTACCATGAAAAAAATATATGTTAAAGTTTACCTATTTTTATTTAGAAACTGCAGATGAATCGTTATGGATCTGTGTATACCTGCGTATGTTTAAAATGTATAATTTGGATACCAATGAAGAAGAAAAAATCAATAACTTTGTTATTATTTGAATATGTTGACAAAAATGAAAATTTTCCATCACCTTTTGAGAAGTTGACAATCAATATGGTTGTGCATCTTGTGAAAATTGCAGCCATAACAAAATAGAAAAATTTCCATAATTCTCAAATTTTGTCAATCCCTCTAAATTTTGATTTACTAACATATGTCAGTTTGGACGTAAAATCCTCCATTCAGATCTCTATTGCGTTCTATAAACATTTTATTAAAACAATGTACAGTATATTGGTTTTAAAAGTAGGACATCCCACCCTGCAATAAATTTTTTATGTGGAACATGGTTCTACAGTGACCTTGTATGTATATTATTATCATTTGTTTTCTCATCCACCTTTGAAGTAAAGTTCTAATGTCTAGAATGTCTAGTATAATCTTGCTTGGATAGATGAATGCTACGTTTCCGCTATACTTTTGATGTAATTCTTTATGTCCTAATTGTACATCATAAAAATTGTCTACAAAATTAAAATTTTAATACAAAGTGCAAAACTCTTTCTAACTGACAGTATATGCAGTCAACTCAATACACATTTTTTCATGTCTTCAAGTGTTTACAGTCTAGATCAGTATTTAGCCTGTGAGTCAGTAGGCCATAAACTAAACTGCCAAAGGTCACAAAGACATGACATGGGTATACAAAATAGCTTCCCGGCTTCAGACTTTAAATTAAAATTACAATTGCTATTGAATCTGAGGCATGGCAAATAAGTATCCTAGATCTGTGTTCAAATTCAAAGGACTTTTGTTATGTGTAGCAACCTTGTTAAATGTATTGGTAGGTTTTGATGTACTAACAGGAGGCACAAATATATTCTATTGGCGCACAGTAAATACTATGCACAGAGAAACCAAAATATCTAAATGAGATTTGATCACCCTCTTGCAAGCTTGGCTCTGTGTTTTTAGTGGGAGCTGGGCTGGATGGATATCACAACTAGACTTAACGCCTGGAGATTGACGTCAGTTGTGACCCCTCATAGAAGCCAAGTATCTTGTTGCAGATTAATGACATGCTTTCTAGTGGGTAAATTAATTTGTCTTATACCTTTCAGCCTTAACTCCTTAAATAATAATCCATCTGTTTGAAAATCACACATGAGAAGGAAAAGCGACATAAATACATAGTAAAATTGCAAAAAAAACGAAAGCTCTGTTTAGTCCATTAAAACTCAGATTTGTATCAAGTTCTATCAAATATAAGCAATAACACCCCTCCTCCAATACAAACTAAATATTTTATAGCTAAATTAAAATCACTAAATTCAAAGTAATAATAATAATAATAATAATAATATTCTTAATTTTATCTATTACCGACTAAGCAAAATATACCTGGAACACTCTGCGTAGTAAGTATGTGTATGGACAGTTTTACTTTTTACCTACACTCAAGGGGTCATGCACATGGTCCTATTACAGATCTGTTTTGTAAGGATGTGTAATACGGCATCCACAGAAATCCATGGGTCATTACTGTATCTACATATGTTTCCGATATCATACGCAGACACATATGGAAAATCATAGTATGTTCTATAAATGCTTTTTTACGCAGGCATTCTCCCTTAAGGGGATTGCTTCAATGGGAGAATATGGCGCCATAATATGGAACCGTAGGGACTCTGTGTGCCGCTATATGGGATATGGGTACCAAGCGTTGTCGAGTTCATTAGACCTCCAGGTGCGTATTTTTCCATACTTTATAATTGACTTATTTTTGGGATTATTTTTTTTTTAATTGTTTGAATTCTGAAGACCTGGGCTAAAACATTTGTAAATAAGTAAAAATAAATAAGATCCTTTAAAGGGAATGTGTTGCCAGCAAAACATGTTTTTTTTTTTTTAGTTAAACAATTAGTGTGTAGGTGATTAAACATTGTTCTAATTTAATTTTTTTTTTTTCACGGGTCAGGAAATATTATAAATTGGATTCAATTTATAATATTTCCCATTGCTGGTCACTAGATGGAGCCATTCCCAAAATTGCAGCATTGCATGTGGTAAAGCAACCACATTGCTTTATGCTGCAAAATTGGGAAAAAATGCCTCGCTCTAGTGAGCTCTCAGAATCCCCCCTCCTTTATCCTGGCTAGTGCCGGGAGAAACGAGGGGTTTGAACGGTCTAACCTCCTAGACTGTGTGTCGCCATTTTTTGAGCTAACACACAGTGTAGTAGGTTTACATACAGTAGTAAACACACACTGAAACACGAACATACATAGAAATAACTTACCTGCTCCAGTCGCCGCCGCTCCCTCCGGTCCATCCGCTCCGTCTGCTGCCGCTGCTCCATGTGCACAAGTCCGGAAGCCGCGACCGGAAGTAGTAATCTTACTGTCCGGCCGCGACTTCCGGTCCACAGGAAAATGGCGCCGGACGGCGCGCATTTCAAATTGAACTGTGTGGGAGCGGCGCATGCGCCGTTCACACACAGCGGCGTACACGATAGTGGATGGAACGGGCCCCGTTCGCAGTCCCTATGGGACTGGAGCTGCCGTATTCCATGTCTGTATTTGTCGTTAATCGACACATACAGAAATGGAAAAAAAAATGGCAGCCCCCATAGGGAAGAAAAAGTGTAAAATAAAAAAAAGTAACACACAAACACACAAATTAATCCAAACGTTTTTAATAAAGCACTAACATCTTTAACATATTTAAAAAAAAATTTTGGTGACACTGTTCCTTTAACTTGCACCTTTGTATATAATATTTATTCAAATATTTTACAGCTCTATTGACATTTTCCTTTATTAAATTTATGGACAGTGTATATTGCAGCATATAATGATGTCACAATTTTTTTTTATTTGATGTGTTTTAAGTTATGGGCCTATTTTTTAAAAATTATTTTATTGTTTTTACTAATGTAACTTTATTTATTTGTATGTTTGTACTTTTGTGGGGGCAGCCATATTTATTAGCATCAGTGTAATTGTCTCTTCATGAAACATACACAGGTGCTATACAGCATACCCAGAGCATTTGAGACTAGGAACGGGAGCCTACCCTATCTCCTATGCTGTTGCTCTTCTTACAGTGTACTGTACATGCTCTGTGGCATGCGCAGTACACAGTGACCTTCGATTAAAGAGGGAAGGAGTGCCATTTTAATGAAGTGTGGCAGCCCCTGCAGTCATTGCAGGAGCTGCCGCTAATTTAAATGAATTGCCGGGCCCCGTCTGCTGTAAATGCAGGACCGCCCGGCAATTAATCTGCTTTGAAGAAACAGCGGCGCTGATACGCCGCTGCTTGCCCTTCAGTCCCTGCTCCAACTGTGAATCGACCTCTAGCTGCGGTTTACAGTATTACAGCCTTCTCGCATTCAAGTGAATGGGAGAAGGCTGTAATACTGTGAACCGCCGCTACACGGCAATCACAGTAGGAGCAAGGGCGGGATGGGCCACTGTTTTTGGCCTTTCCCAGCCTAATAATACCAGCCTGCGGCCGCCCGAGTGCCCTACCGTCTCTACAGATAGTTGGGTACTGGATCGTACCCGGCTCTTCCTGGCACCCCTGGTGGCGGTGGGTACCAGGGTAATAACGGGGGTTAGTATTAGTCTTTTCACCGGCTAACACTAAACCCCGCCTTAGTAATGGACGCTGTCAATTAGTCAGCGGCCATTAGTAAGGTGGTAGCGATAAAGTTTAAAAAAAATACAGACATAGAAAAAATAGATTTATTGAAATAAAAAAAAACCCACACAACCCTCATTAACCATTTTATTGAGAATAAAAAAGCAAACCTGTAAAAAACACACAAAAAAAAACGCTAGTAAGGGCCAGTTCACATCACCGCTGCCCTTCCGTTGAGGCGTTCCGTTGGGTTAGCCCCTCAACAGAAAGGAAAACTGAAAGCTATGGTTTCCGTTTGCCTTTCCGTTGAGGAGTTAACCCGACAGGACCCCTCAATGGAAGGGCAGCGGTGATGTGAACAGGGCCTTAGATACAGAGCCCTTGTGCATGTGTGATACTGTTTGCTGGACCCTGTATCTAAGCCTAAGGTAGGCTTAGATACAGGGTCCAGCAGACAGTAATCTTATACCGTATAAGATTACTGTCTGCTGGGGCCCTGTATCCAAGCCTAACACACATTAATGGGGTTGTCCAGTCCCTAAACATTGATGGCCTATCCTCAGGATAGGCCATCAATAGCTAATGGGTCGGGTCCGACTCCCGGGACCCCCGCCAATCAGCTGTTTTGAAGGGGGTGCAGATCTCTTACGAGTGCTGCTTCCCCTTCATTTCCCTCACTTGCTCACACTGTGAATCGCTGACACGTCCGTATCAGCGATTCAGTGTGAGAAAGTGACCGGAAAAAAGGGGAAGTAGCACTCGTACGAGCTCTGCACCTCCTTCAAAACAGCTGATTGGCGGGGGTCCCGGGAGTCGGACCATCGAGTGTTGGGATGTTGTGCGCAGTGCATAGCGTTGTGACATCATGCTCTGCGCACAGCGCTGTGACGTTAGTACCTTCACTGCGCTCCTCAAAGAGGGAGCGTAAGTACTGTCAGTTACTATAGTAACAGGGGCCCGTGAGTTTATTGCATAGGCCGTAGTTACTATAGTAACTTTTCATTGATGGGGGGCTCTGATAGTATTATGCCACTTATAGTATTCATTTGTATTTGCATCCTGAGGATGCACATACAAGTGAATGTGGCTGTCGCTAGCACCAGAGCCCCCTCCGGTGCTAGCGATGCCACTGCATCCGCCCACCGCCCGTGACAGTGCGCGGGATTTAAACTTTACTGAGCGGGCGGACTGTGGAAGGTGCGCAGCCGCGCACTTTATAGGGAACACTGACTGGCACCTCCACCAATTCCGAGACAGGGGTTCCCGGAGTGCTCTATGTGAATGGAGCGGGACAATTCACTTTCTATGTGGCTACCGGAGATAGCCGAGCGCTATACTTTAACTTTAGAATTTGGGTATTATAGTAAAACCCGGTGCTTCTTCGTAATTGAATGTCATTAATTAAAGTAGAAATACTTGGCCTCAATTGACTTTTATGTTCCAGTCATTTGTAACACTTGAGTGCAACTGCTGTAGTGGATACATTAATTCTGCTATAAGTTCTTTTAAGGTCTAAGGAAGTCATCAGACTTAGCTACAATATCAAGAGCCAAGAGGACCACTCAGCTGTAGAAAAGTTGGCTCCATATCAACAGATCATAGACTTGGTGCCATAATGTTTCTTTCCCATCTTGATTAGATTGGAAAATTACATATTAAGCTCAAAATTACTGCTTATCTAGCAAGGTGCGGTGTATCCCTTGTATGCAATCATGAGACAAAGAATGATAAGCTGTTCATACATCTAAGTACTGTAAAAACAAATAAGTCCACAAGATGCATAGAAAAATGAGACATTCTGTTTACATTAGCATAGAACGTGAATGAAGTGGTGGCCAAGCATACGCAGAACCCGCTCAATTTAGATAGGACACTCCGGGACAGTTTTTATTTTAGCTAAACACAGGTGTGGACACAAAAAAGGAGGAGATGAGTCTTTATCATTTGTTATACCTTTCCTTCCTTCCTTCCTTCCTTTAACCCCTAAACGACAAGACAAATCATTCTTTTTCATCTTTTCCTTCCCGCCTTCCAAGACATAGCCAAATTAAGGTTAGTTTTTTGTGGGACAGGTTTATTTTTTAATTGCACCATTTTGGGTGCGTATATTATATTGATTAACTTTTAGTCATTTTTTGGGGGGGAGGGAGTTGAAAAGATACAGCTATTCCATCATAGTTTTTCGTATTTTAAATTCACACCATTCACTATGCAGTGTAAATAACACTTTCTATGGGTCAGTATGATTACCGCATATGTATAGGTTTTTAATGTTTTACTACATTTGCACAATTAAACCCCTTGTAACCCCTTAGGGATACAGACAATTTTTGTTTTTTCATTTTAGTTTTTTCCTCCCCGCCTTCCAAAAGCCATAACTTTTTTAGTTTTTTGTCGATGCTCTGGCCGGGGATTCCGCTCCTAGAGGGAATCCCTGAGATGACTGTCCATATATGAACAGTGATATCAAGGGCTCCTCCTGAAGCAGAATCCCCGGCCACAGCGTGGCCGATGCTCTGGCTGGGGATTCCGCACCTAGAGAGAGCCCCAAGGGCACTATCTACAGGGGGACTAGCGCTAACTACACCAGGAAACCAAAGACACCAGGAAACATCAAAATAAGTTGTTCCCTCACAAGTCAACCCTCCTAAGTATATTTATTAAAGTAAAGCGTATTAAAGCATATGCACAAACTGCACCTTATAACTTCAATATAACATGAAGGATAAGAATGTTAGATTAGGATAGACAAATTGTGTCTGTCGTCCTGCAGTGACCATGAAAGGAAACGTATTACAAGCCATAACTTGCTATATAGAGTGAGGGTAAATACCCATACAATACTATAACCAAGTGGGTGTGGGTATGTGTGTATATATGTATGTATGCGTTTGTGTATATATATATATATATATATATATATATATATATATATATATATAAAATTAGTGCAACCATATCTTGCCAATACTGAGGTGTGTATGTAGGACTCTCGTTACAGTAGGTCCATATCATATAAGTGTGTGTAAATTCCAGAGTACACAGATCAAGTGATTAAATAACCCAATTCTTATTTGAGATTGCCGTAGATTAGAATACACTAAAGTGTAATAAGTCGAGATAACTTAATATCGCAATGGCATGTTGTATATTCAAATATTTTCACAATATGGTATTATTACATGCCGTTATTCATCTTCTAATATCCACATATGGTTTAAGAGAAAAGAAGCGTAACATCTTTTAATTCCCCGTTGCAGATACGAGTCAATTGATTTGTCTATCTATGGCTCAGTAGTTGTTGAAGACCTAAAATGTTGAGAAAAAACAGATTAAATACAATAAATTGAACAATTCTTCAAAACCTTTAAAATCATGACCTACTGTAATTGCTGGGAATTACAGCGAATCACCCTTATTCTATCAATATTGTTCAGCTGGAGAAAAGGGGGAATAAAGAGATATCATTGACAATAAGACATTTTATAGGAAAAAAGTGTTGCCCTTCTCCATAGAAATAGGAGGTAAATTAAGTAAATACAATTTTCCAATTCCTGTCATCCCCTTTCCCTCCATCTATTAGGGAACTACTACTGCTGCTGCAGACCTTCAGGACCTGCTGGGAGTTGTAGTTTTCAAATCAAAGATAATGGGATCAAATTTACATTAAATTACATAAAAGGGCCATAATAAAACATAAGCAGGTTAATCCCTTCAGGACTGAGCCTGTTTTGGCCTTTAGGACGAAGCCGATTTTTCAAATCTGACATGTCACTTTATGTGGTAATAACTTCTGAATGCTTTTACCTATCCAAGTGATTCTGAGACTGTTTTCTCGTGACATATTGTAATTTATGATAGTGAAAAAATTTGGTCGATTTTTAAATTCAATATTTATTTGTAAAAAAACACCAAGATTTGGAGAAAAATGGCAAAAATTAGCATTTTTCTAAATTTAAATGTATCTGCTTGTAAAACAGATAGTAATACTACACAAAATAGTTACTAGTTTACATTTCCCATATGTCTACTTTAGGCTATGTTCACACGGAGTATTTTGCTGAGTTTTTTGATGCGGAAACCGCATCGCAAAACTCGGCAAAAACGGCCCGAAAACGCCTCCCATTGATTTCAATGGGAGGCGTCGGCGTCTTTTTCCCGCGAGCAGTAAAACTGCCTCGCGGGAAAAAGAAGCGACATGCCCTATGTTCGGGCGCTTCCGCCTCTCACCTCCCATTGACTTCAATGGGAGGCAGAGAAAGCATATCTCACACTGTTTTATGCCCGCGGCGCTCAATGGCCGCGGGCGAAAAACGGCGCGAAAATCGCAGCGAAAATCGGCGTGCAGGGAGAGGAATATCTGCCTCGAATTTCCAAACGGAATTTTGAGGCAGATATTCCTCCTGCAAAATACCCCGTGTGAACATAGCCTTAGATTGGCATAATTTTTTGAACATCCTTTTATTTTTCCAGGGCATTACAAGGCTTAGAACTTAGCAGCAATTTCTCATATTTTCAAGTAAATTTCAAAAGGCTATTTTTTCATTGACCAGTTCAGTTCTGATGTGGCTTTGAGGGCCTTATATATTAGAAAATCCCCATAAATCACCCCATTTTGAAAAATGCACCCCTCAAAGTATTCAAAACAGCATTCAGATTTTTTTTTAACCCTTTAGGCATTTCCACAGGAATTAAAGCAAAGTAGAGGTGAAATTTACAAATTTCATTTTTTTTTTGACAAAATTAATTTGTAATACATTTCTTTTTCTGCACCACGGAAGTTTTTACCCAAGAAATGCAACTCCATATTTATTGCCCAGATTCTGCAGTTTTTAGAAATATCCCACATGTGGCCCTAGTGTGCTAATGGACTGAAGCACAGGCCTCAGAAGCAAAGGAGCACCTGGTGGATTTTTTTTTTAGAATATATTTTAGGCACCATGTCAGGTTTTAAGAGGTCTTGTGGGGCCAAAACAGTAAAGACCCCCAAAAGTGACCCCGTTTTGTCTAGGGGTATAGTTAGTATTTTGACCCCACAGTTGTTTTACAGAAATATGCCATATGTGGTAATAAACTGCTGTTTGGACCCATAGTGAGGCTTAGAAGGGAAGGAGCGCCATTTGGCTTTTGGAGCTCAAATTTAGCTGAAATGGTTTTTGGGTGCCATGTCGCATTTGCAAAGCCCTGAGAGGCCAAAACAGTGGAAACCCACCCACAAGGAAATTGGGAAACTACACCACTTAAGGAATCTATCCAGGGCTATAGTGAGCATTTAGACACCACAGTTCTTTTGCTGAATTTATTAGAATTAGGCCGTGAAAATGAATATCAACATTATTTCCACTAAAATGTTGAATTTTTTTCAATTTCACAAAGAATAAAGGAGGAAAAAGCACCCCTACATTTTTAAAGCAATTTCTCCCGAGTACGACTATACCCCACATGTGGTCATAAATGTTTTTTCATTAGAAAGTATTTAACTCTTTTCGGACTGAACCATTTTTTTCTTTTTCGTTTTTCCCTCCCCGCGTTCCAAGAGCCATAACTTTTTTATTTTTCAGTCAATAGAGTGGTGTGAGGTCTTATTTTTTTTGCGGGACGAGCTGCAGTTTTTATTGCAACCATTTTTTGGTACTTAACTTTTTGAGTCCTTTTTATTACATTTTTTGGTAGAGCCAAAGTGACCAAAAAACAGCGATTTTGCAGTTTAAAACTCTTTATTTTTCACGGCGTTCACCATGCGAGTTACATAATGATATATTGTAATAGTTTGAACCTTTACAGACACAGCAATTCCAATTTTTTTACATTACTTTAGAAAAATTTTCAAATTTGAAAAGGTTTTTTTTTTTACTTTAAATATTAATTTAATTTTTTTTCACTAATAATAACTATTTACTTTTGTTTTTACACATTTTATTATTCCCCCTAGGGGACTTGAACCAGCAATCAGTAGATAGCTGGTACAATACACTCCAATACTAATGTATTGCAGTATATTATCATTTTTACAGGCTCCTGTAACAGCGCGATCGCTGTTCCTGTCCATTAATCCTGAGTGTCAGCTGTAATACACAGCTCATACCCGCAGCGTATGGCGCGGGCTCAGTGCGTGAGCCCGCTCCATACATCACCCCCCACAACACGACATGCTTTTAAAGTTGTGGTGCGCGAAGGGGTTAATGCGCAGCGGATGGTGCAGAGTGAAAATTTAAATTTTTCACTGATATGCCATTTTAGTGCACAATATGTTATGCCCAGTTTGTGCCACTGAAGACAAATACCTCATAAAATATTAACCGGGTTATCCTGGGTATGGCGATGCCATATTGGTGGACGTAAACTTCTGTTTGAGCACGCTGTAGGGCTCAGAAGGGAGGGAGCGGGATTTGCCTTTTGGAGAGCAGATTTAGCTTGGTAGTAGTTCTGTTTGGCGTTTTATTATTTCAGTTTATAATGTGGGGGCATATGTAATCTGTGCGGAATACATCAGGGCATAATAAGAGGGTATAATAATGGGGTAAATAAATAATAATCCGCAAATATGTGGTCAGTGTCGCACTGATACATGGTGCCCAACCTTATCCGCTTTGGACCACTGCACATTTTGAATCACCGTATTCTGAGAGCCAGAACTTCTTTATTTTTCTCCACCGGAGCTGTGTGAGGGCTAATTTGTTGCGGGACAATCTATAGTTTTCATTGGTACCATTTTGGGGTACATGCAATTTTTTTTTAATTTTTTATCACTTTTTATTCCATTTTTTGGCAAGCAAGGTGACCAAAAACCATCAATTCTGACAATGTTTTTTTTAATTCTTTTATTCTTTTTTGTTTTATGGCGTTCACCATGGGCTATAAATATACGGCACACACGACTCTAACTCTCAATGGCAAAGGAACATGTTATGACGGGATACAGAATACAGGTAGCGGGTACGGGAACACTGGGAACTGGAAAACACTAAGGAACCATTTGCAAAGACTAACATGGGTAAACACGGGTAAACACAACAACGCTCAGGCAATGAGGAGGAGATGCGGACCAGCGCTCACAGATCCATGGTTGCGGCCGTCAGGAGGTGAGTAATCCCAACGGCCCGTGGCCATGGGTGTTACAGCTGTATCCTGAAAAAGTGATTAGCCTCAAGCTTGCAACCTGCGTCAATGGTCCTCATCGTCTTGCAAGTCCCTACTCTTACATTACAAACAAATCACAGAATATGGGATCAAAGTTACTTAAAATCAGAAAAGAAGTCCATGCATACTGATACAACAGCAGGTTTAAACACAGGTTTGAGTTGTAGTTTTCCTTGCAGCTTGGAAGCCATATTTTGCATTAACTTCTTAACCTCTTCGTCCCTTTGACATAAAACAGTAGTTTGTCACGGTTCTCAGATCATTCCTGTCAACGGCCGTACTATTACATCACAGGAGCTGTGCTCGTACAGCGTTGGCCTTAGGGGTGTGTGATCACACAGGGCATGTCCTTCACCCTGTGAAGAAGCGCCACACTGCTGTCAGTAGAGCAGCTGCTGCAGTGCACATTAGCAGAAAATGGGCAGTCAGAGTGTAATGGGAAAGCGCAACTCTCTGTCTGTTCAGCTGTCCATACTTCTACCTTCTGCCCTGTTCCACTGTCCCTCCTTGGTGGCACTCTTCCCTGACAGCTGGGGGCGGAAATTAATAAAAAGAGGCCGCCCCCTGCATATTTTCACATGTTGCGCTTTTGTCGCGGTTTTGATTCTAAGTATCTCATAGCAAAACTGATATATTTTTACCATGATTTTGCGCACATCGCGTCAAAAACACAACTAGTGGTGCAGGACCTTTCATGACATCATGGTCACATGACTAATGTACTGCACCCAATCCCTGCAGAGGAGGATGACTGAGTAAGGGGTCTGCTCTGAGGTCTCAGCTAGTTTAGAGTCTGGGGTCTGAATAACTTAGGGGTCTGGTCAGGAGTCTGATTAATTTAAGGGATTGGTCACTTTATAATAAAACTTTCTAACATGTAATCAAGTGATATTTCACCTATTCCTTACCCCAGCTCTTCACTGGAAGGCCCCCTGCTGCCATGTGAGCCTGAAAAGACGCCAAACACTAGCCATAACTTCAGGCAGTAGATAGTTTTTGGCGCCTTTACAGCTACCCAAACCCACCCTGCATCTCCTACCCACTCCACACCACGCAGGGATTGCTGTTGTTTCATGTTGTGTGAATACACAACATGGTTCGGGTGTGGGCCGTTAAAAACAGCCGTCTAGGTCAGTTTTTGATGGCCATTTGGAATCTGTTTTGTATCTGTTCCGTGTTTTCAGTTTTTGACAAATTTTTAAAAACAGATACATTTCATGTGTAGATACTGAAACACTTCACTCTGTAGATAATGCCACAGTGCCCTCTGTGTATAGTGCCAAACACCCCTTGTAGATCATGCCGCAGTGCCCTCTTTAGATAGCGCCACACACCTCCTGTATATAGGGCCACACACGCCCCCGTAGATAATGCCACAGTGCCCTCTGTATATAATGCCACAGTACCCCCTGTACATGTCACACAGCGCCGCCTGTAGATAGCACCAAACAGCGCCCCCTGTAGATGGGCCAACACACTGCCCCCTGCAGATAGCGCCACCCCAACTGTATATAGTGCTACACCCTTCCCCTGTAGATAGCGCCACTGAAGCTCCCTCTAGCAGCAGAAACCCCGGCCAGAGCATTGCCGATTCTTTGTCCGGGGATTCCGTCATGTAGGACCCCCTGACGTCTTACCTGTGCTTTTTGTCGTATGGCTATCTGCTTACCTAAGCAAAACTACTCCTTCCCACCTCCAAGCCTCAATCGTGCTGCACCTATACTCATGAAATCTTTTCCTAACAGCCTTGCTTTTAAGGGACACTCCAAGCTAAATGAATACCCTCTGCTTCATCTAGGGTAGGACCTGAAAAGGTGCTTCCTGACTCAGGGATTAAAAAAACACCAAAGAGAATCTCTGTGTTGCGTACCACCCTTTCAGGACCTGCACTAAAGCTAGTGTATTGGTTTTGCATAGAGTATTCCTTTAAGTGTGCTATGTAAAAACATCTTTTCAGGGACTATTACATCTGATCTGAAACAACGCTAAGACCACAGTCCGTAATCCATATAGAACCCCATGCCTCTTCACTCAACTCATCTCCTCCCCTTTTACCTGTGATACCCTTTGCAATTTATATGCTGATCCAGTGGACAAATATCCGCACTTAGTAACTTTTGTGCTGTTCATCTCATCTCTTTTCAATTGTAAACTCCTATGGAAAGGTTTTCCCGTCATTTTTAGGGTATGTTCACATGCAGTGACCAAAAACGTCTGAAAATACGGAGCTGTTTTCAGGAGAAAACAGCTCCTGATTTTGAGACGTTTTTGTAGCAACTCGCGTTTTTTGCTGCATTTTTTACAGCCGTTTTTGGAGCTGTTTTTCAATGGAGTCAATGAAAAACGCCTCCAAAAATGTCCCAAGAAGTCTCCTGCTCTTCTTTTGACGAGCCGTCATTTTACGCTCCGTATTTTGACAGCGACACGTAAAATAAAGGCTCGGGGGAACAGAACATCGTAATTCCCATTGAAAGCAATGGGCAGACGTTTGTAGGCGTAATTCGAGGCGTAAAAAAGGCAGCATTACGTCTGAAAACACTCCGTGTGAACATACCCTAACACTAAAAATAATGTATAAGTATTATTTATTGTTAATAATTCTTGGTGTAACATTAGCTACTATAAATTCTGCACAACATGGTTTAATTAGGAATTAAAAGAAGAAAAATCGGTGCCTCCTCTGTTTAACTTGAAATATTTATTTAGGACTGATTAAAAGATCAAATTCATTAGCAAATTTATTGCACTACTCTACATGTGTTTAGATTCTAAATGCATAATTACCAAGTCTATTTTTTCTCAAGGCCTGATTAAAAGAGCAATTTCCCCAGGGCCCCTACCACCCAGTATGGAGCTTCAATCTCTCACCTGCGTGAACTACTAAATAGGAGAAATCTGGTAGTCAAGCATACTGTACATTTTTATTTCCATTGGTGGAGGATGATAAGCATATGCCAGAAACCTCTGCTACTGCTTATTTCTCATTTAAAGGTTTGCACATTAGGCCCCCTGCACACAGGACAGAAATTCTGCAGAATTTCTGTCCGTAATTTTAATGTATTACAGTAGCTGCAAAGTGGGTGAGCTTTGAGCAAATCTCATCCACACGCTGCGAATATTGACCTGCAGTGTGGATTCTCAATCTGCAGCATGTTAATTTATCTTGCGTAAAATAACTCAGTGCAGAAACTCCTGATGGAAATTCTGCAGAATTTCTGTCTTGCGTGCATATAGCCTAAGGCCGGGTTCCCACGTAGCGTAAACGCTGCAGAATTTCCGCAACGGAATTCTGTGTGGAACTTCCATTGCATTTACAGTATCAGCAAATTGGATGAGATTCAGAAAATATTATGCCCACGCTGAAGAAAAAAACGCAGTGTAAAGCCATGTTCAGACGAGGCGGAATTTTTCCGCTTCAAATGTTGGTGCAGATTCAGGGCAATTACGCAACGAATCTGCACCAACATTTGCATATTTGACAGGTAATTCAGACGTTGCAGATATCACAGCAGACTTGCCACCGATTTCAGTTTTTGCATTGCAAAGGCTGAAAACCGCAGTGAAATTCTGCTTCTTCTACGCAATGCAATGAGCATGCTGCGGAGGGGAAAAATCATCTGCACCGCAGGCTAAATTCCGCACAGTTATTTTCTGCAACGTCTGAACTAAGTTTCCTAAATATGTATAGAAACAAATGTAAAAAACGGCTGCTGCAGAATTCCACTGCGGACTGTTTGCAGCGGAATTGAACAGCAATTCCGCCACGTCTGAATGTGCCCTAAACATTAATTAATTGACCTGCGGTGCAGAATTTAATTCCGCAGCATGTCAATTTATGCTGCGTTTTTGCTGACTTTTTGTTGCGCCATTTCCCCATTGAATTCAATGGGGATGTAAAACTCGTAACAGAAAGCCCAGTGTTGCGATTTTTTTTGGGCGTATTCGCAGCCATTACACCGCAAAAATCACAACTACGGAAAATTTAAAAAAATCATACTTACCCAAAATACCCTCCTCTTTCCTGCAGTCTGGCCTCCTGGGATGACGTTGCATCCCATGTGACCGCTGCAGCCAATCACAGGCTGCAGCGGTTGTCACATGGGATGATTCCTCATCCCATGAGGCTGGCCTGGATGACATCAGAGGGCTGGCCTCCTGGGGTGATGTTACATCCCATGTGACCGCCACTGCAGCCAATCACAGGCTGCATTGGTTACATGGGCTGCAGCGTCATCCAGGGAGGCCTGACTGGACTGCGATTGAAGAACGTGTCACCATAACAACGATCTGCGTAAGTATGAGTGTTTTTTTACCGCTTCTTCCCGCAGCGTAAATTCCGTCTGTAAAAATGCCCCACGGTGTGGTACGGTTTTCGGACAGTTTTCAGACGGAATGTACTGTGGGTTACAGGTCGGATGCGCTGCGTGGTTTTTAAGCAGCATATCCATCCCGTGGGAACCCGGCCTAAGGGTGCAGTCATACGCAGCAGATTTTATTACTGAAAGTCAGTACCATTTATTTGAATGGGGCTGTTTCTGCAGCAGATACATGGATTTCTGCAAGTCCCGTTTAGATTAATGGAACTAAGTTTTTGAAACACAATCTGCCATGTGTGACATGACATGGGGACTGTAGAGTACGTTCATTCTCATAAGGGTAATGTTACTATGAATACAACCCCCCCCCCCTTAATGGCCATACCACCTACCCAACCTGTCCCCTATAAGAAAACACGGACACCTTGGGTTGGATAAACTTGGCCATAGCAGCCATTTTATTTACAAACAAACATAATGGAAACAACAATTTACATATAAGAATAACCAGGGAAGGGGAGTCCTTGGAGCTACAAAAGTCTGTCAACATAAACAGCCCACCTGCATCGTATTTTACACCCAGCTGTCAACCTACAGGCTCAGGGGCACCGTCATACCTGCAGTTGGCTGACCTAACCTGCAACCACTGCCCAGGACACCACCCAGCAGGAGCCCAAATTGACCAGACCACTAAACCATAATAAATTAGGGAGGGACCATACCCCCGATGAATTCCCCCCCCCACCCACACCAATTTACCACCAATTCCAAGGACTCCCAATCTGACACACGAACATACTTAGACAACCTTTAAGTATGAGAGCCCCCACCCAGCAAAAGAGCCTGCTCGCTCCCTTCCTGCAGACGCAGAGTCCAAATATCAATCCCCACAGGCGTCAGGTGAACACCATCACCCAACCAGAAATTACTTTGGCCATCTTCAAAGTCATAATGACGCATGAAGATGCTACCATTCCTCACCACAAACCCTGAAACCGCCCTATTGACCTTGACCCGGGCATTATTTAAGCGCGCCACTGACCTAGCATGCCACCAGGACTTATGTGGGACAATTTTGGACCACACCACTTTAACCCCTCGGAAACTGGACCACAATTTAAGTAGATCATACGCAATATCCCTGATCAATTCCCTAAAGGGACAAAAACGCAAAAAAATTACCCCGCACGTGCAACACCAGCACATCAGGGGCTCTATGCAACTGAGCAAACCGATGGACGTCGGGCAACACCTGGCTCCACATCATACCTCTCCTGCCCAACCACCGAACCAATACCTCCTCCCGCCAAAAACCCAACTGTCGCCCGTCAGGACGAACATTGGCCCTCTCCGCCCCCCAATGCACATAGGAATGCCCGATAATCCACACCAAGCTGTAAGAGACCTAGGATGATAAAAGAAAAAGGTAATAAAACAAACACTAGGAAGGGAAGGAGGGGGGGAGCACCAACATGCACATAATCATTACAAAAACTGCGGGCGCACATACAACTGGAAACGGCGGGAGTCCAATCGGCCTATCCGCTTCACCACGTCCGACCCCAACCCCCTGGACGCTGCCTCCATTGCTGCCCCAATACAAAAAGAATGGGGGGCAAATAAGAACCCATCCAACCCCATGTGGCCCAGACACAGACGAAAAACCCAAGTAAACCGGACGAACATC
This sequence comes from Rhinoderma darwinii, assembly GCF_050947455.1. Classification (NCBI taxonomy): domain Eukaryota; kingdom Metazoa; phylum Chordata; class Amphibia; order Anura; family Rhinodermatidae; genus Rhinoderma; species Rhinoderma darwinii. The sequence continues at coordinate 113,685,878 of NC_134689.1, forward strand.
CCTATAACCCGCAAAGCATGCGACCGTTTACATTCTGGCCCCTGCCGCTGCCCCCAACACCACCCGCTTACTACGCCACCCTAATGGGTCTTAGAGCGCTGGATCCAGAACTTCACACTCCTGTCTAACAACAAAACATCCTCCATCCGCAATGCCCTAGCCCTCTTAGTGCTAGGTGCCACCAGCTCACCTACCCGCATAGCCCCAAAAAACGGCCACGAGAATGCCAACCAATACAAGGTCACCTCAAAGTCTGAAAAGCAAACACACACCAATACCTCCCACAACTATTCCAATAACACAAAAGACATTGGGCGGCGACAATCAGGTAACACCCTCCCCTTTCTATAACCTTTCAGGGCCTGGCCAACCAAAAAACTTTTTGTAATAACATCGGAGCTTAAAACCGAAGGCCAGCGCTACCACAAATTTATGCAAAAATAAGTGATCTCTCCCATGGCCTAAATTATATATTTCATAAAGATCTCGCACCTTTAACCTAAACTAACTTTTGAACTCCATTCCATGATTTATTACCACATCACAACAGCATCCTAAGCCCAGGGCCAGCCTTTGGGATGTGCGACCTGTGCCATCAGCAGGTGTGGATTGATGGCTCTCTTCCTCTGCCTGTGTTTCTGAAGCGATAGTTACACCAAGAGCAGAGAAGGAGTGCGCGGGCAAGGAAAGGCAGCTGCAGAGTCGCCGGGCCCGGGCGCTTCTTCTCTGCTCTCGGCGTAACTACCTCTGTAGCAGCCATGCTACGGGGCCTGCGGCATGAGGGGGCCCGAGCAGCCCACTAGGACAGCCCCCCCCATGCCCGGTGGCGCCGCTAGCTGCCGCTATGGCTGCTTTAGCGGTAGCGACGCCACATTCAATAGCATCTGCGTCCTTAGGATGTAGATACTATTGAACACTATGGCAAAGCAAGAAGGTATCTCCCTGCTCTGCCATGTACTTGAAACCTGATAGGCTGGAGGTAAATGATCCCTGTGCAGGCCAGCGTGATGACAACTCTGGATCACGCTGGCCTACGCAAGGATGCCGTCGGCATTGTAAAGCAGGTCCGTTCATCAAAGGAACAGGGCCTAAGTGAGTATAAGGTTTTTGTTTTAATTTTTTGTTAAAGGGGGTGGTGGGGGCTATATGACACTGTCTACGAGGGGGAGGTGGGGGGTTGTATGGCGCTGTCTACAAGGGGGAGGTGGGGGGGGCTGTAAGGCACTACATGGGGGCTGTGTGGAACAATCTACAGGGGGCACTATCTAAAAAAGGGGGGCTGTGTGTGGAACCCAGGGGAGGGAGGACATTAAACGGTGGGGGGCACTAAGGGGGCATTATACTACGTGGGGGACACTAAGGAGACATTATAATGTGTAGGGGCACAACAGGGGATAATATACTGTGTGTAACACTTAAGGGGCATTATACTGTGTGGGTACACTTAGAGGACAAAATACTGTGTCCTTAAAGGGCTTATAATATATTATATTATTATTATACTGTATGGGAGGCACTAAAGGGGCATTATACATTGTGGGGGCACTAAAGGGGCATTGTACTGCGTGGGGGGCAATATACTCTGTGGGGGTACTTAAGGAACATTATACTGTGTGGGGGCATTCTGTGTGGGGGCACTATAAAGGGCATTATATTGTGTGGGGCACTAAAAAGGGTATTATACTGTGAGGAGGCATTATGCTTTTTTATGGGTCATTATTTTTATGATGGGGTGGGGCACCGTAAGTAAATTTTGCACAGGTTGCCATCTATCCTATGGCCATCCCTGCCTAAGCCAACAATAAATTCCACATATTTCTATTCAACTTGCTTTGGAATTATCATGTCATTAGGTCTCATTCACACTCAGAATTTTTTCTGTCAATTTAAATTGAATTAAAAAAAAACTTCCAAAAAACGCCAGCATTATTAAAATGTAACATGTGTTTTTTGTGGCGTTTTTTAAGTCCTACAGAGAAGCCTATTGAAAAAACATCTGGAAAAACTGTGCATAAAGCATGCTGCATTTGGAAAAAAAATGCCACTGACCTGACATGCCACATACATGTACGTGGCAGCTATTAAAGGGAAGTATGGAGCGGGCTCACGGGCTGAGCACGCTCCATACTTAGTGGGTGACGGCTGTTTAATACAGCTAATACCTCACTGCAATGGACAGAATCAAAGATCAATTTGATTCCGCCTGCTTAACCCCTTAGATGCCACGGTCAATCGCGATTGCGGCATCTAAAGTGTAAGAATGCCTGCCCGCCGCCGAAAACTGGCCCACCCTGAATCCTGTCAACCAAAAGTAAGCTGTCACTCAAAAGTAAGGAGGCGGGGTTAACTCGGAAAGGCTTTCGGAATGAAGGTATGACTCCTTTCAAACGAAGATATGACTATTTTATGCTCATTAGCATATGATGCAGGAACACTAAAAAACTGAATACTAAAGGTACAGAGCCTACTTAGGCTCTGTACCTTGATTCCGCCTGTTTTACCCCTTAGATGCCACGGTCAATCGCGATCGCAGCATCTAAAGTGTAAGAATGACGGAGCAGCCCCCTCCAACGTGCTATCGACCCCCCCCCCCTGCGATGCAATCTTGGGGTTGCCGATGGTAGTCATGGCAGCCTGGGGGCCTAATTAAGACCCCCAGGTCTGCCATCTTTGGGCTTCATAGGAGACTTTAAGAGACACAATATACTGCAATACATTATAAGGTGACCATGACGACCATTGGCAACCCCAAGATTGCATCGCAGGGTGTAGATAGCACGTTGGAGGGGGCTGCTCCGTCATTCTTACACTTTAGATGCTGCGATCGCGATTGACCGTGGCATCTAAGGGGTAAAACAGGCGGAATCAAGGTACAGAGCCTAAGTAGGCTCTGTACCTTTAGTATTCAGTTTTTTAGTGTTCCTGCGTCATATGCTAATGAGCATAAAATAGTCATATCTTCGTTTGAAAGGAGTCATACCTTCATTCCGAAAGCCTTTCCGAGTTAACCCCGCCTCCTTACTTTTGAGTGACAGCTTACTTTTGGTTGACAGGATTCAGGGTGGGCCAGTTTTCGGCGGCGGGCAGGCATAAGAACGAGACTGCCGGATTATTACCATAAAAGGCGTGTTTGCAGACCGTTATTTACGGTCAGAGGAGGAGTTTAGGAGAAGGGATAACGCCAATGAACTTTTGACAGCAGCGACCAGCGAGGGGTGAGTAGCGTTCAATAGGTAACATGCTGGTGACAGGTTCCCTTTAAAGGGAACCTGTCACCAGCATTTTAGCTATAAAGCCAGCAATACCTGGTGAAAGTGGGTGAAAAATCATTGTCATCTAAGCTATAAATATGTTCTAAGTAAGCTCTGTAGCTTTAGTATTCAGTTTTTCAGTGGTCCCACGCCGTATGCAAATGAGCAGAAAAGAGTCAAATCTTCATCTGAAAAGAGTCAGATTTTCATTCCTCCAGTGTCTCAGAGTGGACTCCACCTCCTTCTTTTTGATTGACAGCTCCTTAGCCAGTCAGGGCCGGACAGGTAGCAACGGTGGGCGGGGTTAAGAGGCTGCATCCCAGAGGGAAAAATAATTACCATAAAAGGCGGGAAAAGTTTAAACGACGATATTTACCGACAGAGGAGGACTTCAGGAAAGAAGGGAACAGGAACGCACTCTGGACAGCTGCGGCCATTGAGGGGTCAGGCGAGTTTAACAGGTAAGATGTTGATGACAGGATCCCTTTAAGATCTGCATTTAGTAAAGAAGTGGGTCTAAAATTAGTTGTGAATCTGGTGACCTCCCCGGTTTAGGGAGCGTAACAACTGTGGCGCAAAACATTTCAGATGGAATCAAGCCTGTAATGAAGAAATGATTGAACAGGCTATTTAGATATGGAACTAATGGCTGTTCACAGAATTTATAATTACTCTCCTACATATCCACAAGGACCAGCAGCTTTGTATGGTTTGGATTTTTTTATGGCTTGCAAAATATCCAATTCATTCTGTAAAAGGATTATTTAAACAGGACAGATTTTCTAGAGAAATCCTCGGCAGCGACATAGACTATAAGAATCATTTGATAAAGCATCATCTCTTAAAGCTTATTTAGCTGCTCAATTTTTAAAACCATTTAGCTTCCAGATGCCGCTATATACTATGTGAGCTGCTAGTTTCATATGGGGGTTCATCATTTTTAAAAATAAGTTTGGGGGAATGGATTAGAAGAGGTGTCATCACTTTGGACCACTTGCATAATGATAATATTTTAGTGTCGTTTGATACCTTACATAAGAAATTTTTATTACCCAACCCTGTGTTCTATCAATTTTTGCAAAATCTACATTTTTTAACATCTATTAATACAGTACAAGGTAATTCCCAATATCCCCTCTTTTCTAAAAATTTTCTGGGAACAGCAACGAATATGAGGTTTGTCTACAGCAGGGATCTCAAGCACGCGGCCCGTGGGCCACATGCGGCCCCTGAGACTGTCATCTGCGGGACACAGAGCCGCTATTACAGGCTCTGCTTCGGGACTCTGTGGAATTCCCTGACATCGCTGTCCACATAGCACTGTGGAATTATCTAGGGGTATGTTGCATTATCTACAGAGGGCACTGTGGTATTATTTACAGAGGGCACTGTGGCATTATCTACAGAGGGCACTGTGGCATTATCTACAGAGGGCACTGTGGCACTATCTATAAAGGGGCTGCCCAATCTTGACGTGTGCCCAACACTGCCAACTGAGCCGCCGGACTGCATTTAGCAACACTTAAACAGGATTGTTGAAATAAGCACGTGGAGAATTCTCTCAAATTTTAAACCTAGCGGTATTATTGTAGTAATGTAGTATTATTATTATTATTATTATAGTAATGCAGTATTATTGTAGTAATGTAGTATTATTATTATTATTATAGTAATGCAGTATTATTATAGTAATGTAGTATTAATTTTATAGTAATGTAGTATTATTATTATTATAGTAATGCAGTATTATTATAGTAATGTAGTATTAATTTTATAGTAATGTAGTATTATTATTATTATTATTATTATTATTATTATAGTAATGCAGTATTATTATAGTAATGTAGTATTAATTTTATAGTAATGTAGTATTATTATTATTATAGTAATATAGTGTTATAGTAGTTCAAATAACTAATTGATTAACAATTCTTTTATATTGTATAAAATTTGAAAGTAATGCGGCCCGTCAACATCCCATTTTTTCTATATGTGGCCCACTTACCCGGCCGAGTTTGAGACCCATGGTCTACAGCCTATACTTATGTACCAACACTCTACTTAATAAAGCACGGCTCGTGACTAAGTGGGAAGAGGAGCTTCAGACTACATTTTCTATAGAGGAATGGAAATCTGCTTTATATTGGTCGATTAAATGTTCCAACTAAATCATGCAGAACAGAGTAGGAAATATCTGATCTCTGCGAGATTATCTGGTATATTTTCTTACTACCAGCCCTCCTGCTGGAGAGGCTCTGGACAAATAGGAACCTCATTACCCATGTGGTGGTCTCAGGGCCGCCATCAGGGGGTATTAGGGGTACTACTGTAGGGGGCCCGGCCAAACTTAATTGAAAGGGGGGCCCGGCAACTGCCGCGACTTGCCTTTGGTGGAAAAAAACAGGCCCCTGCAATGGGGCCTGTTCTTTTCACCAAAACAATGTCGTGAGCTGCGGGCCCCCCTCTCGTAAAACACCGACGTGAGCTGCGGGCCCCCCTCTCGTAAAACACCGCCCGCTTGCGCGCGCGCGCTCCACCGCAAACACGCACCCGCGCGAAAGCACAGGCGTGCCGGCGCGCAACCTGCTCGTGCCCGCACCACAAAAACATCCCCAAACATCCCCGACGCACAGACTACTTACCTGCTGGCCCGCCTCCGCCTCCTCCTCCTCCTTCTCCGCCTCCTCCTTCTCCACCTCCGCCTCCCTCAAGAGCGTAGCTACGCAAGGAGTGGGGGAGGAGTCCAGTTGTTGCGCGGCGGCAGGAGTTCGTCGATCAATTTTCTGCAGCCTGGAGGTGAAGGACGACATCTGGACCGAAGACATCGCCTGACGAGGACTGGAGTGGGAGCAGCTCTTCTGACACAGTGAGTAAAATGTCTCAAAGTGCTGATGATGTATGGCCCTGTTCACACAGAGTATTTTGCAGGCCGAAAAAATCTGCCTCAAAATTCCTTAAAGAATTTTGAGGCAGATTTTGACCTGCCCACACTATCTTGCCGCGTTTTTTGCTGCGTTTTTTGCCCGCGGCGATTGAGGACAGCAGACAAAAAACACAGCGAAAAATGCATTTTCTGCCTCCCATTGATTTCGATGGGAGGTCAGAGGCGGAACCGCGGCAAGAAAGGACGTGCTGCTTTTTCTTTTTTCCGCTACTGGCTCCCATTGATTTCAGATTAAATCAATGGGAGGCGGTTTTGGAAGTTGTTTGGTGCTGATTCTGACGCAGTGTCCGAGTCAATATCAAGGCCCAAAAACTCTGTGAACTGGGCCTTATTGTTAGGGCTTATTCAGACGAACATGTAATACATCCGTGCAACGTGTGTGATTTTCACGCGCCTCGCACGGACTTATGTTACTCTATGGGGCCGTTCAGACTGTCAGTGATTTTCATGCAGCGTGTGTCCGCTGCGTAAAACTCACGACATGTCCTATATTTGTGCATTGTTCGCGCATCACGCACCCATTGAAGTCAATGGGTGCGTGAAAATCACGCCTAGCACTTCCGCAGCAGTATAAACTATGAATGAAAACAGAAAAGCACCGCGTGCTACAAACATACAAACAGAGTGTCATAATGATGGCGGCAGCGCGAAAAATCACGCAGCCACGCATCATACGCTGTTGACACACGGAGCTGTTATGGACCTTTTGCAAGCGCAAAACGCCACGTTTTTTTCGCGCGCAAAAAGCACACGCTTGTGTAAATCCGGCCTTAGGGTAGGAACACACTAGGCATGAACACTGCGGATTTTATGCAACACATTTTATTGTGGAAAATCCACAGCCTATTACAGTCGCAGCAGAGTGGATGAGATTTGAACAAATCTCATTCACACGCTGCAAAAATAATGGACCTGCAGTGTTGCTTTTTAAGCCGCAGCATGTCAATATATTCTGTGGGATCGCTGCTCCTCTGTTGCGGAAATGCTGCGGTTCTGCCGCAATAATCACAAATGAGAAAAAAAAAAAGGTACTTTTTTAATTTATAAAAAAGTTTAGACTTGCCCCGGCCGTAGTCCTGGCGACGCGATCCTCTATTCTTAGCGCAGCCCGGCCTCCTGTCATGACGTTTCAGCCCATGTGACTGCTGCAGCGGTCACATGGTCTACAGCATCATCCCAGGAGGCGGGGCTACGTTCAGAAGAGAGAGATGAGTCACCTAAACTATGGCCGGGGCAAGTCTAAACTTTTTTATAAATTTAAAAAAGTGCCTTTTTTGTTTTTCTCATTTGTGATTTTTGCGGCAGAACCGCAGCATTTCCGCAACAGAGGAGCAGCGATTCCACAGCATAAAAAGCCACACTGCAGGTAAAAATTTTTTGCAGCGTGTGGATGAGATTTGTTCAAATCTCATCCACTCTGCTGCGACTGTAATACGCTGCGGATTTTCCACAATAAAATGTGTTGCATAAAATCCGCAGTGTTCATGCCTAGTGTGTTCCTACCCTAAGGCCGGATTTACACAAGCGTGTGCTTTTTGCGCGCGAAAAAAACGTGGCGTTTTGCGCATGCAAAAGGTCCATAATAGCTCCGTGTGTCAACAGCGTATGATGCGTGGCTGCGTCATTTTCGCGCAGCCGCCATCATTATGACACTCTGTTTGTATGTTTGTAGCACGCGGTGCTTTTCTGTTTTCATTCATAGTTTATACAGCTGCGGAAGTGCTAGGCGTGATTTTCACGCACCCATTGACTTCAATGGGTGCGTGATGCGCGAACAATGCACAAATATAGGACATGTCGTGAGTTTTACGCAGCGGACACACGCTGCATGAAAATCACTGACAGTCTGCACGGCCCCATAGAGTAACATAGGTCCGTGCGAGGCGCGTGAAAATCACGCTCATTGCACGGACGTATTACACGTTCGTCTGAATAAGCCCTAACAATAAGGCCCAGTTCACAGAGTTTTTGGGCCTTGATATTGACTCGGACACTGCGGCAGAATCGGCACCAAAAAACTTCCAAAACCGCCTCTCATTGATTTAATCTGAAATCAATGGGAGCCAGTCGTGGAAAAAAGAAAAAGCAGCACGTCCTTTCTTGCCGCGGTTCTGCCTCTGACCTCCCATCGAAATCAATGGGAGGCAGAAAATGCATTTTTTGCTGCATTTTTTGTCTGCTGTCCTTAATCGCCGCGGGCAAAAAAACGCAGCAATAAACGCGGCAAGATAGTGTGGGCAGGTCAAAATCTGCCTCAAAATTCGGTGCGCGGTTCCAGGCGGTCGCTGGTGCGCGGGCGGTCGCAGGTGCGATCGGTCGCATGGGCGGCGGTGTTTGATGACCCCCATGCTACCCAGGGCCGCCATCAGGGGGGGTATCAGGGGTACTGATGTGAGAGGCCCGGCCAAACCTAATTGAAAGGGGGGCCCGCAGCTCACGACATTCTTTTGGTGAAAAAAACAGGCCCCATTGCAGGGGCCTGTTTTTTTTCTACCAAAGGCAAGTCGCGGCAGTTGCCGGGCCCCCCTTTCAATTAGGTTTGGCCGGGCCTCTCACATCAGTACCCCTAATACTTCCCCTGATGGCGGCCCTGGGTACCATGATATAGTGCTGGACGGAGTACCGTTAACAGGTGGTGCCACGGTAGGGGGGCCCAGAAAATTTAGCTGTATGGGGCCCTGAAATTCCTGATGGCGGCCCTGGGTGGTCTTGTCACTATTACAGACATTAGTATTCCATTCAAAGCTGCCTTAATGGTACTTTGTTTGGGCCTAGATAACATTCCCTATAAGGAAAGATGGATTTGTGCACATATCTTGACGGCATCTCGCAAGGTGATTACCCGCAACTGGAAGCTAGCTATTATTTACCAATTCTCGGAAGTAATGAAGTAATAGTATTAGTAAACCAACATATGCAACATGATATTATATATGCATGTAATTTGCAATCCAGAACAAAAATGTATACCATGGCTTGAAAGCTCACATGCAATAAACTTTCCTTCATCTGTAACATAATGGATACCTTTTTATGGTGGAAAAAAAAAAGACTGCTGCCCGCCCCCCCATTTTTTTTTTCGGCTTTCTTTTGTGTTTGTGTGTGTCATGCCCTTGGCCGCGGGCCGTCAGGCTCACTCACCTCCTGACGGCCGCAGCCATGGATCTGTGAGCGCTGGCCCCAGCCTCCTCCACAGGAGACGTCAGCGATCACTTCCGCTTACCTTGGCCGGGTTCTGTAGGGTGCGCGCGCATGCTCGTGCCCGCTCTTAAAGGGCCAGCGCACGCACCTGAGTTGAAGTCAAAATTAGCACATGAGCACCCTGGACTATAAGAGGAGCCCAGCCCCTTCCTGCCTTGCCTGAGCGTTGTTGTCCTACCTTAAGTTTGTCTAAGCAAATAGTCTCCTAGTGTTTTCCAGTTCCCGGTGTTTCCCGTTTCTTCTGCCTCTAACCTGTATCCCATGCTACCCAGGTCAAGTGCCATGCTGAGCTGTAGTCGTGTTGTGCTGAAGTACCAGGCCTGTCCTGCTACACCACCTGCCTGCCTGCTGCTTAGTCCCAGCCGAGCCTGTCTTGCTACTGTCTGAGCTTCCACAGGTACACTATACGAACTATAGACTGTGACCTGTGTTCTGTTGGCCAGCTGCCATACCGTCAAGGCGGTACGGCCCAGTGGGTCCACGTACCCAACGTGAGAGTGTCTTTTGTGATTATGTTGGATATAAATTTATGGTATAGAATTTATGGGACTAATCGGATTGAATACATATAGATATGTTCTTTCCCTGTACGTATGTTTTACAACTGTTTTCAAAATAAAAAAAGTATTGAAAAAAAAATGCACAAAAACACAGCAAAAATCCTGTGTGAATCCAACCTTACACATGTGATTAGTGTCAACTTTACCCTTGGTGTTGAATGCTAATAATGTATGTGTATACTGTCTGACCTTTTCGAGACGTATGCCCACTGTAAGTAATATCCATTGCTAAAATGCATTTACATTCAGATGTAGGCATGTACTGTAAATTTACTTGTCAGCTATTTTTGCTGTCTATTCTGTCCTACATTTAGAAGTCATGTACTTTGCATCAGCAGCATATGACTGTCTTTAAATTATTATAGTTTTAGCAAATAAAGGTTGTAAAATTAATTTCCAATATATTTTCTGTATCAATTCCTTATGGGTTTCAAGATCTCTGCTTAGTTACGCAATAGGAACCTTCATTGTATACTACTACTGAAAATCTGTCCATGAATATGTATTGACACACACGTTCATGGCTTTTTTACAGCTCTGATAATGGTACTTTTAGGCCAGGTTCCCACGGGTCGGATACGCCGCGTAAAAACTGTGCAGCGTATCCGACTTGGAAACCGCAGCACCTTCTGTCCGAAAAACTGCACCACATTGTGATGCATTTTTTTCGACCGAAATTTCCGCTGCAAAAAAAAAGCACTCATACTTAAACCCTCTGTCTTCTCTGCGTGTAGTCTGGCTTCCTACGATGACGTTGCAGGCCATGTGACGCTGCAGCCTGTGATTGACTGCAGTGTTCACATGGGATGAAACGTCATCCCAGGAGTCCAGACTGCAGGAAGAAGGAGGCGTTCTGGGTAAGTATATTTTTTATTTTTTTCCTGAGTTGCTATTTTTGCGGCGGAATCGCTGCGATTCCATCAGAAAAAAGTCGCACCACTTGGCTTTCTTTTCGGATTTTGCATCACCATTGAATTCAATGGTGAAAACCTGCAACAGAAAATCAACAAAAACGCAGCATAAATTGACATGATGCGGAATTAAATTCCGCACCGCAGGTCAATTTATTAACGGTTATGCTGCAGGTTTTTTCTGCAGCGTTGGCATGAGATTTTTTAAATCTCATCCACTTTGCAGGTACACACAATTCCGTTTACGCTACGTGGGAACCCGGCCTAAGGATATGTTCACACAGGTCATATAAGCTGCGGAAAAGTCAATATACGCTTATACGACTCAGAACACGCAGGAAAATCCGTCCGAATATTCACACCAAATGGTGTGCATATATTTGGCCGGATTTTCCACCGAAAAAAAAAATAAACATTTTTTTTTTTGTAACCTGCGAAATTTGCTGTGGAAACAAGTTTTCATATGAACGCTTGTTTGTCAGATCAATGCCTCATGTAAAAAGGCCATAAAACCATTGTGCACCTGCGTGTCCATCACATGACCAGGACACATTTGTATTTACTGGAAGTAAATTAATGAGGCTGGGTTTCCCCAGGGCATTTTTATCGTGTTTTTTCAGGGTTTTTACTTGCAGCTTTGTCTGCAGTTATGATGTGCTTCTTAATTGCTTAAAAAAGTGCATTTAAAAAAGCATTGAAAAATCGCCTCAAATCAAGGTAAAACTCATGCATTTTCTAAGCGATCAAGGCCAGGATCTCAAACACAGTGTAAAGGCTTATTTACACGAGCGTGTTAAACGTCCGTGGAACGGCCATTGAAACAGCGTCCGTCCCATGGACCTCTCTATTTCAAAGTGGCCATTCACACAGCCGTTGTTTCAACGGACCGTGTGAAGGGTCCGTGCGAAAATAGAACATGTCCGTTCTCTTCACGCATCCCTCCATAGACTCTCCACTATGGGGGATGCGTGACATCACGCCCCGCAGCGCTGAGCACGGATGCACCTCGGATGTGGAAAAACTGCAGTTTTTCATGTCCGAGATGTGCAGCGCTCGTGTGAATCAGGCCTTAATGCAGTTTTTGTGTCAGGTTTTTTTTTAGCCAAAGCCAGAAGTGGATTCAAAAGGAAGAAAAAGTGTAAAGAAAAGACTAATGCATCACCATTCTTTTGTGTCCACTCTTATCTTTGACTCGGAACCAAAAGGGAACCAAAAACTGCATCAAAGCTGTGTGTGTGATCCTGTCCTAAGAAGTACAATAAAAGGCAACAAAACTGCAATAAAAATGCTGAAAAAATATAAGATCTCTTGGAAACGTATTCAATGACTGCAAGCAGAGTTCTTAAAAACCGTGGGAAACGGATATAGAAAATGAATTGGAAAATCGTATAACTTCATTCTACAATGATTGTTTAAACTGTATTACCCCTTTAACTTGTTTTACTTGAAGAATTTAACCTATGTTCCACTCTCTAGGTCATGGTTTCCCAACCTGTGGGTCACAATTCCCTGGGGGGGTCATGTGAAGACCTTCGGGGAGTTTCAAGCCTTTGACTGATGTCCCGGTTTCAACTGTATCTGCGTCCTCTTGACGACTCCTTGCTCCAGCATTCACTTTGCCATGAGCGCTGAGCCGTGAGCGGCTCGGAGCAGACAGGTGAGATGTAGTGACGTAAACCATGCCAGTCTGCGCTGAGCCACAAACTGCACAGACCGGAGTAGCAGGAGGATCTCCTCCACCCGTCGTGGGAACGGGCATAGGTGAGTATGTATTTTATTATTTTATTAGGCACTATTGGGGCTGTGTGGAGGTTGCTTTTGGGGCAGTTATGAGGGCATTAGGCTGTTTGGGGTCAGCTATGCGGTCATTTTACTGTGTTTGGGTAGTTATGGGGGAATTAGACTGTGTGGGGGCAGCTATAGGGGCTTTATACTGTGTAGGGGCAGCTATAGGGGCATTTTTCTGTGTGGGGACAGCTATAAGTGTATTATCCTGTGTGGGGTATTAGGACATTATACTGTGCCACTAAGGGGTCATCATACTGTGTGGTTGGCACACTGGGTTGGGGCCCGTACAGATGTGTTTCACCCCCTGTGCTAAACACTTAGCTACACCTCTGATGGCAACTAATGGACAAGTCTGGTCTCATGACCCACCATTAGCAGCCATAGTCGGATCTCAGCGACACACAACAGCAGGATACCTTAAGCCTGCCCCATCCCTCGCCCGCACAATTGTCGTTGTTTTCGATGTTGCAGGGACTTATTTTTCGAATGGCGCTAAGTACCTGCATCTAACTACGAATGATGTTGACATACGTCAGATTAAATGAGGCTAAGTACGGTAGTGGGGGGGGGTCCCAAACAAATGTCTCGGCCAAATGTGGGTCCCGGCCTCAGAAAGTTTGGGAACCACTGCTCTAGGTTATTAGATTAATATTGAGCTTTACATTTTTCCTATAGAACTTTTAAACTTTTGGGGAAAGTAATAGAAGTTCCCCAGGGTAACAATGGTACATTATCTTTATTGTATAGAAAATTGATTGGTTAATTGGTTCTGACACCATTATGCTTTGTCTGGCGTCAGTTTTAAACTTTCCTATCATAGATTGTTTTGGTTTTTTCTCAGTTATGGAAACTTCAATGACCCTGTGTGGTGAAAGGGAAGACTATTAGAACTAGTCTGTATGGCTGCAATTCACATCATATTTATGTCCTGCCTCAGAAGGATACGTTGGTTAGCAAAATAAGTATCCAAACATATGCTATGACGTACCCATAGGTTTCTATGTGCCAAATATTTGTCAAAAGGGTGCACTTTGTGCATATGTTTAATATTAATTCTAGTCGATACGGTATCTTAGACAGTCCTGTCAAAAAACAGATTCCCGAATATAGAAATGTATGGTATTTGCTTACAGATTAAACATTTGGATAATAAAAGGCGAAACAACCACTTTAAAAATAAAAGATCCATGTTTCGGATCAGGTTTCAACGGCAGGTGTAATTTTCTTAAGCACTCTACATAGAAAAGTTGAACACTTTGTATTTTTACGCTGCCTTCGCCACTTTAAAGAACAGAGTTTTTGCCCAAAAAAGTTACTAACGTTTGCATTTTTATGCCTTCTCAGCCTTTTTCTCCAAAAAGTGGGCGGAGCTTAGAAAAAGGGTGCGTCAAAAAGTCTCTAACTTACACTAGAAACTGGAGTAAATTATAGCAGAAATCTTCGCCAGTTTGTAGATTTCCTTCGGCCTATCTTTATATTAAGTCTGGCGTATAAAACGCCAGTCAATAACTTTGCCCCTTTGCATCAACAGCTAATTGTCAATTGACCTTGAGAGAAGGTCATTGTATATGACATTAATGGACTTTCCGTTAATCACTTCTGTTATTTATATGTTGCAAGCTGGACATGCTATATTTAGAAGACCAGATAAGGCTATTGAGTGAGGCAGCTTTCAAAATCCTTGGCATCAGTTTTGTGCTACTGTTGAACACTTGACAATCACCTGGACTACTAAGTCAAGCACACAATCCAAACTTCAGAAGAACTCTTTCATTCCAAACTAATGCTCACTTTATGTAAGAATGCTCCTAAAAGAACCATTGACCATTTGGATGCCATTTTTTCATCTCATGCGCTTCTTCCAAATAGATAATTAGCTTTTAATCAGAAATCATTAATGTGTTTTGTCCTATAAATGACTGACAACTGACAAGTGCCTCATATTTGGCCATGTATAAGTAGCCTGTTTCTCCTGCAAGTGCAACAGGTTCTTAAATTAGGTAACTAGTTTAATGTACATATTTGTAAGCTTTTTTTTTTTTTTAATTAATGTATTCTATATTCTTAAGCAACTTAAAAATTCACTTTTATTTAAAATGTTTTTTTTTTACTTTATAAGATACAGCTTCTGTATATCCTGTATCAACTGAACTGACAGGTTCTTTCTGAGAAGGGGTCCTGCATAACATACAGAATCAACCTAATAAACATCACATCTATGTTAATGATCTTTGATGTGATTGATATTAGCTCACAATCTAAGTTCCCTATAATGTTTTTGGAGTGTGGGAGGAAAGTGAGTACCCAGAAGAAACCCACATAAATACAGGGAGAATATATAAACTCAATGCAGATTTTGTCCTTGGTAGGATTTGAACCCAGGACCCCAGTGCTGCAAGGCAACAGTGCTAACCACTGAGCCACCATAATTTTTACTGCGCATTTAAAGCTGTAAAAATGACAGCCAAAAAAACAATGTAGGAATCTCAGTTTTTCCCCAGTACACTATATAGTACTTTAAATGGTGCCAAAAGAAACTGCAACTCCTCCCACAAAAAATAAGCCCTCACACCACACTCTTGATGGAAAAATAAAAAAGTTATGGCTAATGGAAGGCGGGCAGTGAAAAACAAAAATGAAAAATAAAAAAATGGCTCAGTCCTTAAGGGGTTAAAGTGTGATACAGGAAACAAAGAAGCTGTATTTAAAAAAGTTAAAACATTTTTAATAAAAGTAAATCTGAAAGCTGCTTAAAAACACAAAATACATTCATTTAATGAAAAAAAAAATGGCTCACAAAGGTCTACATAGCCTTTAACCCCTTAATGCCAGCCTATTTTAGACCTTATTGACTAAGCCATTTTTTACGTTTTTCCATCATCGCATTCCAAGAGCTATAACTTTTTTATTTTTGCGTCGACACAGCTGTATAAGCTCTTGTTTTTTGTGGGACAAGTTGTAATTTTTAATAGCACCATTTTGGGTTACAAAGAATTTATTGATTAACTTTTATTAACTTTTTTTTGGGAGAATAGAAAAAAAACAGCAATTTCGCCACACTTTTTTGCATCCTAAATTTACGCCGTTTACTGTGTGGTATAAATAACACAATAACTTTATTCAGTGGGTTGTTGCAATTGCAACAATACTAAATTTGGATAGATTTTGTATGTTTTACTACTTTTACACAGTAAAAACACTTTTTTTTTCAAAATGATTTTTGTCTCTCCATATTTGAAGAGCCATAAAAAATTTTTTATTTTTTCGCCACTTAAATTGTATGAGGGCTTTTCTTTTGCGGGACGACTTGTAGTTTTTATTGGTACCATTTTGGAGTAGATGCGAGTTTTTGATCACTTTTTATCACATTTTTTTTTTAAGGCTGGATTCACAGAAAACAGCAATTTTTGCATGGTTTTTTTATTTTATTGTTTAAGACGTTCATTGTGCGGGTTAAATAGTGTAATAGCTTTATAGGCGGGGTCGTTACGGATGCGGCAATATCAAATATGTGTAACTTTTTTACTTTATTTTGTTTTTGAATAATAAAGCAGTTTGTAAGGGGGAAAAGTGTGTTTTTCAGTTTTATTTATTTTTTACTTTTTATGAAACTTTTTTTTTACTTTTTTACTAGTCCTACTAGGGGACTTCACTATGCGATTATACGATCACATTTATAATACACTGCAATACTTCTGTATTGCAGTGTATTATGCCTGTCCGTGTAACAGAGACAGGCATCTGCTAGGCCATGCCTCTGGCATGACCTAGCAGGCATGCACTACAGGCAGACCTGGGGGCATTTATTAGGCCCCCCAGTTGCCATCGGAGACACAGACACTCGGCGATCTTATCGCCAGGTGTCAGTGGGATGAGAGGGAGCTCCCTCTCTCTCTACACATGACCCGCTATCACTGAACGCGTCAGTCCCGCTGACCTGACGGATACATGTTTCAGTGCAAGATACAGCTGCTCAGTATACAGGCTACAAAGCAGCTATATCTAATAAAAAGTGAAAATAATTTTTAATAAAAACTACTTAAAAGTTGCACCAAACACACTAATACAAATTTTTTAAAAAAAACTTTACAAAGGTTTACATAGCCTTTAAGAACTCAATGGAATCTCTGCAATTCAGCAAATTATTTTGAAGATTAAATTAAGTGTTGTTTGCTGTCGCTGCGACCTGCTCCAGTTGAATATCGACCAGACTGTATGCAAATAGCAACATTTAACCCATAAGTCTCCCCCA
This sequence comes from Rhinoderma darwinii, assembly GCF_050947455.1. Classification (NCBI taxonomy): domain Eukaryota; kingdom Metazoa; phylum Chordata; class Amphibia; order Anura; family Rhinodermatidae; genus Rhinoderma; species Rhinoderma darwinii. Next base: position 113,702,785 of record NC_134689.1, read on the forward strand.
ATACTAAAAATAACATACCAACTGACACGTAATTCTCTTTTAAAGTGGGGTTGACCCGGGGGTCGGCCACAGCTTTATTAATACAATAACATGTAAATAACATATTTACAAAATATATAAACACAATGACCTTAACATAGGTCAATAAACAACCTGTATGCCTGCCTAACCAAGGACATGTAGGTAAATCCCCTTCTACTACCGCCACCAGGTGACCATGTATTCCTTAACTACACGGCTCACCGACCCCAAGAAAAATAGAGCTTGCTCAACCCCATCCTGCAACCCCGACAGGAAAATATCCTGCCCAATCTCCGTCAGGTGCACCCCGTCTGGCAACAACAAACCTCTGTTGTCACCTTCCAACTCCCGAAGACGCACCACCACCCCGCCTCTAGCTCGGACAAACCGAGACACCCTGGTATTTAATAGGCGCCTCGCCCGCTCAATGGCATTCACGTCCCGCGCACCATGCCACACCAACCTAGGAACAATTTCTGACCAGACTAGCACCAACCGGGGGAAAAAGGAAGCGAACCTTTCCAAATCTGACTGTATCAGCGAGATCAACTCCCCCAACCTGACTGAACACAAATCATTGCCTCCTAGATGTATAAGCAAAACAGTTGGAACCATTCGATGCCGGCTGATGTCGACCACTTCGGGCAGTGCCTGCAACCAGCGCAGGCCCCGGAGGCCTCTCCAATAGACTTCGGCACTTGCAAAGCCCAACGATCGTCCCCCAGGGCGTATGGCAGCCCTCCTCTCCGCCCAAAACACATAAGAGTGACCGACTATCCACACCGATGGTCTGGTACCTAAAACGAAAACTGAAATTAATGCAAAATAAGATCCGGGCGAACATAACCAGCAAAACAATCCGACTTCCATCTCCCTATGCGCCTCACAGCTGCATCCGATAACCACAATTCACTGGCCATCGTGGCCGCCCCAATACGGAACAAATGAGTACCGTAATCCCCTGGTGGTTGTCCAACCCGAACCAAAGTCTTCCGAAAAATAGCCGAAAACTGAAACCTAGTAAGCGGCCTCCTATCCGAGTGCGACAAAAATTGGACCCCTGAACTACGCACCCCCAAGAAAGCCGCCACCGCCGCCACTGGGAAGGCCGAACCCGGAACTGGCCGAAGCGCAACCCAACAACCCCGCCCAAACACGTCCATTTTTGAGCGACGAATTCGCAACCGAACCCCCACCGAAGAGACCGTCCTCAAAAGGCAAACCCCCCTGCCGTGCCTCCCCCATCGGAACTAGTTCCGAAATCCGCAGAGCCCCGAAAAAACACAACGAGAAAGGCACAGAAAACAAAACAGATTCATACGGAGAAGAACATACCGACGGCAGCGCCCCTATAAGTTCCTGCAATAAAGAAAAAGACACCGGTCGACGCGACTTCCTCCTAGAAGCCAACTTCTTCCACCCCTTCAAGGCTTGCAAAATAAAATATGACTTAGTCACGTCCGACCACCCCCGCAACTTGGAAAAGAAAGCCACCCTGGCCAGATGCCGCTGAGCCACCACCGCCTGAAACCCCGCGCTCGCGCAAAGCCGTCAAATATTCCAGCGTCACAGTCGTGCGCAGCACCGGTTCCTCCCCTACCAGTCTATCCCCCGCAGCACTCAACTATTCCTTCCACGCATTACCGTAAGTTGCCCAAGTCGAGGGCGCCAGGGATGACCTCACCAAGGGCACTAGCTCTGATCCAGCAGCCTCCACAAGAATTCCGGGCAGCTGGCCCCCTCCAGCTCTGCCTGCGGGCAAAGAGAGCGGAAAAACCTGCCAATGAAAACGAGATAAAGCATCAACAACAACATTATGAACACCTGGGATAAGTCGAGCACGAAAACTGATGTTACACTGCAAGTACTGCAACACCAAATGACGGAGCAAAGCCAACACCGGACCTGAGGAAGAAGTAAGTTGGTTAACAGCAAAAACAACACTCATATTATCCGTCCAAAACACCACCGACCTGTTGGAGAGGCGCACTCAACGGAGACTACTATGGGAAAAAGTTCCAACAACGTCAGATTTGCACACCAACCCTTGTCCCGCCAGGAATCGGGCCAAGCTGCCGAGCACCACGCCGAACCCAGCAACGCCCCAAAACCCACCGAACCAGCAGCGTCCGTAAACAATTCCAAGTCCACGCTGGAAACGGAAGGCGCCCTCCAACACGTACGCCAATTGTAGTCCTCCAAGAAAGTGCGCCAGACGCGCAAATCCGCCTTGACAAAACTGGAAATCCGAACATGATGAGAAGGCACCGAAACTCCCACTGTAGCTAAGGACAACCGCCTGGCAAACACCCGCCCCATAGGCATAATACGACCCGCAAAGACCAACAAGCCCAACAACGATTGAATCTGCCGCAACTCCAACTTCCGCGCAGCCAGAGCCAGGTCCAATGCGGCCCGCAATTTCACCACCTTTTCCGCCGGGAGGCGAAAGACCATAGCAACCGAATCAATTTCAATGCCCAGAAAACACAACACTGTCACCGGTCCCTCCGTTTTTTTTTCAGAAAGGGGGACCCCTAAACGCTGAGCAAGAAACTGAAAGGACTTCAACAAAAACTGACACTGCCCCGAGTACCCAGGCCCCACAAACAAAAAATCATCCAGATAATGAGTCACCAACCCAGAACCGGTGAGATCCCTCACCGCCCATTCCAGAAATTAGCTGAACACCTCAAAATACGAACCAGAAATTGAACAGCCCATCGGCAAACACATGTCATAATAGAAAAACCTCTCCAAAGCACAGCCCAAAAGGTGAAAACAATCCACATTGAAACATACGAAACCGTCGCCAAATCACTGTCAATCCCGTCGTTCACCGACCGCCCCTTAGGATGGGACAGATGGTGAATCAGACGGAACTTTCCAGGCTCCTTCTTAGGAACCCCCACCAGGGGCGACACCCGAAGATTTGGGAAGGGCAATGCAGCAAATGGGCCGGCCATGCAGCCAAGCTCCACTTCCTTTTCCACCTTTTCCCTAATGACGGCTGGAAACTCCTCCGCCGACTTCAAATTCCTCGATATAACCGGGTCCGCCTGTGCCGTAAACGGAATAAATAATCCAAAACAAAAACCCACTCTAAGCAGGGCGGCTTCCGCCATCTTGGGATACCGGTTTAACCACAGGAGTATCGCGGACACGTGCACCGACGTCCTCCCCTCTACCAACACCCGCAGGGCGGGCGACGGCCGCCACTCGACGGGAGCACCTGACCGCTGCATGGGTACCTCCGCACGAGGAGCACTCATGCCGGAACTTACAAGAGGCATAAAAACGACAGTGTCCCTCATTAAAGAGCCAACAGGCTCCTGCTCTATGGACACCCTCAACCCCCCGCCAACCCCGCCCCCACTGGAAGGGGAAGAGGCGGGGGCGGCGGGTTGAAAGGGCAGCCAAACATCAGTCGCTTTCGTATCCCACCCCAGCTCCGGCCTCTGCGCCAGACGCCGACGGAACTCCTCATCGTACCGCCACCAGGCCGAGCCACCGTGCGATTTATATGCACTAAATATCGGATCCAAACAACTGACCCGCACACGCCGGCCGAGCCTGACTAAACACCCCCCCCCAAAAATAGCAAAGGCCTGCACCCAATTATTGAACGACTGCACAACCCTAGGCTTACTCAACACACCCCTTTCTAGTCTACGCTCCTTATCCACCATCGATGAATCAACCGACAAAAGAGATCAAATACCAATATAAGCATTCTTCCCAATTTTCTCGCGCACCTCATCAGACACATGAGCACCTAAGGGAGACACACTACAAAAATAAGAATCTCTGAAAGCGGGGACCGATGGAGTGGACATAGATGTGGACGCCTCCACCGTGGACCTCGCCCCCACGGCCTGCGGCGACGGTCCCACAGGCAACGAGACGGCCCCCGCCACCAGAGATTGCACCGCAGACAATAAATCAGTAGCAGACATGTTATCAGCATTCCAAGGCCTAAGGCAGGCATACTCACCGTGTCCAGCAGCAGACGCACCTCCAGGCACGGACGGAATCACTTCAGCCGGTGTGGCCACTGGGACCACCGAAACCACCTCCGGTGCTCCAACCGAGGAACGGCGACTCCGAGTCCCCCGATCGGACGAAGAGCGAAAACTTACGCTACCACTCCGTGCGGCCCGCCAGCTATCCCGGGAGTCTTCGGACGACGAGGAGTCAGATGGGGACCGCCTATAACGATGATAATGACAACGCCGATGTCTCCTAGACCGACTGCGACCGGACACGTGGCGCCGCCCTGACCCAGCCCTACTCGCACCGTGCCTGCTATGGGACCGATCACGGCACTCTCCACGTATACTCCACAGTTGCCTCCGCCGCCGGCCCACGCAGCACCGGCAGCACATCAGCGGGAGGGGCCGCCGCCTGACGTGCCACCCGTCTAGCTGACCGGCCCAAAAAGAAGAGCTCTGACCCTTCAAAAGAGCCATCTTCACCTGACTCGTCCACCCACTGCTCCCCCTCCCCTTCAAAACCCCCCACCTCCCGTCCCTCTGATGCTAGGAGCAACGGTACGCTACAATCGGGGAAGCAGCTGCAGCTGCCGAAATGGAGGCCGACGCCAGAGCCTGCCCCACGAATCCCCTCCCGTCCATAGGGCGGGGCCTAAGGCCCACCACACCCGTGGCTCCCCTGGATCCCTGTGTCGGGGGAACCACATCCCCCACAACGGCCGCCGACACTCCCGGTCCTGGAAGCACCGGCGCCGGAGGAGGCAACATCACCGACGGGGGAGGGACCGGAATATGCGCCGCGCTCGCAGCCCTCGCCGCCGACCGCACCTCACCGGAAGTGGAGGGAGAGAGCCGGACCGGCGGACGAGAGGCCCAAGCCGAACGCCGCCGCCCGGCCAAAGGAGCAGGAGCAGACACAGCTGACTCCCTCAGCAGGGTCTGCAGCCAGTCGCTCCCTTCTGCGGCTGAAGAAGCTGAGCACGGTCCATGTCCAGAGAAAATTCCTGACAAAGAGGCCGCACTACCGATAAGCAGCCCCTTATAAACCCACTCCCATTACCCTCAGCCCACCCCCTCTCCTCCTCTAACGCCCCCTACCTAACTGACTCACCCAAGTACCAGGGAGGGAGACAACTCTTCACCCTCACTTAACCCCTTCCCTGCAACAGTCCCTGGCTCAGCGGCTATATGCCTGTGAGCCCCCATTTCAATCCGCTATGATAAATTTACTATAATAAAATGCTTCTTGTTTAAGAATAGCAGCTACAAATAAAAAGTGAGGTATCACTGAATGGATCATAAAGTTCACATAGGTTGACTCACTGATTCATTTTTTCAGAGATTTATTATACTATTTATTTGCTGTTGTAATGACATTTTACAGGCAATTTAAGTCATAATGAAATTTTATTTTTCTGATATTTGTATCTTTATAATTAATTTGAGCATATAACTAAAATATGCTTTATTATTTTTATTTATAGAGACGTGTATTAGGGATGTTATTAAAAGCCTTATTTGTATATACAATTAATATTGAAAGATGACCTGTTGGCTTTCCTGACATGACTGTTTTAGCAAATACTTGTATTCCTCATAAAATGACAATTCTACAGTGTATTTTCATATAACTTTGCTTTATGCCATTCCTCTGTTATCCCTCCTGGAAATGTATAGGTACATGTGCAACTTGGTGTTACCATTCCCCTTGTCAATGGTGTGTGCCTACACGGGCTGAAACTATCCAATCAGTGATGACAGAACCAGACTGACAAGGAAAATGGTAACACCCAGTTATCAATTTATACATAAATCCAAGAAGAATTCGTCACAAAAGGCACAAATAGAGTTCTAAGAAAAAATGCCCCAGAATTGTTATTGCCTTGGGAATATAAATAAACTATATGGACAAAAATATTGGGACACCTACACATTACACCTACAGGAGCTTTTATGAAATCTGGTTCTAAATCAATTGGCATAAATATAGAGTCTCCCCCTTTGCAGCTAAAACAGCTTCCACTCTTCTGGGAAGGATTTCCACAAGATTTTGTAGTGTGTTTTTGTGATTTTTTTGACCATTAATCCAGAATAGCATTTGTGAGGTCAGACACTGATGTTGGACAGGAGGGCCCACCTCATAGTGTCCGTTCTAGTTCATTACAAAGGTGTTTGATGGGGTTGAGGCTCTGTGCAGGCCAGTCAAGTTCATCCACACCAAGCTCACCCACCATGCCTTTTATGGTCCAAAATTTCTTTGATATGCTGAAGCATTAAGATTTTCCTTCACTGGAACTAAAGGGCTTAAACAAACCCCTGAAAAACAACCCCATAGCATTATCCCTCCTCCACCAAACTTTACAGTTGACACAATTCAGTCTGAAAGGTAACGTTCTCCTTGGATTCGCCAAACCAGTCTCGTCCGTCAGACTTCCTCTATAGAGAAGCGTGATTCATCACTCCACACAACACGTCTCCACTGCTCCAAAGTCCATTGGCGGCTTGCTTTCCACCACTCCATCCGACACTTGGCAATGCCATTGGTGATGTAAGGCATGCATGCAGCTGCTCGGCCATGGAAACCCATGCCATGAAGCTCCCGGGGCACAGTTTTTGTGTGGATGTTAATGCCAGAGGAGGTTTGGTACTCTGCAGTTATTGAGTCAGCAGAGCATTGGCGACTTTTATGCACTATGCGCCTCAGCATTCAATGACCCTGTTCTGTAACTTTACGTTTTCTGCCACTTCGTGGCTGAGTTGCTGTGGTTCCTATATGCTTCCACTCACAGTTGATCGTGGAATATCTAGGAGGGAAGAAATTCCCAAACTGACTTGCTGCAACGATGGCATCCTATTACAGTACCATGCTGGAATTCAGTGAGCTCTTTAGAACTACCCATTCCTTCACAAATATTTGTAAAGACAGACTGCATGGCTAGGTGCTGCATTTTATACATCTGTGGTAATGGGACTGAATGAAACACCTGAATTCAATGATTAAGAGGTGTGTCCCAATACTTTTGTCCATATAGTGTATATATATTCTTTGACAAAGCCACAGTGAAACTTGCATTAGTGGGGTCAATAGGGTGGTCTGTATATGTTACTCTAATCTGGCATGCTATGTGGGTTGGGTGGTTCACTATAGTCATTTGAAGTATTGGGAAGGCTTTTTGCCTCATGTCTGAATGTATTTAGTTGCATTCCTGTTAGGGTAAGGCCACACGATGCGTCGTTGATGCGGTTTTGTTTCGTTTGGAAACCGCATGTGGTCAACTGCATTAGTTTTTTGTCTTTTGTTGCGTTTTTAAAGGAAATAATTGATGGACATAGTTTTCACCTGTGTTGAAGTTTGTTAGGTGCTTCCTGTATATAGTTCATTACAAGGCATTGCAGAACTGTTAGCAAAAACCCAAGCAGTTCAGAAACAACTTTGGCAGCGCGGTCATTAACTGCATACGGTCGGACATTATGAAGATGCGTTCAACCCCACAAAAAACACATTGTAATATAATAGCAGCAGTCTGTCCATAACAAAAATGTCACCGTTGACTTCTATTAAAAAATGCAGTTTAAACACGCAACATGAACGCAACTTGGCCGCACCGTGTGGCCTTACCCTTAAGCAATTGAGCCCCACTCCATGTATCCAATGCACTTATGCACTTTTTTACTATTATCTTGATATTTACCTACGTCTTTTGTATACTATGCAGCCAGTTTATTATCCGCTTCAGTGTATGTTATGCTCTACCTTTTAACGTTATATTTTTTGCATTCATTGGATATAAGTGAAATGATAAACATATTTTGATTAAAGTTTTCATAGTAGCACCTTTTGCTTTGTAGGTTATGTAATTATATATTGGTGCATGGCTACAGTCTAAAGCCCCATGCACACAAACGTATTTTTGCGGCTGCAATTCACCCACAAATATGGAAAATTCAAGGAAAACAATGATGTCTTATTACTGCCTGCCAATTCGCTGGTGACATGTCCTGAGTTTCTGCGGCTCATATTTGCGGTCCAAGAAGGAACCGTGAAAACCACGGTCATGTGCATGGTGCTATAGCAATAAATTGGTCCGCAATTGACCCACAGATTTGCGGGTGAATTGCGGAAACAAAAACACGTTCATGTGCATGAGGCCTTAGAGTAGCTATTTTCATATATTTTAGAAATCCCACAGCACTCCAATAAAGCCATAAGATGTGGTATATTCAGGCAACACAAACGTTGCATCATTGTGTTGACTGAATAAACCACATCTTATGGCTTTATTGGAGTGCTGTGGGATTTCCTCTAAAATATTCTAAAGTCCTCGGACCGAGATTACCTGCATGCACCCTCTAGCATTTTGGATTTTTACTTTGAGTGCTGCTTGTCTCTGCTTGTGTATGCTCTTATATAGATATCATATAGTGTATATACTAAAACAGACCGGTCAGGATAGCTGACAACTTACCATATTATTATAGTAGTTTTCTACCACAGCGTTCCTTTCATTTAAATGAACAGAGACTATAATAGGTGCTATTTGCATTGCTAGCCTCAGAGAGCATGTAGGGCATTGATGCTCAAGTGGCGGCACAGGGGGATGTTTCTGGCCCTTATGCGTCTGATGTGCGGACCCAGTGGAAATACTTACATATAGTGTAGCTGCCTTCCCCAAGATAATGACCAGACATGGAGATTCTGTGTAATGAGTGCTCTGCCCAATGATAAAGAACATAAGATCTACTTTGTTTTCCCCCTTGTTATGGGGGCACTGTGCTTTTTCCTAGTTCCAACATTTGAAATGCCTCTGTTAGGGCTTATTCAAACGAACGTATAATACGTCCGTGCTGCGAGCGTGATTTTCACGTGCTTCGCACGGACCTATGTTAGTCAATGGGGCCGTTCAGACAGTCAGTGATTTTCATGCAGCGTATGTCCGCTGCGTAAAACTCCCGATGTCCTATATTGCGTCCGTTTTTCGCACATTACGCACCCATTGAAGTCAATGGGTGCGTGGAAACTGCGCACAGCACATGGACGCACTTCCGTGTGCCGCGCGTGATGCGCGCTACAGTAGTCAAAACTATGAATGAAAACAGAAAAGCATCATGTGCTTTTCTGTTTACAAACATAAAAACAGAGTGTCATAATGATGGCGACTGCGCGAAAATCACGCAGCCACGCATCATACCGTGATGACACACGGAGCTTTTATGGACCTTAAGCACGCGCAAAACGCACATGTGCTCGTGTGAATCCGGCATTACAGTATGTATATATTTTTTGCATATGTCTTTATTCATGGTCTGTATCCCATCCATGTGTATTTTTCCCCAAAAAAAAACGTAAGATGTGCTACCGACAAGATGAAAATGTATGGGGATGATGATCGTAGTAAGGGTATGTTCATACACAAACTCAAAAATGTCTGAAAATACGGAGCTGTTTTCAAAGGAAAACCACTCCTGATTTTCAGATGTTTTTTAAGCCACTCGCGATTTTTGCGGTGTTTTTCACTGCGTTTTTTACGGCCGTTTTTGGAGCTGTTTTCAATAGTCAATGAAAAACGGCTACATAAACATCCCAAAAAGTGTCCTGCACTTTTTTGCAGCCGTTTTTTTTTACGTGGACGTTTTTCAAAACGGCAACGTAAAAAAATGGCTCATCGGAACAGAACGCCGTTTTTCCCATTGCAATCAATGGGCAGATGTTTGGAGGCATTCTGCTTCCGATACTCGGGCTGTTTTTCGGCCGTTTACGGCCTGAAAAACGGTCAAAAATAGCCCATGTGAACATATCCTTACGATGATTCGCCCCAAACTTACTGATCATAGCTTCTTGTGAAAAGAGAAAATGAGCGCCGATCGATGATCTGTCTCGTCGATCGCTACTCATTTTCATGACCACTTAAGGTCCTTTTACACAGCCTGATATGGACCAAATATTGTTGCTCTAATAATTAATATAGCGTGGACTAAAAAAAAGTTGCATTTATGACGTGAATAAATAGAGAACAATATCAGCTAATAGCAATGGGATAAAACTTTACTGATTTTAAAATAATTGTAAATCAAACTTCCAATAAACATTAGATTACATTTTTTACGGAATAGTGTAACCCTTTTAAATTCAATTTTAGCATGTAATTTAGCAAAAAGGAAAAGCTCTTTAATTCACCTTTTTTTCACCTACGATACAAAAAGGAATGTGTTAAATTTAGATGCCAACTTCATCCTGTTTAGAGACTACCAATAATAACTACAATTACCGTGTAGGATTAGAAGTTTCAAACTAGTTTCTTAAAACAATGTAGAAGGCGTCATACCAAGCAACTAATGAGTTAACCGCTGTCAACACCCACACTAATGATGTCAAGTTGGTGTTAGTCCATTGTTTGGTTGGAATGTTAAGCGGAGATGTTTTGACCTACAGTATCTATTATCACTGGCTATAAATATGTTAGATGGATCTACGTTACTTTGGTGAAGAGTCAGTTTGTTACACTATGTAATATTGAGTGATGCAGGAAACTGTCACATTTCTCACATATAGGAAACAATAATTGCTCTGGTTTACAAGACCATTTCGGGAAAAATAAAAATTGAACGAGCTCTGAGGTCAACATGCAAGACACCGAGTGATTTATTAAGCTATTTGAATAATTTACTGCAGTTCTCATGATGCTTATTGTGTTAAAGTAGTGTAATTAAGTACATTTATATAGTTGGGTTACAAAAAAAATCTTTGTAGAATTGAACTGTACAGGAAAAGAAATACCTTTAAAAATGTTTATAACAATAGGAAAATGTATTAGCATAAGAAAGAAGTCCTCTGGAAATATGAAAATAGTTAGGCCCCATGTGCATTCGTAGCCGTCCGTAATTGCGGAAGTGTTGCTATGTGACGGCAGGGCATTCCCCAAGAAAATGGTGCCTGATCGATCATGTGACCTTTTCAAGGGGTTGGGTGATATTGGTGAAATAATTTGTAGCCTCCTTTTTATTTTTTTTTGTGTATCCGTAAATACAGATGCACTACGGACCCTATTTGCGAACAGTGTGCCAGATATGCGGATGACTAAGTCTGTATTTGCAGACAGTAAAAAACATTACGGTCATGTGCATGGGGCCGCAGTGATGATTGGTGATTGTCCATTTCCTGAAGTGAAATGTGGCACCCTTAGAAGTTTGTGGACCCTACAGTACCTCCCTATACCTCAGTTTTCATATGTAGGTGTAACAGCTGCCGCGCCGTTCCCTGCCGTCCCCACGGCTTTTGCTCCGGTTCCGGCGCCCTCCCTCACCAGCTGCTCATCCCGAGCTCCACTTATCCGGTCCGGACGCTCTGCTGGCCCTGGACGGCGTCAGTTGAGTACATCCATTACCTCCTTCCGCGGTCGGCATCCTCGATGTGAGGCTGCAGTCACTGGAGGGCACGCGCGCTGACTCGTCCTGCCTTAAAGGGCCAGCGTGCGCCTTAATTCCCAAGAACTTCCTATTTAAGGTTCCTCCTCCCTTCCATCCCTGCTTGTTCAACCAAGTTCCCCGTGAGTTCCCCGTGCCCTAGTTCCCTGTTTCCGTTCCTTCTGCCTTTGTCTGGATTTCCCGTTACTGACCTCTGCTTGAACTTGACTATCCTTGTCTGCCGCCTGCCTTGACCTATTGCTGCCATACCCATTACGGCGCCTGCCGCCTGCCTTGACCTATTGCTGTCATACCCGTTACGATATCTGCTGCTTGACCTGACTTCTGCCTATCCATCCGACTACCTCTACCCGCTGTGCCAAGCGTTGCCTGGGTTCCAATGGGGTTACTCACTTTCTTATTCTCTTTGATGTCAGTACTGTTTATTTATGGTCTGTTGTGTTTTGTCCCCAGTTGTCCTTTTTGTTTTCATTTTTGTTTTCATTTTATGGTTCCTTCAAAGATTCTATAGTGGTATATCCCTGAAACATAAAGAAGAGGCAGCACTCCAAAGTTCGTATCAAAATGGAAAAGGTATTTATTCACCCATTGCAAAAGGATAGAAACGTTTCAGCTGCTCCATGCAGCCTTTGTCAAGCAATAATACAACTAACACCTAAGTGCATTTATACAACCCACATTGGGAGGGGTCGGCATCATAAATTAGCATATAGTAAAAAAGTTAAAATGTTATAAAAGCATAATCAACTGATCATACCGATACATCGTGTCAAGATAGTGTAACAACATGTGTATAGAGAAATATATATCTGAAAATATAAGTGAAACAATAAAACATCCATAAGAATACCATCACTATTCTCCAAATCGTAATTAAAGACTTATGTGGAACAGCTGTAGGTTCGCAGGTACATAGAAAACAGTACATACATATGATTAATCACTGTCACTCACCCAAAAGCACGGGGATACAACGCAGGTAGGTTCAGTGCGTCGCAGTGTTCTACTTCCGGCATCCATGGAGTACAACGGCGCATGCGCAAAGTAAATCACGTGACATACATATCACATGATCGGCTGTCAAGTCCATGAGTCCAAGCGTCTAACAAGACAGCTGGTAACCATGGTCAAAACAGACCGCGCGTGCGCACAGAAGAATCGCGCGGGATACACAAAGACCGAAGAAAACAAAGGTATGTCGGAGTCTAGCTATTAATAGGAATACTTTGGCCCAACTCCAAAAAACTCATATAGAGCAAAGTGTCTAATCTATCAGAAAAATCTGGCAACGAAACATCGCGAAACATTGAACTTTTTTACTATATGCTAATTTGTTATGTCGACCCCTCCCAATGTGATTTTGAGATAATGGGTGTGGTAAGACAGGGGTATAGTTCCACAAACCTGAGAATTGTGAAGAACCGCAGAACAGTGCTTCATTCACAGCACCCCTCAGTTATCCTAACCTATAAGGGCAGCCATCCATATCTGTCTGTACAGATGAAATTGAGACAGCACTACCAAATTTTCAAAGCGAAGATCCTTTTATTCCACGGTGCAACGTTTCAGCTCAAATACGAGCCTTTCTCAAGCTTGAGAAAGGCTCGTATTTGAGCTGAAACGTTGCACCGTGGAATAAAAGGATCTTCGCTTTGAAAATTTGGTAGTGCTGTCTCAATTTCTTTTTGCCTTGACTGAAGGGCCACTTTGGACTGTGACCTAGGAGACGTGCACCCGTTTGAAAAATCTGTCCTGTGCTGCTGATCTATATCTATCTGTCTGTACAGATGGATGTAAGAAGGAGGATGCGATCCTCTGCCAAAGTAGTTAGGACCGTGTGCTTAGACACCAGTGTTGGGATACCGAGGGGTCCTGTGATATAAAGGTTAACCCAATGCCCTCCTCAAGACATGTGTTAAGGGTATTGGTGTTTGTATCAAATGTAGAATGTTTTATATACCATCCACGCGACTAACTGCATGAAAGAGGCATACTCCTCCCAGGAGCATATTGTACCCTTAATCTCGTATTAGGCATTGATGTGGCAGATAAGAAGGGAAGAACTCCTGTGACTCCTGAAAAGAGGCTCGACATCTTTCCAGATACCCCTGTGAGACTCCAGATGATTCCTCTTGGGTTTGGCACCGAACTAAGAAAGCTCCTGCTAGACTTCAGCGAGGAAGAGGATGTCGTGGAGAAACTGAAAGAATTCCAACATCGAGCCACCATTCAGTTGGAACATGAAATTGTGAACATCCTTGAAACGGACTCTGAAGTGTCTTGGTGGGAGGGCTTGTTCAGATATAGTTCCAAGGAAACTTTCTTCTTTAACTTACTCATCCACCTGGTGATAATCCTTCTAACTCTTGTCGCGATCATGTATTTTGGACTGTTCTTCATGTTCAGCCGAATGAAAGGACTGGTCGACCAAATACGAGGTCAAGCAGAAAGCCTTGAATACATTCGAAGACTGAGTTTAAGAACATGATACAGCCCTGCTTTCCGGAATTATTTATTGTGCGTGTGTGTGTGAATGTATATGTATGTGTGTATATGTGTATGTATATATATATATATATATATATATATATATATATGTATGTATGTATGTGTGTAAATCTAAATCTACGAGTCGTACAAAAACTTTCAATGTGTACATATAGACCTTCTAGGTGTAGATATGTGTCCGCAAAATAGGCATTCTCAGTGAGGACATGCCCGTCCCACAGTGAGTGAGTGAGTGTGTACAGGGCCGCCATCAGGGGGGTATTAGGGGTAGTGGTGTGAGGGGCCCGGCCAAACCTAATTGAAAGGGGGGCCCGGCAACTGCCTCGACATTCTTTTGGTAGGAAAAAACGGGCCCCTGCAATGGGGCCCGTTTTTTTCACCAAAAGAATGTCGTGAGCTGCTGCTGCTGCTGCGGGCCCCCTCCCCTCGTCATGGGGGGCCGTCAAACCGTCCGCCCGCGCGCGCGCACCCGATCGCGCGCACAATGAAACTCCCGCGCGTGCGCACTCGCGAGCGCGCATCCACGAACGGCCGCACTGGAGACCGCCCGCGCGCGCACCCGCGAACGAAGCGCGCGCACCCGCGACCGGCCGCGCGCGCACCCGCGAACGAAGCGCGCGCAGCCGCGGACACACATGGACAAAACTTACCTGGAGCCTGGCTGGAGGTGAAGGACTGGACGTCTGGACCGAAGACCTCCCCTGGAAGACATCGCCGGAAGAGGACTGGAGTGGGAGCATCTCTTCTGACACAGTGAGTAAATTATCTCAAAGTGTTGTTTATGTATGGCCCTGTTCACACAGTATTTTGCAGGCAAAAAAAAATCTGCCTCAAAATTCCTTAAAGAATTTTGAGGCAGATTTTGACCTGCCCACACTATCTTGCCGCGTTTTTTTGCTGCGTTTTTTGCTTGCGGCGATTGAGGACAGCAGACAAAAAACGCAGCGAAAAATGCATTTTCTGCCTCCCATTGATTTAGATGGGAGGTCAGAGGCGGAACCGCGGCAAGAAAGGATGTGCTGCTTTTTCTTTTTTCCGCGACTGGCTCTCATTGATTTCAGATTAAATCAATGGGAGGCGGTTTTGGAAGTTCTTTGGTGCTGATTCTGACGCAGTGTCCGAGTCAATATCAAGGCCCAAAAACTCTGTGAACTGGGCCTTATTGTTAGGGCTTATTCAGACGAACGTGTAATACATCCGTGCAACGTGTGTGATTTTCACGCGCCTCGCACGGACCTATGTTACTCTATGGGGCCGTGCGGACTGTCAGTGATTTTCACGCAGCGTGTGTCCGTGTGTCCGCTGCGTAAAACTCACGACATGTCCTATATTGGTGCATTGTTCGCGCATCACGCACCCATTGAAGTCAATGGGTGCGTGAAAATCACGCCCAGCACTTCCGCAGCCGTATAAACTATGAATGAAATTAGAAAAGCACCGCGTGCTACAAACATACAAACATACAAACAGAGTGTCATAATGATGGCGGCTGCGCGAAAATCACGCAGCCGCGCATCATACGCTGCTGCCACACGGAGCTGTTATGGACCTTTTGCAAGCGCAAAACGCCACGTTTTTGCGCGCGCAAAAAGCACACGCTTGTGTAAATCCGGCCTTAGGGTAGGAACACACTAGGCATGAACACTGCGGATTTTATGCAACACATTTGATTGTGGAAAATCCGCAGCGTATTACAGTCGCAGCAGAGTGGGTGAGATATGAATAAATCTCATCCACACGCTGCAAAAATAATGGACCTGCAGTGTGACTTTTTGGCTTTTTAAGTCGCATGTCAATGTATTCTGTGCAATCGCCGCTCCTCTGTTGCGGAAATGCTGCGGTTCTGCCGCAAAAATCACACAAGAGAAGAAAAAAAAGGTACTTTTTTAAATTGATAAAGTTTAGACTTGCCCCGGCCGTAGTCCTGGTGACGCGATCCTCTATTCTTAGCGCAGCCCGGCCTCCTGTCATGACGTTTCATCCCATGTGACTGATGCAGCGGTCACATGGTCTACAGCGTCATCCCAGGAGGCGGGGCTACGTTCAGAAGAGAGAGATGCGTCACCAGGACTACGGCCCTGGCAAGTCTAAACTTTTTTTCCCTGCAGGATTCCCGCAGCGGACACGCCTCACGAAACCTGCGCCGCTATTTGGTGCGGTTTTGCTGGCAGAATTCCCTGCGGCTCCCGGGATAAGCTGTGGAGTTTTACTCAGCATATCCGCCTAGTGTGTCCCTTATGATGTCGCTCCTGGAGCTGCTGCCGCTCTCTAAATAGGCAGTTGGTCCAGTAGAATTTGGAATTATTTTTTTTTGTGAACCAGCTTAAAAAAATACAAAACTTTTGTGTTAGGGCCTGTTCACATCACTGTTCGCTTCCGCTCCGGGGTTCCGTCTGAGGTTTCTGTCGGGTGAACCCCGCAACGGAAAGTGAAAGTGATAGCATGATAGCACAGCTTCCGTTTCCATCACCATTAGCGCAGTCGACTGCGCTATTAATTCCGTCCGAAAACCAGCCGGAATGGTGACGAACCACCGCTCCGGGGTTCCGTCTGAGGTTTCTGTCGGGTGAACCCCGCAACGGAAAGTGAAAGTGACAGCACAGCTTCCGTTTCAGTCACCATTGATCTCAATGGTGACGGAAACATCGCTAATGGTTTCCGTTCGTCACCATTCCGGCTGGTTTTCGGACGGAATTAATAGCGCAGTCGACTGCGCTAATGGTGATGGAAACGGAAGCTGTGCTATCACTTTCCGTTGCGGGGTTCACCCGACAGAAACCTCAAAAGGAACCCCGGAGCGGAAGCGAACAGTGATGTGAACAGGCCCTAACACAAAAGTTTTGTATTTTTTTAAGCTGGTTCACAAAAAAAATAATTCCAAATTCTACTGGACCAACTGGCTATTTAGAGACCGGCAGCAGCTCCAGGAGCGACATCATAAGGGACACACTAGGCGGATATGCTGAGTAAAACGACACAGCTTATCCCGGGAGCCGCAGGGAATTCCGCCAGCAAAACCGCACCAAATAGTGGCGCAGGTTTCGTGAGGCGTGTCCGCTGCGGGAATCCTGCAGGGAAAAAAAAGTTTAGACTTACCCCGGCCGTAGTTTAAGTGACGCATCTCTCTCTTCTGAACGTAGCCCCGCCTCCTGGGATGACGCTGTAGACCATGTGACCTGCAGCAGTCACATAGGATGAAACGTCATGACAGGAGGCGGGGCTGCGCTAAGAATAGAGGATCGCGTCACCAGGACTACGGCCGGGGTAAGTCTAAACTTTTTTATAAATTTAAAAAAGTGCCTTTTTTTTTTTTTCTCATTTGTGATTTTTGCGGCAGAACCGCAGCATTTCTGCAACAGAGGAGCGGCGATCCCACAGAATACATTGACATGCGACTTAAAAAGCCAAAAAGTCACACTGCAGGTCCATTATTTTTGCAGCGTGTGGATGAGATTTGTTCATATCTCATCCACTCTGCTGCGACTGTGATACGCTGCGGATTTTCCACAATCAAATGTGTTGCATAAAATCCACAGTGTTCATGCCTAGTGTGTTCCTACCCTAAGGCCGGATTTACACAAGCGTGTGCTTTTTGCGCGCGCAAAAACGTGGCGTTTTGCGCTTGCAAAAGGTCCATAACAGCTCCGTGTGTCAGCAGCGTATCATGCGTGGCTGCGTGATTTTCGCGCAGCCGCCATCATTATGACACTGTTTGTATGTTTGTAGCAAGTGGTGCTTTTCTGTTTTCATTCATAGTTTATACGGCTGCGGAAGTGCTGGCCGTGATTTTCACGCACCCATTGACTTCAATGGGTGCGTGATGCGCGAACAATGCACAAATATCGGACATGTCGTGAGTTTTACGCAGCGGACTCGCGCTGCGTGAAAATCACTGACAGTCTGCACGGCACCATAGAGTAACATAGGTCCGTGCAAGGCGCGTGAAAATCACACACGTTTCACGGACGTATTACACGTTCGTCTGAATAAGCCCTAACAATAAGGCCCAGTTCAGAGTTTTTGGGCCTTGATATTGACTCGGACACTGCGTCAGAATCAGCACCAAAAAATTTCCAAAACCGCCTCCCATTGATTTAATCTGAAATCAATGGGAGCCAGTCGCGGAAAAAAGAAAAAGCAGCACATCCTTTCTTGCCGCGGTTCTGCCTCTGACCTCCCATCTAAATCAATGGGAGGCAGAAAATGCATTTTTCGCTGCGTTTTCTGTCTGCTGTCCTCAATCGCCGCAGGCAAAAAAAGCGGCAAGATGGTGTGGGCAGGTCAAAATCTGCCTCAAAATTCGGTGCGCGGTTCCAGGCGGTCGCCGGTGCGCATGCGCGAGAGTTTGCGGGTGCGCGTGATCGGTCGCACGGGCGGCGGTGTTTGACGGCCCCCATGCTACCCAGGGCCGCCATCAGGGGGGGTATTAGGGGTACTGATGTGAGAGGCCCGGCCAAACCTAATTGAAAGGGGGGCCCGCAGCTCATGACATTCTTTTGGTGAAAAAAACGGGCCCCATTGCAGGGGCCTGGTTTTTTTCTACCAAAGGCAAGTCGCGGCAGTTTGCCGGGCCCCCCTTTCAATTAGGTTTGGCCGGGCCTCTCACATCAGTACCCATAATACCCCCCCTGATGGCGGCCCTGGGTACCATGATATAGTACTGGACGGAGTACCGTTAACAGGCGGTGCCACGGTAGGGGGGCCCAGAAAATGTAGCTGTAGGGGGCCCTGAAATTCCTGATGGCGGCCCTGAGTGTGTAAATGTAGGCGGGCATATATGTACAGCCGGTAGTCACCCCATTTACATGTGTACCTTTCACGTGTTTGTGATGGAGTAGTAGTATTAGTGAGCGATGCGGTTTGAGAATGAATCTCTATATGTACATATAGCTATGGTTTGAGGGGAATATTTTTTTATGTTTGATCATTTTACTTTTTGTTTTGTATGATGGGGTATTGTGTATGAACCCTTAGGAACAGGTAAGATATACACACACACCCTTGTAGGTAACACCCTACTCCCTCCCGCGAGAACACACACAGACTGAGAGAGCGCTCTCTGCAGAACCACAAGTCTGTGTGTGTTCTCGTGGGAGGGAACACAGTGCAAGCCACCCTGACACTGTCCGTAGCTGATTGGACAGTGTCAGAGTGAAGACATCACGCCCCCTAGCCATTTAGTTAGATTAAAACGCCCCATTGAATGTTCAGGGGCTTATTTACGTATCGGGCGCCAAATATAATGGCACCGATATGTAAATATCGGAGGAAGATATACAAAAAATTTAAAGTGAGACCGTGTATGTGAAGCCCTGCCTATTACATGCTGCACTCAGTTGCACATGTATGGGCAGGTGAAAGGTTCTCTTTAAGTTATTAAGTGTATTGGTATACACTGATACTATACTGTGATTATTCACTGTGTTCTGAGTTTGGTGTATTTTATATCTAAGTGTTACTGTTTGGTATAATAAAACCAATATTTATTAATACATTGTGTCGTGAATCTGTGTACACACGCATACTTAATAGCAAAGCAGATAGTTAACGTTAATACAAGGAAAAAGGTAGGGAAGCTAGGCATAACCCTAGTGACCCTAAGATAAAGGAGGTACTAATAGTGGGTGACACTAGCACAGTGAACCCCATTATTATACCAGCCCTTTAACAGTGGGTGAGAGAAATAAGTTGGAATTTAATTCTGAAGGGTATGGGCATACAGTGCAGTGACTGGCACAGGGTAGGGGCGTTGGTGTAGCAGTTGGTCAGAAAGATGAGCCTGGCTGCTGAATTAAGGATAGATTGTAGAGGGGAGAGTTTAGTAAGTGGAAGACCAATTAGTAATGAGTTACAGTAGTCAAGACGCGAGTGAATCCGAGCAACAATAAGAGTTTTGTCTGTTTCCACAGTAAGAAAAGGGCAGATTCTGGAGATGTTTTTGAGGTGAAAATGACAGGAGCGTGAAAGTGATTGAATGTGCGAAGTAAAGTAAAGATCTGAGTCAAAAATAACCCCAAGACAGCGGGCTTGCTGCTTAGGAGTGATGATAGTGCCACACACTGAGATGGAGACATCAGGTTTAGGTAGGTTAGTAGATGGTGGAAGAGCAAGGAGGTTAGTTTTAGAAAGATTTAGTTTCAGATAGAGAGAGGACATGATGTTCGACACAGTGAACAGACAATCAGTAGTGTTTTGTATTAGAGCAGGGATGATGTTATGGGAAGAGGCATATAATTGGGTGTCATCAGCGTAGAGATGTTACTGGAAGCCAAATCTGCTGATGGTTTGTCCAATAGGAGCTGTGTAGAGAGAAAAGAGGAGCGGACCTAGGACTGATCCCTGAGGAACCCCGATAGCAAGCGGAAGATAAGAAGTAGAACCAGTATAACTTAACTGCTCAAACTTTTATTTTTCACAAAGTTATTTTTAAAAAAAACATTACTTATCTACATTAAAGCCTATTTCATTAGGTAGAAGATAGGGCAGTTATAAACTGGTGACAGAGCCTCTTTAAGTAGGAGTTGGTGGACCACAGCGTCAAAGGCTGCAGAGAGATTCAGAATAATCAGTAGAGAGTAATTGCCGTTAGATCTAAGAAATTCAAGAGATTGCTTGAGACTTTAGTTAGGGCAGTATATATATATATATATATATATATATATATACACATATATATATATATATATATATGTCATTTTCAAACACAATAACAAAGCCAAAATGTGTATACAGACCAAAGAGATGGCAACCATACCTCGACGTGTGTTTTACAATTGCTTCTTCTGCTGAACAATTCTTGACAGTTGGTTACTATAAATAAGACTAGGTTTACATCACATTTAGGCTCTACTTTCAGCATTTACATTGGGAAATGCACCTAACCTATACGTTTAAGGTGTCTATAAGATTGTGTTGGTGAGATGCATGCCAAAAGAGTATACAGTACCACACACATTTGTTGAATTGTTCAAATGTGCTTGCCGAAAGTAGACCACGAATGTGTCATATGTAGGTGTAATGGGCAGGGTAACAGGCAAAGCAGCTGCTATAGAACCCAAGGGATAGAAGAAAGACCATAATAACCAGAAACTGTCTATTTCCGGGACTCATTTTCTGCCAAGGGTAGTCATTGGTAAATGGCGTCCCTGTTTCAAGCTTTGCAATGGGGCCCTATGGATACTTGTTACACCCTTGCGTGATGTGAACCGAAAAGTGTTATTATAAGAAGATTAACATAAAATAAGTTACTTTACAGTGACATAAGACAGTAGTCTTTAAACTGTATGCAGTGTTGGACAGCGGTAAGCAGGGGCACAATCATGTATATGCGTAATTATATTATTTTATTTTAGGCAAAAAATATGAAAAATCAAACTCCTGGAAAACTTACTTTAATTAAGAAAGGAGGGCCTAATAAATAGAATCATTCTATGCTGGAAGACATACTATGAATTACATTTTCTCTTCTAGTGCGTTCAAAAGTGCATTACGATTGAAAAACTTGAATTACGATGTTATGTTTAAAATATTATTTCTTTCCATGGTTCTAATATATGGTTATAAGTCTCCTGGCGTTTAGTTAGCAACATGGTAAATGACACAAGGAAACTGTCAGGCCATATTACGCATGCAGGTCACATGACCAATGCAATAATTAGACCTATACCACTTGACTTCACAAAGACCGGATTTTACTGCACTAAATGCATGTGAGCAGAATTTTAAACTCATGTATATCAGAAAATAATTTAATAAATGAGTTAAATAAAAAGGAAATACCTTTTTAATTATCTAATGTAATGCAACATATATATGTTAAACTAAACTCTGTTCTCTTTATATGGGAATAATCTTTCAGCAGAAAACCATAAACATACACTACAGATGTAGCAAGTTTATCTTGACTGATAATTTGCTGCAGCGTGATATCACACAACAAAAGCGATTGAAAATGTCAAGTTAAAGTTTCCTGCTACTGTGTATTTAATGTGTTAAAAGTCACGATAAAGATGGCTACAACTGTATATGGACAAAAGTATTGGGACACCTACACATTACACCTACCGGAGCTTTTATGACATTATATTCTAAATTCATAGACATTAATATGGAGCTGTTCCCCCTTTGCAGCTAAAACAGCTTTCAGTCTTCTGGGAACACTTTCTACAGGAGTTTGGAGTGTGTCTGTGAAAATTTTTGCACAATCATCCAGAAGAGCATTTGTGAGGTCAGACACTGATGTTGGACAAGGGGCCTGGCTCACAATCTCCATTCTAGTTCATCCCAAACGTGTTCGATGGGATTAAGGTCGGGACACTGTGTGTGCCAGTCAAGCTCTTCCTCCACAAACTTACCCAACTATGCCTTTATGAACATTGCTTTGTGCACTGGGGCACAGTTATGCTGGAACAAAAAAGGGCCGAATCCCATAAAGTTGCCACCATACAATTGTCCAGAATGTCTTGGTATGCTGAAGAATTAAAATTTCCCTTCACTGAAACTAAGCGGTCTAGGCCAATTCCTGAAAAACAACCCCATAGCATTATCCCACCTCCACCAAACTTTACAGTTGGTACAATGTAGTCAGGCAGGTAGGTCTCCTCTCCTAAAACTAGACTCATCCATCAGACTTCCAGATAGAGAAACATGATTCGTCACTCCACAGAACACGTTTCCACTGCTCCAGAGTCCAGTGGCGGAATGCTTTACACCACTCCATCCGATGTTTGGCATTGTGCTTAGTGATTTAAGGCTTGCATGCAGCTGCTCGGCCATGGAAACCTATACCATAAAGCTTTCGGCACACAGTTGATCATGGAATATCTAGGAGGGAAGAAATTTCACTAACTGACTTGTTACAATGGTGGCATCCTATTACAGTACCATGCTGTTTGTAAAGGCAGACTGCATGGCTAGGTGCCTGATTTCATCCACCCGTGGCAATGGGACTGAATGAAAAAACCTTATTTCAATGATTAAGGGGTGTGTCCCAATACTTTTGTCCATATAGCGTAGATTCATAGGATAATCATGACTTACATATTTTTCTCATTAGTTTCCTCCTAAGCCAACCCCACTGACTGGATCTACAGAGCAGTATCTGTCACCCATGCACACGACCGTATTTTCATCTATCCAGAAATACTGACCGTAAATACGGGTCAGTAGGCACTTATATATTTCATTAGTATATACGGAAGGGTGTCTGTAAATAAGGTCCGTATTGCATCCGTATTCCATCCGTATATACGGATCCATACAAAAAGAGGCAGGTTGCAAATGATGTCATCAACATGTTGCCTAGCAATGCCTCAGTAAATACGGACAGTATACAGATCACACCCGTAGCCGTCCGGATTTATGGAAGCACCCGTAGGCTTTTATGGGAGAGTCCGTACTGTAATTACTGACAAGAATAGGACAGGTTCTATCATTTTTTCAGCATGGACAACCATCAGTAAAAATACTGCAAGGCGTTCATCGCCAATAGAAATGAATGGGTCCTTAATCACTGTCAGTATTTACTGTCCGTAATTACTGATGAAAAATACTGTCGTGTGCATGGGGCCTTACTGCGTAACTGTTCTTATAATAAGTCTGCAATTTCCAGCTTGATTCATATGCTGTCATTTCTAAATAGAGTGCGACCAAATGTTCCGTTTTTAATTATCTGTGTACCGTGACTGACTAATAACATCCTAATCATCTTTTGCTGTTATTGCAATTAGTCTTGGGATTTTTATTCCCTAAATATCAGAATTCTTCAACAACTATGGTCCTTATGCTGAAGCAGCAGTGTTGCAGTTGTTGATGTAGTTAAGCTGAGTTTGTATTTCCATCACAATATAATTTAAGGTTCGCCACAGGACTAAAAGTAAACCCATTAAGATCTTAAAAAGGTTCTACTGCTTAAATAAATAAATAAATAAATAAAGGTTTTTCTGTGTATAATGAAAAGCTATACAACTTTCCAATATACTTTCTATATCAGTATCCAAGATTAATTTAGTCATTCAATAGGAACTTCATTGTTTACTTCCAGGAGATAAAAAGTCTTGTCCATGTGGTGATCACACAGAGGTTAGACTAGTTATAAGACACAGCTGTGATAGCTGTACTGTAACGCACCTAAACTTTTCATTATACAGAGGATAATCTTTTCTTCTGAAACCGTAATACGTCTTTAAGTCATTGTATTATGACACAGCGCACAATAAACAGGTAAAAAACAAATTTGCCTCTGCTACATCTATAGCACAAATGCTCATCACCCTCCATATTATTTTTAAGAGCAATATACTGGCTTTGTGATTAGAACTTTAGCTAATTACCGAGATAAAATATAGAATGTTTTCCTTATGTGAACCCTCAATGAACAAAAACCTTGTGATTTAGTTCAAGAACAGAGATTTCGGACTTCCCTGCTGCTTCTGCGTTTTGAGACGTTGAGTTAAGAGGTTAGCTGGGTTAACGTCAGCTTTGATATGAAGGATCTGAGGGTAGTAACCGTACAGTTACTTTGATGTAAGATATAAACAAGGAAACAGCATGGTGACCTGCCAGCCCTGGGTTAACAGAGATGGGCTAGCCCAGTATAAATGCGTATTGAGCCAAAAATATATATTTTTTTCAACATAGGGAATTGTTCATTGAAATGTAAAATAATAATATATTCCCTGCCAGCGCAGTAAGAAAAGAAACATTTTCTATAATAATTATACTGCAAGCAATTTATGCCATAAAATAAACACTGGAGTCTTAAGATTTTCTTAGTACGGTATTGCTGAAAGCCGGCATGGCGGTCTTTTATCACACGTGAAGGTTTTTATTTTGCCTTAAAGTGTAAAACAAGGTAATTTAAAGAGATTTTTTGGGGAAAATGATCTATGCAGTCCAACCTCATATCCTGGATGTAAGACCTTGGCCGTACAACAGATCTGTTAACTACACCAACTTTGATGAAGTATTCTAATTTGTTTGCTAGAATAAACAAAAAATCCCAGGCCTTTTAATGCCAGAAGTCCTTACAGGAGTTGGCACAATCACAAGGATATCATATTATCACTTATGAGCCAATAATACATATGATCCAGGCAAAGTGACCTGTCACAACAGTTAAACTAGGACATTGACTTTCTTTCCTCAAAGCATCACATGGTCCTATGCAAGAAAGCCCATACAAAGATGTATGAATCAATTGGAAATATTCTAATAAAATAAAAAGTAGGATGTTCATTGCAGAGAAAGGGCTGCAAGATGGTTATAGTCAAGATTTTTATATTAAGATATTATTACCAATTAATATTACAGCTAAAAGTAACAAAACTTTCAAAAAACTTTTGATATGTCATAGTGACATGTCAAAAGTTTTAATTGGTGGGGGTTCGAGCGCTGAGACTTCCCCCACCGATCGCTAAAATGAAGTGGCATATGCGCTCGGGTGAGCAATGTGCAGCTTCATTTATGATGGGCTTTCCGAAGAAAGACTCATAGACTTTCTATTGAACTCGTACACCGCTCCAAGGAAAGTCGACTAAAGCCGATCAGAAACTAAATTGTACAGCGCTCACCCAAGCATTTCTGTCGCTTTGGTTTGCGATCAGCTGGGGTCTCAGTGCTCGGACCCCCACCGATCAAAACTTTTGACATCTCACTTTTGTCATGAGCCCTGCTAGTGCCAGTCCTTCTCGTTTACCAGTTGTTGTTCGTGTTTGCATATGGAGGGAGGCAAACTGGACTGTGCCTTTGATGATATGTTTTCCTTCTTCTAGATTTGCTAGACTTTTTAATGAAGGGTTGAACTCTATGGACATAAATAGGTCTTTATGAGCACTGCAGGACATTGAATAAAGAATTATTTCTGCCTGATTTACAACTACTGAAGAAAGGAAGATGAAAATCCTGCAATGCGTTTGGAAAAAATAATTATTTATTTAGACTCTGAACTAAAACGCTCATCAACATTGCTAGAGCAATTCATTTTCTGCTGCAGTGGCACATTTATAGGCACAATTATATGTTGTAATACAGGCGGACATTAAAGAGGTTGTCCAGTTTTAGCAAATTCATATCATATAATGTATAATTAAAAGTTATATAATTTTCCAATATACTTTCTGGATTAGTTCCTCACAGTTTTCAAGATCTCTACTTGTAGTTATTCAGAAGGGATGTTTATTGTTTACTTCAAGTGGATAAAATGCTGTCCATGGTCACGTGATGGTCACACAGGTGCAGGGCTCGTTAGAAGACACAGCTCTGATACACATACTGTAACGAGCCCATCACATGACCATGGACAGAATTTTATCCACTGGTAGTAAACCATGAATGTTATTACTGAATATCAACAAGCAGAGATCTTGAACACCGCAAGAAATTAATACAGAAAATATATTGGAAAATTGAATAAATTTTCATTATACAAAAAAAATAACATTAATTTGCTGAAACTGGACAACCCCTTCCCCACATTTGAAGTATGGGTACGCCATGAAAAGCTAGTGCTTCCCGTATTTTGCCGTAAAAGTGTAAAAAAAAAAGTGAAAAGAGTAAAAGTTTGAAAACGTAATAAGTTTCAAGTAATAAAATAAAACTCAAATGCCCTGTTCCCTTATCAAGTCCTTTATTATTGAAACAAAATAATAAACCATACGTATTTGGTATCGCTGCGACCGTAACGGCTTGAGCTATAAAAATATTATATTATTTATTGCACGCAGTGAACAGGGTAAAAAAAAACTCGTAAAAAACTATACCAGAAGTTTTGGTTTTTGGTGACTTTGCCCTACAAATATTGAAATAAAAAGTGATCAAAAAGTCGCACGTATCCAAAAATGGTACCTATAAAAGCGATAGCTCGTCTCTCAAAAAACAAGCCCTCATACAGCTCCATCGACGAAAAAGTTAAAAAGTTATGGTTCTCACAACTTGGCGACAGAAAACATACATTCTTTTTACAAAAGTAATTTTATTGTGCAAAACGTTGTAAAACATAAAGTGCTATAAATTAGGTATCGCCGGAATCGGGCTGACCCACAGAATAAAGTTAATATGTAAGACAACCTAAAAAAACCTCACACCAGAAAGATGGCGTATATTGGGGTCCCTTATTGTAAGTAGACAACCTAAAATTGAACCATAAAGGGACATAGCCCTAAGAAAGATAGTATACTCAAATAATATACAAAAAATGCAAAAAATACTTTATTGAATATAATCGAAAATAACATATAATGAAAAGAGAATGGGATACATAATATACAGAAATACAAACAGCAGGGTCAGATGGAATAGACCAAGACAGCAGAGTCAATCATCCAAAATTTTGACCAGACCACGCTCCAATAGTGCATATAGTATAATAGTGCACCTATAAATATAGATAGCAAAGTCCACACAAGGAAAATAACTACCAACTGATGATAGCGATACAAAAAAGTAGACAATGGATAATATCCATGCCCACTATAACCTGCAAGATATGCAAAGGAATGAAGTGTCAAGAAAAGTCAAATAGTTTTCAAAAGATAGCCAGAATATGAATAAAACACTGACTGAGACACAATCAAAACAAAAGCTAACAGCTAACACATACCCTGGGACATGATGCAGAGCGCAGAAGGTCAAAGAAGATGAATGGCTGAATGAACGCCTCGACGCGCGTTTCGCCCTGTGACCGGCTTCGTCAGGAGGCTACATACATTAAAACTCTAGGGGTTTAAATAATAAATGGACAAGGTTAGGCTCACCTGCGGCGAATGAAAATCGGCGCTCGACACGCCCACCGGGCGGCGCACGCATCACGGGACGCGCCGCGCGTCATGTGACGGGCGCCACGTGATGAATCATCACCATGGCAACCCTAGACGCTAAGCGGCACTCCCGAATGCCTGCCCCACCACAGGCGCGCGATCGAGCGTCTGTGCAGACACCGCAGGAGAGACAACGCAGAATAGCAAGGAAAAAATAAAAATAAGAAATTGACAGATAAAGTCATGTGGAGTACCTGCAGAGAAGAGACCAGCTAGCAATATTTATATGTAAGTGAGACAAGTATAATAGATATAAAAAAGCAAATATACAAATATACAAATGTCAGTAGTAGATGCATATATTAAAAATATAGTGTAGAGAATATACAGCAATAATTGACAATTATTAATAGTAAACGTTGATAGAAACATGCAAAAATAAAGAAGACATCAAAAATAATGGTGATGAAAGTGATAGAAAGTGAATAATAAATGAAAAAATAAATAAATGAAATAAAAAACGTGCACAGATGACATACACCAAAAAGATGGTAATGAAAGTAATGAAGTGCAATGAACTAGATAAATATAAAAAATAATAATAATAAAAATAATAAAAATGTGAATATAAATATATGAATATGAATCGAAGTGAAAAGAGTGAAATAGTGTTATAATATATGAACCATACATAATAAGTTAAAATATAAAAATATATATATAAAAATATATCACATGAAGAGTATAAATATATACACATATATATATATATATATATATATATATATATATATATAAAAAACACCTCTCATGAAGAGCACAAGTATATACACATATATATAAAACAAAAGCATCATACAATACATACATAAATTCATATAAAATCACATACAGTCTCACAAATAGAAAACAAAAACTGGATGATACAATATACAATATACAGAGTCAAATACATACATTTAAAATATAATAATAAACGGATAAGACTCCACGGTACAGATAATAGTGATAAATATACAGACAGATATCGAGCCAAATATATAGAATTCTAATTAACATAATTACACATTATTATCTTCTCCAGTCCTGAATTCAAATACAACCAGTCTTCTCCAATATACAGGGGAAATATGTCCACTCACTACAAAGAACTCACTGAAATACAAAAAATGAATATTAAAAACAAGAAGAAAACCCTAGAGGAGATAAAATTCACGCAAAGTTATAAGAAGGGCCTAAAACTGGTGGCCTCATTGAGGCCAAATGGCGACACAGTATTGAGAAGGGTAATCCATTTCATTTCTTTCCTCAATAACGCCAAGCGAACGTCACCGCCTCTACAACCCAAAGAAACTCTGTCTATTCCACGTACCATGAAACCCTTTGGATTACAAGAATGGAACTCACGAAAATGGCGAGCAACTGGCTGAAGTTTTTCCAAATCTATAGCACTAGAAGCAGACTTAATTTTACTGACATGTTCCAACACCCGTACCTTTAAGTGCCTGCTGGTCATGCCAATATAAATAAAGTCACAGGGGCAAGTGGCAAAATAGACCACAGATGCTGTGTTACATGTGATATTGTAAACAATTTTATAGTCTTTGCCTCTGTCAGAGCTGTAGAAGTTGAAAACACGTGGGATATATTTACATGCAGCACAATTGCCACAATTATATGAACCCCAAGGAGGACCCCTACTACCAAACGGATTAAGGGGAGCACTAGGAATATAGTGGCTAGCTGTCAGAAGATCCCTCAAGTTTTTGGATCGCCTCCAGGTGATAGAGGGGTAACTGGGTAAGATCCCTGCCAAGTCACGATCGGTGAGAAGAACACTCCAATGTGTCTGTAAAATATCACGACTTCTTGTCCAGTAGAGATTAAACGTGGTAATAAATCTAACCTTCTGATCAATACTGTTCTTTTTGTTTGGTCTACTTACCAAAAGTCCATCGCGAGTTGAATTCTTAGCTCTAAGATAACCTCTTTTGATAACCCTTTGGCTGTAACCGCGATTTTTGAACCTTGTTGTCAGATCCAGTGCTTGGCGCTCAAAGTTGCTGACATTGGAGCAGATACGCCGAGCCCTTAAAAATTGACCCACCGGTATAGACGTTGTAACCTTCGGATAGTGAGCGGATGTAGCATGGAGGAGGGCATTAGTGGAGGTTTTTTTCCTATAGATGTCGGTTGAAATAAAACCACTATCATCTTTGGTAATGCAGATATCCAAGAAATCAACACGAGTCTGGCTATAATGCCACGTAAGCTTCACATTAATGTCATTCAAATTAAGGGAGGTAAGGAAAGAATCGAGGTCAGACGTGGAGCCCTGCCAAATGAATAGAATATCGTCTATATACCTCGACCATAGGAGAATTGAATCATGGCCCGGAATGTACTGGACAGTGTCCCTCTCCCACAGCCCCAAAAAAAGGTTAGCATATGAGAGCGCACAAGTCGCCCCCATTGCTGTACCCTGGAGCTGTAGGAAGAGACGGTCCTTGAATACGAAAAAATTATGCGTCAATGCAAAAGTAAGAAGACACAATATGTATTCAATAAGATCCGGGTCATGATTGACCCAAAAAATATCTTGATGCTCGTATCCCATGGTCGTGGCATATAGACGTATACAGGGACTCCACGTCACATGTAACCAGAAACATGTCAACCTCAAGATGTAATCCATCAAGTCGTTGTAACATGTCTGTGGTAGCCCTAATGTATGACGGTAAGGTTTCTACACATTTCTGCAAATAAAAATCCACAAATCTACAGATGTTCTCACATAGACCTCCAATCCCCGATACTATTGGACGACCGGGGGGGGGGTTTGTGGCATTTTTATGCACTTTTGGCAATAGATAGAATGTGGGTTTTATAGGGAAATCAACAGATAGACCCTCCCTCAATTTAGAGTTGATAATTTGTGCATCTACGCCCCTTTGTAACAACGTGTCCAACTCCCCTTTAAAAGCTAACGTCGGATCTGATGGTAGTCTACGATAACAGTGGCTCATATTGAGTTGGCGAAAGGCCTCACATTCATACATCTGTGCCGGCCATAATACAACATTACCCCCCTTATCAGCTGGTTTAATAATCACATCCTTCAGTTTTTTTAGTTCCAAGATAGCCTGCCTTTCTTTGTAGTTAAGATTGTAAGATGTTCTGGAGTCAGAAATAGCTTCCAGATCTTTTTTAACTAGTTTGAAAAAAATATCCACAGAAGGACATAATGTGAAGGGGGGAAATGTTGAGAACGACGGCACAGATGCATGGGAAGTCTGGGATCAGTCTTAACCTCCTGCTCCTCCAATAATGAAGTAAGGGCATCAAATGCCTGTTGCTCTGCCGGGGAACACATTAAGACACTGCAGTCCCTTTTGCCAAAGTGCTTCTTAAAAATTAGTTTCCTGGAAAACAGAGCCAGATCTTTAATGGTAGAAAAGAGATCAAATCTACCCGTAGGGGAAAAAGATAAACCCCTTTGTAAGACATTAATCTTGGGAGATGACAGGGTATGGGAAGAAAGATTAATTACCTTCAGAGCCTCCTGTTTCTCTTGTCTCTGTTGAACACCCCCCTGGTCTTTCTTTTGACTGCCGGTGTTCTGAGATTGAACATAGGGTCTCCGTCTCCTGCGGCCTGAGGTTTGTCTAAAAACCGCCACTCCTCTTCTGATACAAGGGAGGTAGAGGAGACAGGACGGGACAGGGAACGAGCTCTATCTCTTTTGAAATGCCAGCGGTAGATTTTATTAGACTGAAAGTCACTCAGATCACGCTGAAACGTTCTAATTTTGAGATCTTGTATCTCTCTTTCCCATTTGATTAATTCCTCCTCCAATGCTTTATCAAAAGCTTCAAGCTCCTCTTTACCAAGGGACTGCTGAATTTTTTCTTTGAGGGAATCGATTTCCTTTTCCAAGCAATCAAGGGCTCTACGATCTGCCCCAATGAGCAACTCAATAAGCGTGCGTGAGCATTTTGTAAGGGAGTCTTCCCATTTTGTGACAAATGTGGGATCTTCTGTGTCTAAGGTTGGAAACACCTGCAAACGTAAACCACGAGGTATGATATCTTTTTGTAGATAATTCTCTAACGCAGCCTTGAATTTCTTATTTTTATTTTTTCCTTGCTATTCTGCGTTGTCTCTCCTGCAGTGTCTGCACAGACGCTCGATCGCGCGCCTGTGGTGGGGCAGGCATTCGGGAGTGCCGCTTAGCGTCTAGGGTTGCCATGGTGATGATTCATCACGTGGCGCCCGTCACATGACGCGCGGCGCGTCCCGTGATGCGTGCGCCGCCCGGTGGGCGTGTCGAGCGCCGATTTTCATTCGCCGCAGGTGAGCCTAACCTTGTCCATTTATTATTTAAACCCCTAGAGTTTTAATGTATGTAGCCTCCTGACGAAGCCGGTCACAGGGCGAAACGCGCGTCGAGGCGTTCATTCAGCCATTCATCTTCTTTGACCTTCTGCGCTCTGCATCATGTCCCAGGGTATGTGTTAGCTGTTAGCTTTTGTTTTGATTGTGTCTCAGTCAGTGTTTTATTCATATTCTGGCTATCTTTTGAAAACTATTTGACTTTTCTTGACACTTCATTCCTTTGCATATCTTGCAGGTTATAGTGGGCATGGATATTATCCATTGTCTACTTTTTTGTATCGCTATCATCAGTTGGTAGTTATTTTCCTTGTGTGGACTTTGCTATCTATATTTATAGGTGCACTATTATACTATATGCACTATTGGAGCGTGGTCTGGTCAAAATTTTGGATGATTGGCTCTGCTGTCTTGGTCTATTCCATCTGACCCTGCTGTTTGTATTTCTGTATATTATGTATCCCATTCTCTTTTCATTATATGTTATTTTCGATTATATTCAATAAAGTATTTTTTGCATTTTTTGTATATTATTTGAGTATACTATCTTTCTTAGGGCTATGTCCCTTTATGGTTCAATTTTAGGTTGTTTAAAGTTAATATGTAATTCATAACGCATGGTGAATGCTGTATAAAAAAATACTATGGCAGAATTGCGTTTTTTTTGGTTACGTGGCCTCCCAAAAAATAGGATAAAAAGTGATCAAAAAGTCGCATGTACCCCAAAATGGTACCAATAATAACTACAGCTCGTCCTGCAAAAAAACAGCCCTCATACCACTACGTCTATCAAAAAATAAAATTAGTTAAGGCTCCACTAAGTCAGGAAATAAAAATATGCAGTTGTGCAGGCCCAAGGGGAACATTTCTTCTGTTTCAAGAGGCGATTTATCAAGACCCTAAAATTAGGGAACCAGGAAGGGGAGGGCCCAATTATATACGCTAAAAGCGACTGTGCCCGTATTATACCAGGACAACACTTCCCAGCAAAATTCCCCAAACTGCAAAGGTGCGGAGTGTGGACCAAAAAGGGGATAAGAAAGGACACCATTTATCAGTGCGACACCGGCCTGTGCAGAAAAGATTGAGCACGGCATAACACACATTTATGGATTATTTTATTGTTTTTTTACCCCATTATTATACCACCTGACTATGCCCCTTATGTACTCCGCGCAGCTTACATATGCCCCCACATTATAAACGGAAACACGAGCAATACTCAAACAAAACTACTACCAAGCAAAATCCGCCCTCCAAAAGCCAAATGGCGCTCCCTCCACTCTGAACCCTACAGTGTGCCCAAACAGCCGTTTACTTCCAAATATATGGCATCGCCATACCCGGGAGAAGCCTTTTAACAATTTTTGGGGTATGTGTCTCCAGTGGCACAAGCTGGGCACGACATATTTTCCACTGAAATGGCATATCTAGTGAAAAATATAAATTTTTCATTTGCACCATCCGCAGCGCAATGATTTTATGGAAAAGACCTGTGTGGTGAAAATCATCACTACACCCCTTAATAAATGCCTTGAGGGGTGTAGTTTCCAAAATGTGGTGACTTTCTTTTTATTATTTCACATCAGAGCCCTGCAATTGTGAGCCAATACTTTGTAAATCGCCAGATTAGGCCTCATTTTACATGGTACTCTTTCACTCCTGAGCCCTGTCAAATGTCCAGGCAAAAGATGAGGGTCACATGTAGGGTGTTTCGAAAACCGGGAAACACCGCATAATAATTAGAGAGCTGTCTTGTTATGGTGGCACAAGCTGGGCATATTGGCATATCTATGGAAAAAATCCCATTTTCACTCTGCAACATCGAGAGCACACTCATTTCTACAAAACACCTGCAGGGTTAACATGCTCACTACACCCCTAGGTGAATGCATTGAGGGGTGTATTTTCAAAAATGTGGTCACTTCTGGGGGGTTTCCACTGTTTTGTTCCCAAAGGCGCTCAGAAACCAATCCAGCCAACTGCCGCTCCTTCCCTTCTGAGCCCTGCTGTGGGCATAAACAGCAATTTATGACCACATATGGGGTATTGCTGTACTCTGGAGAAATTGCTTTACAAATGTTGGGTTCTTTTTTTCCCTTTATTTGTTGAGAAATTGAAAAATGTTGAGCTAAAGCTACGTCTTATTGATGTAAAGGGATTGTTTTTATTTTCACTGCCCAATTATAATGAATTCTATCATACAACTGTGGAGTCAAAATGCTCACTATATCCCTAGATTAATTCCTCAAGGGGTGTAGTTTCCTAAATGGAGTAACTTTTTGGGCGTTTTCATTGTTTCGTCCCCTCAGGTGATTTGCAAATGTGACATGGCCTCTGCAAACCATTCCTGCTGAATGTGATCTCCAAAAGCCAAATGGCGCTCTATCCCTTCTAAGCCCTGCCGTGTGTCCAAACAGCAATTTATGACCACATATGGGATATTGTTATACTCGGGAGAAATTGGTTTAATAATTTTGCAGTGCTTTTTCCCCTTCAGTCCTTGTGGAGATGAGAAAACATTAGCTAAACCTACATTTTCTTTGAAAAAATGTAGATTTTCATTTTCAGGGTCTACTTCCAATAATTTCTGCAAAAAACCTGTGCGGTCACTATACCCCTAGATAATTTCCTCAATGGGTGTAGTTTCTAAAATGGGGTCACTTGTGGGGGGTTTCCCCTGTTTTGTCCCCTCTGGGGTTTTATAAATGTGACATGGCCTCCGCAAACCATTCCTGCTAAATTTGAGCTCCAAAAGCCAAATGGCGCTCTTTCCCTTCTAAGCCCTGTGTCCAAACAGCCATTTATGACCACATGTGGGGTATTGTTTTACTCGGGAGAAATTGCTTTACAAATTTTGCAGTTCTTTTTTCTCCTTTAGTCCTTGTGGAAATGAGAAAAAAAATCGCTAAACCTACATTTTCTTTGAAAAAATGTCGATTTTAATTTTAACGGCCTACTTCCAATAATTTCTGTAAAAAAAAAACCTGTGCGGTCAAAATGCTTACTATACCCCTAGATAATTTCCTTGAGGTGTGTTGTTTCCCAAATGGGGTCACTTTTGAGGGATTTCCACTGTTTTGGCACCGCAAGAGCCCTTCAAACCTGACATGGTGCCTAAAATATATTCTAATAAAAATAAGGCCCCAAAATCCACTAGGTGTTCCTTTGTTTCTGAGGCCGGTGCTTCAGTCCAGTAGCACACTAGGGCCATATGTGGGATATTTCCTAAAACTGCAATAAATATTGAGTTTTATTTCTCTGGTAAAACTTTCTGTGTTACAAAAATAATGGATTAACATTAATTTCTGCAAAAAAATATGAAATTTGTAAATTTCACTTCTACTTTGCTTTAATTTCTGTGAAACGTCTAAAGGGTTAAGAAACTTTCTAAATGCTGTTTTGAATACTTTGAGGGGTGAAGTTTTTGAAATGGGGTGTCTTATTGGGGTTTTCTAATATATAAGGCCCTAAAAGCCAATCTAAAGTAGACATATGGGGGATGTTAATTAGCAACAATTTTGTGTGGTATAACTGCCTGTCTTACAAGCAGATACATTTAAATTGAGAAAAATGCTAATTTTTGCAATTTTTCGCTAGTTTTTGGTGTTTTTCACAATTAAATAGTGACGTATAGAGCAAATTTTGCCAGTAACATAAATTCCAATGTGTCACGAGAAAACAGTCCTAGAATTGCTTCGATAGGTAAAAGCATTCCGACGTTATTACCACATAAAATAAAACATGTCAGATTTAAAAAATGAGGCTCTGTCAGGAAGGTCAAAAGTGGCCACAGCGGGAAGGGGTTAAGGCTGCTGTCACATTTCGTGTAATTTTCGTTGTGGAAAAATTAGCTATGAAAAATTAACACCATATTTTCCTATGGCGGAAACAAAATCCTCAATACATACATGGTTTAAATTTCCATGCAAATTTTTTTTTGCTGTGGAAATACTTTCCACAGCACTTTCTGTATGGGTTGCAGATTTTTAATTCAGAATTTTATGATCAACTTCAATTGCTATGAGAAATTTTATACACAAATCCACAGCAAATAAGTCACAAAAAATCCGCTACAGTAATATTACTGTGGAATTTGCTGCGTATTTACTGTTGAAGCATTATGGTGCTGAAGAATTCCTGCTGCTAACAACTTGTCCTACATGTTATCCACTGTTAACCCCTTCCTGACATCCGCCGTATATATATGGCGCTGTCGGGAAAGGGTTCCCGCAAACCGCAGTACTATTACGTTGCGGTGATAGTGCGGGCTTAGAAGCGGAGCCCGCACCATCACCACCGGGTGTCAGCTGTATGTAACAGCGGACACCCTGCTGTAATGGCCAGGACCGGAGCTAGTCTCCTCATATGCTGTGCTCAATAGGGATCGCTGCATTGGATGGGATTTTAGCCACCGGCACCCCAGCGATGCAATCGCTGGGATGCCGATGGTTGGTATGGCAACCGGAGACCTAACAATGGCCTCCCTGTCTGCCTTGCATGGAAGTCTATGAGGACCCGCCTCTGGCAGGTCCTCATAAGCTTTCAGCGTATAACGGACAGTTCTAATACACTGCACTACGTATATTTTGCAGTGTATTAGATTAGCGATCAATGTTACAGACCTTCAAGTCCCCTAGGGAATCAAAAAGTTAAAAAAGTTAATAAAAAAGTTGTTAAAAAATAAGTTAAAAACCCAAAATTGCTTTTTATTGGGAAAAACTTAAAAAATAAAAAAACTATACATAATTGGTATCGCCACGTCCCTAACTACCCAAACTATTAAACTATTATGTTATTTATCCCAGTGTTTCTACAGCAGTGAACGCTGTAGAAAAAAATATGAAAAACAACACCAGAATCGCTCCTCCCAAATAATGTAATAAGTGATAAAAAAGTCACATTTACCCAAAAATAGTACCAATAAAAATGTCAGCCCGTCCTGCAAAAAAAAAAATCCCTGACACAGCTTTGTCCACGAAAAATAAAAAAGTTATGGCTCTCAAAATATTGCGACACAAAAAACAAATGATTTAAAAAAAAAAAAAAAAGTGATTTCATTGTGCAAAAGCTGCAATACATGAAAGAAGCGATCAAAAATGTAGTATTGCCGTAATCGTATTGACCCACAGAAAAAAGTAAATATGTAATTTATGGCGCATGGTGAATGCAAAAAAAAAACCAATAGAAAACTGTTTCAGAATTGCTTGTTTTTGGTAATTTCCTCTTCAAAAAATGAAATAAAAAGTGATCAAAAAGTGGTATGTGTTCCAAAAATCGTACCAATAAGATCTAAAGCTTGTCACACAAAAAACAAGCCACCACACAGCTCCGTCAACCAAAAAAATTAAAAAGTTATAGCACTAGTAAAAACATCCCGATGCGCAGCCCAGAGGGGAACATTCCTTCCGTTTCAGGGCCTTGGTATTTAGGAACTAGGAAGGGAAGGGACATAGCAGAACTGCTGGAAGCGAGGGCGCCCGTGTTATACCAGGGCAACACTTTCCCAGCAAAATTTCCCAAACTACAAAGGAGGGAAAGTCCCCAAAAGGTGCAGAGGGGGATAAGAAAGGACACCGTTTATCAGTGCAACTCTGGCCTGTGCATAACGGATTGCTTCACAGCGTAACACACATCTATGGATAATTTTATTATTTACCCTATTATCATACCATCTCTTATTATGCCATGATCTACTCCTCACAGATTACATATGCCCCCACATTATAAACTGAAATACCAGAATTAAATTTTTCATTTTCACGGCTTAATTCTAATTAATTCAGCAAAAAAATGTTGGGGTCAAAATTCTCACTATACCCCTAGATGATTCCTCAAGGGGTGCAGTTTCCTAAAAAGGGTCACTTTTGGGGTGTTTCCACTGGGCTCAGCAAATGCGACATGGTGCCCAGAAACCATTCAAAAAGCCAAATGGTGCTCCTTCCCTTCTGAGCCCTACCGTGTTTATGAACAGCAGTTTATGACCGCAAAAGGGGTATTGTGTATTTTTCACTGGATGGGTACCATCGTGAATTTGTTTTTGTTACAACGTAACCCTCAATATAAGATTTGTTTCACTCTTTAGCAGTTTATAATTATGATACAATTGTATCTTGACTAGTGCTTACGTACTTTACATTGACACATGTACAAGAAAAAGTAGTCCGGATAGGTAGAGGAAATGTAATAACTTTAACTGGTGAATGCCATCACTGTGTAGTGTTTATTTATTTCGAACAAATTATAAAAACAGCCGTGTGTTTAAACAGCTTATGACCAAATATGGGTTATTGCTATACTCGGGTGAAATTGTTTTTACAAATATTGGGGTGCCTTTTCTCCTTTAGTTCTTGTGGAAAGGAAAAAAAAATTGTTAAACCTACATATTATTGGAAAAAAATTATATTTTTATTTTCACAGCCTACTTCCAATAATTTCTGCAAAAAAACTTTTCAAAATGCTCACTATACCCCTAGATAATTTACTTGAGGGGTGCAGTTTCGCAAATGGGGTCACTTGTGGGGGTTTCCAATCTTTTGGCCCCACTGAGGCTTTGCAAATCGACATGGCCTCTACAAACCATTACAGCTAAAATTGAGATCAATAAGTCAAATGTCACTCCTTTCCATCTGAGCCCTGCCGTGTGTACAAACATACGTTTATGACCACATATGGGGTATTGCTGTACCTGGGAGAAATTGTTTTACAAATTTAGGGGTGCTTTTTTCCTTTAATTTTCGTGGGAGTTAAAAAATTCTAATTTTTATTGGAAAAAATTTAATTTTTCACTTTCACAGCCCAATTCTAATAAAATCTATGAAACACCTGTGGGGTTAAAATGATCACTACACCCCTAGATGAATTCCTTGTGGTGTGTAGTTTCCAAACTGGGGTATTTTTTTGGGGTGTTTTATTTGTTTTGGTACCACAAGACCTCTTCAAACCTGACATGGTGCCTAAAATATAATCTAATAAAAAGAAGGCGCCAAAATCCACTTGGTGCTCCTTTGCTCCTGAGGCCTGTGCTTCAGTACATTAGCACACTAGGGCCACATGAGGGATATTTCTAAAAACTGCATAATCTGGGTAATACAGTTTTGGTTGTATTTCTCTGGTAAAACCTTCTGTGTTACAGGAAAAAATGAATTAATAATTAATTTCTGAAACAAAAATGAAATTTGCAAATTTCCCCATCTACTTTGCTTTAATTCCTGTTTTGAATACTTTGAGGGGTTCAGTTTTTAAAATGGGGTGATTTATGTGGGTTTGCAAAGTATGGGCCCCTCAAAGCCACTTCAGAACTGAACTAGTCCCTGAAAAAATAGCCTTTTGAAATTTTCCTGAAATTTCTGCTAAAAGTTATAAGCCTTGTTCAAAAAACTATGCCAATCTAAAGTAGCCATATGGGAAATGTTAATTAACAACTATTTTGTGTGGTATTACTATCTGTCTTACAATCGGATGCATTTAAATTTATAGAAATGCAAATTCTTTAAATTTTTCGCTACATTTTGTCATTTTTCACAATTAAATACTGAATGTATCTACCAAATTTTAACATAAAGTCCAATGTGTCACGAGAAAACCGCCTCAGAATCGCTTGAATAGGCAAAATCATTACAAAGTTATTACCACATAAAGTGACACGTCAGATTTGAAAAATGAGGCTGTCAGGAAGGTCAAAACTGGCCGTAGCAGGAAGGGGTTAAAGCGGTTGTGTCATTACAGACAACCCTTTTCATATGGGAGCTGCCCCAGATACCCCCGGTAAGGCTGGGTTCACACGACCACATTAACATCCGTAATGAACGGACGTATTTCGGCCGGAAGTCCCTTACCGAACTCAGTGCAGGGAGCCGGGCTCCTAGCATCATAGTTATGTACGACGCTAGGAGTCCCTGCCTCTCTGCAGGACAACTGTCCCGTACTGTAATCATGTTTTCTGTACGGGACAGTAGTTCCACGGAGAGGCAGGGACTCCTAGCATCGTACATAACTATGATGCTAGGAGCCCGGCTCCCTGCACTGAGTTCGGTCCGGGACTTCCGGCCGAAATACGTCCGTCCATTACGGACGTTAATGTGGTTGTGTGAACCCAGCCTAAACAGCGGCTTTTTCCGGAATTGGCCTCGGCCAGCAAGACACTTTTCCACTACAGGCAAAATGTATATTTACATGTGGCCATTCAGATGAACAGCAGTCCTTGTAATACAGATTGGTTCTCCATATTGATTCAAAGAGGGGGGTACCAAGTGTTACATATGGTAAGTGGCAAATACCCTTTAAGTACAGCAAGATGTCTCTAACGTTTCAGAATATTTAATCAATTTTGGTATTAAAATATGTTTAAGTGCATCTATTGTTTTGAAATAGATATAAATATTTGTTTATCATTTTATTTAGTGTATATATATATATATATATATATATATATATATATATATAATATTTTTTTTTATAATACACCTGTATTTATAATCTTGTCCGCACATTCTTTTGGTATTTAATGATTTTAAATTATAATTTTATAACCGGTTTATGCAGTGATACTTGATTATATTATTTTTGATTATTTGATCATGTTTTTCTCTTGTCTGTATTCTTCTGTATTTTTGCGTCGGTATAACTATATCACATTTGTATAAAATATTTCAAACCTACTGCCTTATAAAAGGAATATAATGTGGCAGCACTGCCCTAGATTAATATGTAACATCTATCCTATTGTTGGTGCTTTTGTATTGTATTTTGTGTATTACCTTTAATAGGCACATCATGATTTTCTATTATAAATGTATTTATATCCCATTAGCCAGTGGCCTACATAGAAGGGAGGGGGGCCTCATAGTAAAGATCAAACTAGGGCCATTATGGTGCCGCCCAGAACATAAAGGGCTAGTGTTTGTTTCCCCTCCATGCACTTTCCATAACCCTTTGACCTATTCCGCACTCCTTGTTTTCCAGCTCTGCAGTTTTGCCCAGCACCAAATAGCAAAGAAGACGTGACCCATTCAGGGCT
Organism: Rhinoderma darwinii; assembly: GCF_050947455.1. Taxonomy (NCBI): domain Eukaryota; kingdom Metazoa; phylum Chordata; class Amphibia; order Anura; family Rhinodermatidae; genus Rhinoderma; species Rhinoderma darwinii. The sequence goes on from NC_134689.1 coordinate 113,743,893, forward strand.
GTGCCCTCTCTTCAAGAGCCCCAATACAGCTGATATGTACACCCCTAACACCAACTAAAAACATCAGCTAATGATAAAGCCATTTTTTACCTTTTAAAAACATGACCCTTATATTATTCTTCTTCAGTGTGTCTATAACATAATCCAATGTAAATAATTAGTAATCCCTGAGGCCTCATAATATTTAATGATAACCGTTTCCAGTATATCATATTATATCTGTAAATGTTTATGGTTCTACGTCTTTCGTCCTGCGCGTGTTATAAGCGCTTGTTTGTTGCTGCTTTGACTTGCAAATAATCTCACAATAGACTCTGTTTAACAGATTACATTGGATTAGGACGTACCGAGAATGTACAGGTAATTTAATTCCATTCAATCTGCAGGTGTTCTTACAGTGGATATATTTTCTGTAATCAAGCCCATAATAAATTTATCAGTTTTATTTGCACTGTAAATGATATACAGGGGGGAAGATTTAGGCCTCATTCACACGAGCAGGAATCACGTCCGTGTGCTGTGCGTTGAAATACTGCACAGCACACGGACCCATTGATTTCAATGGGGCCATTCACACGTGTGATTTTTCACGCAGCAGACCGTTGCATGAAACACACTTCATGTCCTTTATTGGTGCGTCATCGCGCACCTACGCACCCATTGAAGTCAATGGGTGCTTTTAAACCACACACCGCACATGCGTGTGCGGTGTGTGATTTGCGCATCAATTCAATTGAAAATAATAATTTAAAAAAACGATGTGCTTTGCGAGTGCGTTAATAACGCACGCCCCTCGCCAAAGCACACTGATGCATAACGCAACACACACGGACCCGATTCATGCAATTTTTTCACGTGCGTAAATCTGATACGCTCGTGTGAATGAGGCCTAACAAAGCAAAATGCAGCAGAATTCTGGCTCAAATTTTACCCAAAAACTGTTGAGTTCATTGAACTCAATGAAGAGCAGCTCAAGATTTACGAGCGTCACAGACGCCTCGCATAATATGAGAAGGAGCTTTTACGGCTGAAACGAGGCAGCTGTTTTCTCCTGAAAACAGTCTGTCATTTCAGCCGTAAAAGCCAGCTAGCGTGTGCACATACCCTGAATGTTCAAACCTCCTACACTGTGTGCCGCCATTTTTTGAGCAAATATACAGTATAGTAGGCTTACATACAGTGGTTATAACACAAAACATACACAAACATGACTTACCTGCTCCTGCTGCCGCCTCTCCCTCCGGTCCGTCTGCTCCCTCCGCTTGCTTCTGAACACATGCCCGGAAGCCACGACCGGAAGTAGTCATCTTACTGTTCGGCCGCGGCTTCCGGTCCACAAGACAATGGCGCCGGATGTTGCTCGGCCGGAGACATTCCATTTGGACTGTGTGAGAGCGGCGCATTCACCGCTCCCACACAGACCCCGTACGCTATAGTGAATGGAACGGCTCCCGTTCGCATTCTCTATGGGGATGTGTGTGCCGTATTCCATCACTGTATGTGTCGAAAATCGTAAAACACAACAACACAAATAAATAAAATGTATTTAAATATCTAACGAAAACCAATCTTATATAAAAAAAAAAAATTCGGGACATATTGCCTTTAACTTCTTTGAATGTGGGGTTGACCCGAGGGTCAGCCACAGCTTTATTAATTTGAATAAATAATAAAATAACATTTGTTTAATCTTATCAAAATATAAAACTCTAAATGACCTTAACAAAGGTCAATGAACAACCTGTACGCCTGCCTGTTCCAAGGACATGTAGGTAAATACCCTACTAATACCGCCGGCTGTGACATGAAACAAACAACATACAAAATTACACCAAGCAAGACACCACCGTGTCACAAAGAAAAGCATAAGATAACCTCGTTAAATGAGAAGCACAGTTCTCTTGTGTATATCCCTTTTTTTGTTTTTTTTTGGCATGGTATCCTTTACAGTTGGTGTTGTCCTCTTCTTTTTATTTTTAATTTTTTTTTTATATACAAGAAAACAAACTGTAACATAATGAAATACAGAAAAATACCAATGAAAAAACACCACCACCATCATGCTAAAAGGGAGGGAGGGAGGGAGGGAAAATTCAGCCAAAAGAGGACGACGGAAGAGGTGAGTGACCCTATATACTACTCTCCATTAGCATAACCCGACCCCCCTCACTGTCCTAACGCCCTCCTCCCCTACAATCCTGACTCACTAACAAAGGAGGGAGGGAAGACTACCCACCTAACATTAACCCCTTAGATCGCAACAGTCCCTGGCTTAGCAGTTATACACCTGTGAGCCTCCATTACCAGCTGAAAGGTAGAAAGAAAGAGAAAGATGTCTAAGGCTTCGTTCACATCTACGTAGGGGTTCTGACACTTTGACAGAATACCGTAGTAGACTGTGCTACTCATTCTGTCAAAACAATGGAACCCTTACACAACGGTGACAAATGGAAATCATTTGCACCGGATTCGTCACCATTGAAATCATTGGTGATGCAAACGGAAAGTATATGATCAGTTGGGGCTCGACACCAAGACCCCACACCGATCAGCTGTTTCGGCTGCCTCTGGGCACAGAGGTTATGCAGGGTCGGTACTGGAAGCAGAAGACTCCGACCACTGTATAGCGGCCGTGCAGCAGAGCTGCAGTATCCCCGCATGGCCGCTATACAGCGGTCAGAACAATCTGCTTTCAGTGCCAACCCCTGCAAAACTTCCGGTGACCGGAGGCAGCTGGAACAGCTGACCGGTGTGGGGTTCAGGTGTCGGACCCCCACCAATCATATACTGATGACCTTCCTATGGATAGGTTATCAGTATAAAAGTCAGCCCCGAGCCTGGAAACCACCTTTAAGCCTTTCCCCTCTCGCAACATCACCTCACTTTTGATCCACAGTACACAGCTCATGTCATGCCAGCTTCCTCCCAACACTGAACTTGGACTGGCAGGCTAACCGTTCTTTCATAGTCCCGCGATGCCCCCAGTTGTGATGATGCATGCATGCACATACGCCATCACCTGGTTAGAGAGCAACCAATGCAGCCCAAAACGGCATCCACGCTGTACATTCCCACACCATTAATTTAGATGAGTACACAAGCCAAGCACATTGTTTTGCCTCAAATAAATATTGTATAATGAAACAAGATGAAATATGTAACTGGATCAATCACCCTCTTAGCCCATGCAGCATAACGTATCTTCTCCCATCCTTGTCAGACAATGAACAGTTGTACAAATGCCACCTGTAGTGGAGGGAATAAGAATAGAACCGCAACAGCAATAGGAAATAACAGTGGGACAATAGCGCTTATAGATGCAGTACACCAATTATGTAGCAAATATATGTATAAGTCCCTGTTGGTCACTAGAGGCATTTTTGGGCCATGTTGCTTCCCCTCTTATTTTGGGTATTTAGTCCCCCAATGTTACAGGGGTATAGACTTTGGACAGGTATTCCCCAGGTCAGGTCCCAGGTATAGCCTCCAACAGCAACCGCTGATGACTTGCAGATGGTATTTTCGAAGTGAGGCTGTACAAATCGAAGGTTAGGACTGGCAGACTTTATGCAACACAATAAGATGGATAAAAGTCAGGGAAGGCAGCAATCCCAAAGGAGTATCTGGAAACAGTCCAGGACATCTCCAAAATACCAGACAGCAAACACCTTCACAAATGGACAGGATCCAAAGAACATTGTTGCTAGTGTGGTAGTTCTGATCAGGTTTAAATAATCATGGGTGATCAGCCTCGAGCTGAGCACAGACCAGCTAACATAGACCTGTGCTTCTATGAAGATGACGGTAGCGGCGAGGAGTGGGATGTTAGCCATACAGGCGTGCGCTGCGGCCAGTGGCCTGTTATAACACAGTGGTAGGGTAAAATTATAAGCATTTAGATAGGAGAGAAATGATTCTAGGTTGACCCTGGATTTAAATATTTTTATTTTTCTCTCAATTCACAAAATTGAATATCGCTAGATTTTTTTCAGACTTACTCAACGATCAATATGAATATGCTAAGCTGCAATACCAGGCACAGAAAAGGGACAAAAGTGGAGCTATTTCTGAAATACAAGCAATCTCAAAACCTCTTTGAGTAGGGCTGCATCCATCTCACTTAGGGTATGTGCACACGACAACGCCAAAAACTGCTGAAATTACGGAGCTGTTTTCAGGAGAAAACATCTCCTGAATTTCAGAAGTTTTTACAAGTGTACGCATTTTTCGCTGCATCTTTTACGAACGTAATTGGAGCTGTTCTTCATTGGAGTCAATGAAAAACGGCTCCATTTACGTCCCAAGAAGTGTCCTGCACTTCTTTGACGCGGCCGTAATTTTACGTGCCGTCTTTTGACTACGACGCGTAAAATGACAGCTCGTCTGCACAGAACATCGTAAGGCCCATTGCAAGCAACGGGCAGATGTTTACCGACGTATTGGAGCTGTCTTTTCAGGTGTAATTCGAGGCGTAAAACGCCACCATTATACGGAAAATAGGTTGTGTGCACATACCCTCAGGCTACATTTACACGAGTGTATCAGATTCCTGTGTGTGAAAAACGCGCGTAAATCTTGTCCGTGTGTGCTACGTTCTGTATCAGTGTGCTTTGCGAGTGGCATGCGTTTTTCACGCACTCGCAAAACACATCTTTTGTTTTTTTAAACGAATTCATACGTAAATCACGCAGCGCACTCAGATGTGCATCTGTGTGCGGTGCGTGGTTTTCACGCACCTATTGACTTCAATGGGTGCATAGGTGCATGAAAAACGCAGCAATATAGGACATGCAGTGAGTTTTACGCAACGGACAAACGCTGCGTGAAAACTCCAGCATGTATGAATGGCCCCATTGAAATCAATGGGTCTGTGTGCTGTGTGTGATTTTCACGCACAGCACATGGACGAGTTTTACGCTCGTCTGAATGAGCCCTTAGGAGCTTTGGTCCCCCTGTGGCGCTGCCTATTTTTTCCCTCCCGTAAATACTGCCATAAATACGGGTCCGGTGTCACACGTATTCGACCCGTATTGCACCAGTATTTACCACCAAGTAGTGTCACCAAGATTGCACCCGTATTTACGGGCACGTTTTCGATGCAAAATTGCACTGCACTAATCGGCAGACCCTTCTCTCTATCAGTGCAGGATAGAGAGAAGGGGCAGCCCTTTCTGAGGTAAAAGTAAAAGAAATTCATATTTACCCGGCCGTTGCCTTGGTGACACGTCCCTCTCTTGACATCCAGCCCGACATCCCTGGATGACGCGGCAGTCCATGTGACCACTGCAGCCTGTGATTGGCCTGTGATTGGCTGCAGCGGTCACATGGGCTGAAACGTCATCCCGTGAGGCCGGACTGGAGGAAGAAGTAGGGAGTTCTGGGTAAGTATGAACTTTTTTTACACCTTGATTTATATTGTGTTCGAAAGTCACTGTCCAGGGTGCTGAAAGAGTTACTGCCGATCAGTTAACTCTTTCAGTACCCTGGACAGTGACTATTTACTGACGTCGCCTAGCAACGCTCCCGTAATTATGGGTGCACACACGTAGTCACCCGTAATTACGGGAGCCCCATAGACTTCTATGTGCCTGCCCGTGCCAAATTACGGCCTAAAATAGGACATGTTCTATATTTTTCAACGGCCCGGGCACCTTCCCGTAAGTATATGGGGAGGTACCGGTAGGCCAATAGAAGTCTATGGGCCCGTAATTACGGCCCGTGATTACGGGCGTTTTTACGTTCGTGTGCATGGGACCTTAAACTGCATGAAACTACTAAATCTTCAGTAGATTGTTGACAGTTGACAAACTTCAGTGTGTACATCAAATGATGTATTCCTAGTATGTCTAATGATATTAAGATTATTGCTAAGTGAAATGGCTTATATTTTCATTTTGCAATCTACAGTATGTTGGTTTGTAAACATAAGAAGAAGGAGTCATGCACTATTCAGTATAAATATTAAAAATATCAAATCTTTTATTAATGAACAGAACATAAGGGATAAAATCACATAGTGGATCCCATAAGAATACAGCTATACATAGGCTACACCTAGATGTTGTATACAATCAGGGCCACCATCAGGAATTTCTGGGCCCCATACAGCCAAGATGTCTGCCCCCCCTCCATTACTGGGGGTGGGCGATGGAAAGTGTGGCGCTCACGTTTGTATATTACACGCATTAACTGATTTTGGTGCTGATGTCAATTACAGTGAAGGAAACTTGTGATTCTCTGCCTGGGGACTCCGGAATAACAAAGTCTACTACACTATTCCATCCTTCAAAAATAAGGTAAAGCAACGTCTACCAGCCCGACGTAGGCTAAAAGGACATAATGGAGCCTTGTGAATTATCGTCTACGTTGTTTATAGTGTACGTTAGGAGATTTCCTGACGTACACGATAAACTTAGGGCAACAACATGATGTGAAGGGGGAAGGGAGGGGAAGCGCTTGTGAGGATGTAATGGAGGCATTTTATGCCTCAAATTACACCTGAAAAGACGGCTCCAATACATCGGCAAACATCTGCCCATTGCTTGCAAAGGGTCTTATGATGTTCTGTGCAGACAAGCTGTAATTTTACGCGTCGCTGTCAAAAGATGACGCATAAAATTACGCCCGCGTCAAAGAAGTGCAGGACACTTCTTGTGACGTAATTGGAGACGTTTTTCATTGAATCCATTGAAAAACAGCTCCAATTATGTATGTATGTAAATGCATGCACTTGTAAAAACGTCTGAAATTCAGGAGCTGTTTTCTCCTGAAAAGAGCTCCGTAATTTTAGACGTATTTTGCGTTGTCTTGTGCACATACCCGGAGTCAAAAACGTCTGAAAATTTTTTGAGGTGTTTTTCATAGTGTTCAAAGGAAAATCAGCTCCAAAAAATGCCTCAGGAAGTGACATGCTACTTCTTTTTACGGAGCGTCTTTTTACACTCCATTTCTTAAAACAGAGGCGTAAAGAGACGCCCCGTATGAACTAAATGCTGTTTTTCCCATTAATTTCAATGGGCAGATGTTTGTAGACGTTCAGCTTCCGTTTTTTTAGGCGTTTTTCAATGCGTAAACCCCCCCCCTGAAATACGCCTAAAAACACTGCGTGTGAACATACCCTTACCCTTTTGATTTCTGACTCAGATGTGCCACAAGTGTGTAGCAGATCTGCACAAGAATAAGGCCCTGTTCAAAAACAGCCGAAATCGCCTCCTATTGATTTCAACGGGAGTCAAAGGCGTTTTTTTCCCATGAGCGGAAAAAAACGCTCGCGAGAAAAAAAGGCGACATGCCCTTTCTTCGGGCATTTCCGTCTCTGACCTACCATTGACATCAATGGGAGGCAGAGAAAGCCTGAAGGAATTTCGAGGCAGATTTTTCTGCCTGCAAAAAACGGTGTGAACAAGGCCCATTGTCATTCAAAGTTGCTCATCCTCGGCTTTTCCATGTAATATAAGTCGCATGCCACTTATTGCTCTGGTGGATTTCTTTTCATGGTGCAGATAAAAATACACGTGGAAAATTTTTCTAAGCATGTGAACTGGGTTGCGGAAACCTCATATGCATGGGATGTAGAATCATCGGCATGTCCTCGGAATCCGTATCAAATCAAACATGTGTGAACGGAGCCTTAGGGGGAGTTAAAAAAAACTCTGTCAGGCCAAACGCACACGATACTTATTACGTGTAAATTTGTCGAGGGGATTTTCGTGTGGCAAATCCGCAGTATAAAGGCATGTTCAGACGTGGCAGATTTCTGCAGACACTGTCCGCATCAATGCCGCACATAATCTGCGTTGCAGATTCCGTTGCGCCTCTGCCTAAAATGTGAAGTAAAATGCTGCGGATTAGTCGTTGCAGATTCAGGTGAAGAGTACTTCCTGCTGTCTTTTAAAACATTCCATCTCAGTCTGGCTATAGACCTCGAAACACATAGGTCCAGCCAGAATGATGAAATAACCTATTGGGGAAAGCAATCCGCAACGCAACACACATAACCTCTGCGGATTTCATTGCATAATTTTGCAACTCCATTGAAGTCAATGGAGAATTTCCGCCACGAGTACGCATCAAGTCCACTATACGTCTGCAACAGCCAGTGTATGCTGCCGACACCAAATTCCGCACCGCAGCCTATGGTCCGCAGCGGAGTTGTCCGCAATGTCTGCACGAAGATAACTAAAAAGGTCTGGAAACCAATGGGCAGACTGTCTGCTGCGGATTTCCAGTGCGGACTGTCCGCAGCGGAATTCCACAGCAATTCCGCCACGTGTGAACGTGCCTAATACAGTACCAGCAAAGTAAATGAGATCAAGAAATCTCATCTACATGTCGCATTTTCTGCACAAAAATTGACCTGCGGTGCGTATTTGAAAATATGATACATGTCAATTTATCTTGTGTTTTTTTTCTGCTTGCGAATTGTTTCTGACTAGTTTAAAAAAAAAAAATCTGCAGAATAAAACCTGCACCTATTTCCGCATTAAAATGTAAAAACCGCACCTAAAAACGCACTATTAGGTCTTATTTGCACTAACGTGTTAAATGTCCATGTGACGGCCGTTGAAACAGCGGCCGTCACACGGACCTTTGTAATTCATTGTGGCTGCCCACACGGCCGTTGTTTCAACGGACCGTGTGAAGGGTCCATGAGAAAATAGGACATGTCCTATTTTTTCACGCTTCACGCATCCCTTCATAGACTCTAATCTATGGGGGATGCGTGACCTTGCGTCCCGCAGCGCTGAGCACGGATGCACCTCGGACGTCAAAAACTACAGTTTTTCACGTCCGAGATGCGCAACACTCGTGTGAATCCGGCCTTAGGTGCAGATTTTAACTTTTTGTGCACAAAATTCCTCAATGTGTGCGTTCCAGAATTTTCTAGGGATTTTCAGCAAATTAACCCTTTACATTTTAAAGGATTAAACACGTTTCAAATCTGCAACATAATAGGCATGCAGCTGATTTAAACCCTTCAGCAATTTTTAGGATTTTCACTTTTGTTTTTTTCTCCCCATCTTCCAAAAGCTATAATTTTTTTTATTTTACGGTCTATATCGCCATATTACATAGTTACATACAGTGAAGGAAATAAGTATTTGATCCCTTGCTGATTTTGTAAGTTTGCCCACTGTCAAAGACATGAACAGTCTAGAATTTTTAGGCTAGGTTAATTTTACCAGTGAGAGATAGATTATATAAAAAAAAATTAAAAAAAATCACATTGTCAAAATTATATATATTTATTTGCATTGTGCACAGAGAAATAAGTATTTGATCCCTTTGGCAAACAAGACTTAATACTTGGTGGCAAAACCCTTGTTGGCACGCACAGCAGTCAGACATTTTTAGTAGTTGATGATGAGGTTTGCACACATGTTAGATGGAATTTTGGCCCACTCCTCTTTGCAGATCATCTGTAAATCATTAAGATTTCGAGGCTGTCGCTTGGCAACTCGGATCTTCAGCTCCCTCCATAAGTTTTCGATGGGATTAAGGTCTGGAGACTGGCTAGGCCACTCCATGACCTTAATGTGCTTCTTTTTGAGCCACTCCTTTGTTGCCTTGGCTGTATGTTTCGGGTAATTGTCGTGCTGGAAGACCCAGCCACAAGCCATTTTTAATGTCCTGGTGGAGGGAAGGAGGTTGTCACTCAGGATTTGACGGTACATGGCTCCATCCATTCTCCCATTGATGCGGTGAAGTAGTCTTGTGCCCTTAGCAGAGAAACACCCCCAAAACATAATGTTTCCACCTCCATGCTTGACAGTGGGTACGGTGTTCTTTGGGTCATAGGCAGCATTTCTCTTCCTCCAAAAACGGCGAGTTGAGTTAATGCCAAAGAGCTCAATTTTAGTCTCATCTGACCACAGCACCTTCTCCCAATCACTCTCAGAATCATCCAGATGTTCATTTGCAAACTTCAGACGGGCCTGTACATGTGCCTTCTTGAGCAGGGGGACCTTGCGGGCACTGCAGGATATGAATCCATTATGGCGTAGTGTGTTACCAATGGTTTTCTTGGTGACTGTGGTCCCAGCTGCCTTGAGATCATTAACAAGTTCCCCCCGTGTAGTTTTTGGCTGAGCTCTCACCTTCCTCAGGATCAAGGATACCCCACGAGGTGAGATTTTGCATGGAGCCCCAGATCGATGTCGATTGACAGTCATTTTGTATGTCTTCCATTTTCTTACTATTGCACCAACAGTTGTCTCCTTGTCACCCAGCGTCTTACTTATGGTTTTGTAGCCCATTCCAGCCTTGTGCAGGTCTATGATCTTGTCCCTGACATCCTTAGAAAGCTCTTTGGTCTTGCCCATGTTGTAGAGGTTAGAGTCAGACTGATTAATTGAGTCTGTGGACAGGAGTCTTTTATACAGGTGACCATGTGAGACATCTGTCTATAATACAGGCACCAAGTTGATTTGGAGCGTGTAACTGGTCTGGAGGAGGCTGAACTCTTAATGATTGGTAGGGGATCAAATACTTATTTCTCTGTGCACAATGCAAATAAATATATATAATTTTGACAATGTGATTTTCTTATTTTTTTTAAATATAATCTATCTCTCACTGGTAAAATTAACCTAGCCTAAAAATTCTAGACTGTTCATGACTTTGACAGTGGGCAAACTTACAAAATCAGCAAGGGATCAAATACTTATTTCCTCCACTGTAGTTACATAGTTAGTACGGCTGAAAAAAGACACATGTCCATCAAGTTCAACCAAGGGACGGGAAAAGGGAAGGAAAAATTTCTACACATAGGAGCTAATACTTTTTTGTTCTAGAAAATGATCTAACCCTTTTTTAAAGCCATCTACTGTCCCTGCTGTGACCAGCTCCTGCGGTAGACTATTCCATACAGTAAAGAAGGCTTGTCGCCTCTGCAGGTATGAGGTCTTGTTTTTTGTGGGATAAGTTGTAGTTTTTCATGGCACCATTTATTGTACCGCATAATGTACTGGGAAGCTGAAAAAAATATTTGTTGGGTGAAATGGGCAAAAAACATTACGCCATTCTTTTGGGGGGTTTTGTTTTTACGGCATCCATCAGGCGGTAAAAACTACAAATTCACCTTATTCTACAGGTTGATAGGATTACGGCGATACCAAATTTATATGTTTTCTGTTTTATGTTTTACCACTTTTAAAAAAATAAAACTATTTGCTAAATTAAAAAAATGTTTTGTGTCGCCATGTTCTGAGCAATAACTTTTTTAATTTTTCCATCAATTTAGCGATGTGAGGGCTTAAATTTTGCGAGGCGAGCTGTAGTTTTCACTTATAGCATTTTGGGGTATATGCAACTTTTCAATCACTTTTTTGGAGAGCTACGGTGACCAAAAATCAGCAACTTGCGTGTTTTATATATATATTTTTTACAGCATTCACACAGCCGGTTAAATAACGACATATTGTGATAGTTTAGACTTTTAAGGACGCGGCAATACCAGTTATATTAACTTTTTTATTTTTTTAACATAGATTTAGGGCAAAAATGTGAAAAGGTTTTTTTTTAAACTTTTTAATACTTTATTTTTTTTGGAACATAATAAAAAACTTTATTACATGACTGTTTTTTTAATTTTTTATTAGTCCCCCTAGGAGACTTGAAGCAGCGATCCACTACAATGATCATCCACTGCATGATATACTGCAATACTAATGTATTGCTGTATATCGTAATTCTGACAGTCTCCTGCCGGAGGCAGAGCTTCAAAGGAGTACAAAGATGGCAGACTTGGGGACTTTCATTAGGCCCCCAGGCTGCTATAACAGCCGTTGTTAACAGCTGAATGTTCCGCAGGGGGGGGGGGGGGCGTGATGGCTTTTTCAGGGGGCGCCCCCCGGATTCGAACACTTTAAATGCTGCAGTCGCGATTGACCTCGGCATTTAAGGTGTTAAACCGCCGGAATCAAAGTGATCTTTGATTCCGCCCGTTGTAGTGAGGTGTCGGCTGCGTAACACAGCCCTCACCCGCTGTGTATGGATTGAGCTCAGCCTGTGAGCTCGCTCTATGTGTTATGGCAGGAAGGAGGTGAAGGGAACAAGTGAGCCCTAATCTACCCACCGCCCTGTCCCTGCCTACTTGCAACGACCCGCCCTAGGCGACGGGGTACAACTTGGCGGCGGTCCCTGCGCTGACTAAGTGCAAGGGGATACAAACAGGGAACAAGCAAGGGAAGGGGCAGTAGCCCACGGAACACCGTGAGGAAACGGAGTGGTGAACGAGCCAGTCAGGATCAGGATGTAGTGGAGTATACAAATGCAGAGCACGGGGCAGGAAGCAAGCCAGGGGCAGAGCGAAGCAGGATAAGCGGGAACTGAAGCAAAGCAGAAGCACGGCAGGAGCAGGCTGGAGCAGGCTGGAGCAAGCTGGAGCAGGCTGGAGCAAGGCAGCAGTGGGGCCAGGAATCCAAGAAGAATAACAAGCAATGAAGAAGAGAAAACGGCAGGTATAAATGGACAGGGGGCGGAGCTAACTACGACTGACCCGGCCGCGATAGGCTCTCCCACTCCTGAGCCTGCCACCCTGATTGGTGGGAGCCGGTGTCAGTCTAAGAGGTCTGGCCTCAGGTGTCGACTGATTAATCCTGGGAGTATCCACAGACGTAGTGCCTGGCACATCCTTTGCAGTACTCCCCCTTTTATGAGGGGCCACCGGACCCTTACTAAGAGGACCCGGTTTAGTGGGGAAAAGAAAGTGGAACCTCCTGACTAATACCCCAGCGTGAACATCTCGAGCAGGTACCCAAGTCCTCTCCTCCGGCCCGTATCCTCTCCAATGGACCAGGTACTGGAGGGAGCCCTGGATCATCCACCTGTCCACAATCTTGGCCACCTCGAATTCCACCCCCTCAGGGGTGAGAACGGGAACAGGAGGTTTCCTCGAGGGGGACCAGGACGGGGAGCAGCGTTTAAGGAGGGAGGCATGAAAGACGTCGTGTATGCGAAAGGATGGGGGCAGCTCCAGACGGAAGGATACAGGGTTGAGGACTTCAATGACCTTATAAGGCCCAATAAATCGGGGAGCAAACTTCCTGGACGGGACCTTAAGGCGCAAGTTCCTAGACGACAACCACACCAGATCCCCGATGACAAACCGGGGGTTAGCAGAACGTCTTCTATCCGCCTGAATATTTTGTACGCTCTGGGACGCCTCTAGGTTCTTCTGAACCTGGGCCCAGACTGTGCGCCATTCCCGATGAACGTCCTCTACCTCGGGATTATTGGAACAATCAGGAGAAACGGAGGAGAACCTTGGATTAAACCCGAAATTACAGAAAAACGGGGAGACCCCTGACGAGTTACTGACCCGGTTATTCAGGGAAAATTCGGCGAGGGGAAGGAATGAGACCCAATCAAATTGACAGTCAGAGATGAAACACCTTAAATATTGTTCCAGGGATTGATTAGTCCTTTCCGTTTGGCCATTAGTTTCAGGATGGAAGGCGGAGGAGAAGGACAGATCAATCTCCAACTTTTTACAAAAAGCTCTCCAAAATAAGGAAACAAATTGTACCCCTCTGTCAGAAACGATATTGACTGGGGCCCCATGGAGACGCAAAATGTGTTTAACAAACAAAGTAGCTAACGTCTTGGCGTTAGGTAGTTTCTTAAGGGGCACAAAGTGGCACATCTTGCTGAAGCGGTCTACTACCACCCACACCACCGACTTGCCCTGAGATGGAGGCAAATCGGTGATAAAATCCATGGAGATATGGGTCCAAGGTCTCTGGGGAATGGGCAAAGAACGTAGTAAGCCCGCAGGTCGGGACCTAGGGGTCTTGGACCTAGCACAAACCTCACAAGCGGCGACGTAAGCCCTAACGTCTTTAGGCAACCCAGGCCACCAATAGTTTCTGGTAATGAGGTGTTTTGTACCCAAGATGCCAGGATGACCAGATAGTGCGGAGTCATGGTTTTCCCTGAGTACCCTTAGCCGGTATTGCAGGGGGACAAACAGCTTGTCCCCAGTGAGGTTCCTGGGAGCTGAACCTTGATCAGCCGCAATGTCAGAGGCTAAATCAGAATCAGTGGCAGAAACGATTATACCAGGGGGTAAAATACAAGCAGGATCCTCCTCAGAAGGAGGATTGGCCATGAAACTACGTGACAGTGCATCAGCCTTAATATTTTTGGACCCAGCCCTATAGGTAACCAAGAAGTTAAATCTGGTAAAGAATAGCGCCCATCGAGCTTGTCTAGGATTAAGCCTCTGGGCAGATTCTAGGAAAACCAGATTCTTGTGGTCAGTAAGGACCGTTACCTGGTGTCTGGCCCCCTCCAGGAAGTGACGCCACTCTTCAAAAGCCCATTTAATGGCTAAAAGTTCGCGGTTGCCAATATCATAGTTACTCTCCGTGGGCGAAAACTTCCTAGAGAAGTAAGCACAGGGGCGGAGATGGGTGAGGGAGCTGGTACCCTGGGACAAGACGGCCCCCACTCCCACCTCGGACGCGTCAACCTCCACAATAAATGGCTCCCTTTGGTTGGGCTGAACCAGCACGGGGGCCGAGATAAAGCACTTCTTGAGGGTCTCAAAAGCCTGGACGGCCTCAGGAGGCCAGTGGAGGACATCAGCACCCTTGCGAGTGAGGTCCGTAAGAGGCTTAGCGACGACCGAGAAGTTGGCAATAAATCTCCTGTAATAGTTAGCGAACCCCAAAAAACACTGTAGCGCCTTCAGGGAGGCAGGTTGGACCCATTCCGCCACAGCCAGAACCTTGGCAGGGTCCATGCGGAATTCATGAGGAGTGAGGATTTGACCCAAAAATGGTATCTCCTGTACCCCAAATACACATTTTTCGGTTTTCGCAAACAGATTATTTTCCCGGAGGACCTGGAGGACCTTCCTGACATGCTCCACGTGGGAGGACCAGTCCTTGGAAAACACCAGTATGTCATAAAGGTACACTACAAGAAAATTTCCCAGGTAATCTCTCAGAATTTCATTAATAAAATTCTGGAAGACGGCAGGGGCATTACACAACCCAAAGGGCATGACCAGGTATTCGAAATGACCTTCGGGCGTGTTGAACGCAGTCTTCCACTCATCCCCCTCTTTGATGCGGATAAGGTTATATGCCCCCCGTAGATCGAACTTAGAGAACCATTGGGCCCCCTGAACCTGATTAAAAAGATCCGGAATCAAAGGAAGTGGGTACTGGTTCCTTACTGTGACCTTATTCAAGTTCCGATAGTCAATGCACGGCCTAAGACCACCATCCTTCTTCCCCACGAAGAAGAAGCCAGCACCTACAGGAGAAGTCGAGGGGCGAATGAAACCCTTGGCCAGGCATTCTTGGATATACTCCCTCATAGCTTCACGTTCAGGACATGAAAGATTAAATATCCTACCCTTAGGAAGCTTGGCACCAGGCACCAAATCAATGGCACAATCATAATCTCTATGAGGGGGCAACACCTCGGAGGCCTCCTTAGAAAACACATCAGCGAAGTCCTGAACAAACTCAGGAAGCGTGTTTACCTCCTCCCGGGGAGAAATGGAGTTAACAGAAAGACATGACGTCAGGCATTCACTACCCCATTTGATGAGATCCCCAGTATTCCAATCAAACGTGGGATTATGCAGCTGCAACCAGGGAAGACCTAATACCAGATCGGACGATAATCCCTGCATCACCAGTACAGAACACTGCTCCAAATGCATGGAGCCAACCAGGAGTTCAAAAACAGGAGTATGCTGAGTAAAATAACCATTAGCAAGAGGAGTGGAGTCGATACCTACCACAGGGATAGGATAAGGCAAATCAATAAAAGGCATTTTTAGAGACATAGCAAATTCCACAGACATGATATTAGCAGATGAGCCAGAATCCACGAAGGCACTGCCAGTGGCAGACCGGCCAGCAAACGAGACCTGAAAGGGAAGCAAAATTTTATTGCGTTTCATATTAACGGGAAATACCTGTGCGCCCAAGTGACCTCCCCGATGATCACTTAGGCGCGGAAGTTTTCCGGCTGCTTATTCTTGCGCCTGGGACAGGTGTTCAGTAGATGCTTGTCACCCCCACAATAGAAGCAGAGACCATTCTTCCTGCGGAACTCTCTACGTTGTCGAGGGGACATGGAGGCCCCGAGTTGCATAGGTACCTCCGAGTCTTCCGTGGAAGAGCGAGGAGACGGGACCTCGGGGGGAATCGCAGGGAAGTCAGAGGGGAACACATTGAAACGTTCAAGCTGACGTTCCCTGAGACGTCGGTCAAGTCGTACTGCTAGGGCCATAACCTGGTCTAGGGAGTCAGAAAAGGGGTAGCTAACCAGCAGATCCTTCAGGGCGTCAGATAATCCTAACCTAAACTGGCACCTTAGGGCCGGGTCGTTCCACCGAGAAGCTACGCACCACTTTCTAAAATCAGAACAGTATTCCTCAACAGGTCTCCTACCCTGACGTAAGGTCACCAGCTGACTCTCGGCTAAGGCAGTCCTGTCAGTCTCGTCGTAAATGAGTCAGAGGGCAGGAAAAAAACGAACGACGGAGGAAAGTTCAGGGGCGTCAGGAGCCAAGGAGAAAGCCCACTCTTGGGGCCCTTCCTGGAGTCGGGATATAATGATACCCACCCGCTGGTTCTCGGAACCTGAGGAGTGAGGTTTTAGACGGAAGTAAAGTCTGCAACTCTCCCGTAAGGAGAGAAAAGTCTTACGGTCCCCTGAGAACCGGTCAGGTAATTTGAGGTCGGGTTCTAGAGGTGAGGTGAGGGGTACTACTATGGCAGCGTCAGACTGGTTGACCCTCTGAGCCAGGGCCTGGACCTGTAGGGAGAGGCCCTGCATCTGCTGGGTCAGGGTCTCAAGGGGGTCCATGATAGCGTCAGCGTAGGAGAAATGGTAGACTAGGTATGGGCTTGTTATTATGTTATGGCAGGAAGGAGGTGAAGGGAACAAGTGAGCCCTAATCTACCCACCGCCCTGTCCCTGCCTACTTGCAACGATGCGCCCTAGGCGACGGGGTACAACTTGACGGCGGTCCCTACGCTGACTAAGTGCAAGGGGATACAAACAGGGAACAAGCAAGGGAAGGGGCAGTAGCCCACGGAAGACCGTGAGGAAACGGAGTGGTGAACGAGCCAGTCAGGATCAGGATGTAGTGGAGTATACAAATGCAGAGCACGGGGCAGGAAGCAAGCCAGGGGCAGAGCGAAGCAGGATAAGCGGGAACTGAAGCAAAGCAGAAGCACGGCAGGAGCAGGCTGGAGCAGGCTGGAGCAAGGCAGCAGTGGGGCCAGGAATCCAAGAAGAATAACAAGCAATGAAGAAGAGAAAACGGCAGGTATAAATGGACAGGGGGCGGAGCTAACTCCGACTGACCAGGCCGCGATAGGCTCTCCCACTCCTGAGCCTGCCACCCTGATTGGTGGGAGCCGGTGTCAGTCTAAGAGGTCTGGCCTCAGGTGTCGACTGATTAATCCTGGGAGTATCCACAGACGTAGTGCCTGGCACATCCTTTACAGTATGCTTCCAATACATACCTAACCCTTATCACGTACAGTTACATGATATTGCGTTAAGGGGTTATAAATCAGCAGCACATCATAAATTCCATGCAGATTGTTTTTCTGCTGCACGTGCATGAGGTTTTGACAAACCCCATTCACATGAGTTAGGGCTTATTCAGACTAACGTGTTAATCGTCCGTGTGAAGGACTTTTTTTTAATGGCTGCATGTATTTCTATGGGGTTATTCACATGGTTGTTGCTTTAACGGACCGTGTGAAGGGCCTGTAAAAAAATAGGACATCTCCCATTTTTGGCAATTATCATGGATCCCTCAATAGACTCAAGTCTAAAAACGGCCATTATTCACGGCTGATTTCACACACGTTCATCTGAATATAGCCTTATATTGTTATTTGTAGTGAATTTTCAGTGCGCAATCTGCACCAAAAATAGGAGACAAGTGGCCTTATTCAGACGTCCATGTTCGGTCTGATATACGGACCGTGTATTGGCCATATTTCCAGGACAGACCACAGTTCAGGGAGCCCGGTTTCTAGCATGTTATCTATAATCATAGGAGTCCCTCCCTTCCCGTGGGAATACTGTCCCCGGTCCCGTACTGAAAGCATTTTCTGTTTGTGCATCAGGAACGTTCTGTTCCAGTTTAGGAGTTAGGGACTCGCAAGTCTGGGGATCCTTGTCGTGGATTGCGAGCTTGCGTCCTTTTGGCCAAAATGATTACCAATACCCCAGGTATTTTTCATTATTATGTATATTCGCTTCTCTTGGACACAGCCGGGTCTTTGATGCTGGGAGAGCATGGTGTGTTGTTGTTTGGCATAGCAAGCAGGGTAGCCCGCTCTATGAATTATCAAGGCGTCACAAATAGGCTTCTACCTGGCTATACACGTTGTGCCTCATGACGTACACACTATCCCTCCATGTTTCACTCACTTGCACCCCATTATCCATTTATTTCTATTGAGGCACTTCACTCATTACTGCCCCCTATATTTCACTTATAGTATTACACTTGCACACACACTATTCATTTATTATTTCTTACTACACATCCCATGCACCACACACCACTCCCCTCAAGACTAGTGGGAGTGGCTATTATTATTTAAAGCACCTGCTCGCCCTTTCATCAGCATTTCTGACCTGGCTGTGTCCATTTGTAAGTATGGCCTTTTTCGGTGTTTTTGTATATGTCCCTGTGCTTTTATCGGTTCTGTCTGTGAAAGCATCATTATAGTATGGGGCAGTATTCCCGCGGAGAGGCAGGGACTCCCAGCAGCATTGATATCTGTGATGCTGGGAGTCCGGCTCCATAAATTGTCGGCCTGGGAACTACAGCTGATACACGCTCCGTATGTCACGGAACAAACACGGCTGTCTGAATAAGGCCTTAGTCTAGTTACACAGTGCGGCCAAATCCCATTTTTTTTGCCACAATTCTTGCAAAATCGCAGCAAAAACGTGATTTGACCGCACTGTGAGAATATAGCCTAACAGCACTATTTTTTTATGTTTTGTATCCTTTTTTTTATGCAATTTTCATAATCACGGCACAAATCACGCGGTTTTGCCATGATTTTTATATAATTGCGGCAAAACTGTGCAATTTTTGCCGCGATTGCGAAAATCGCTGCAAAAATACCCTCTAGGAAAACGAAAAAAAACCCAAAACATTTTAAAAAACTTTATATATTCTACAAGTGGGGTCAGGAGTAATGGGAAGCAGGATGGAGAGGGGGGGACAGTCACCAGCCTTCAGGTCCAGTCAGCTTGTAGAGAAGGAGCTGACTGGGGGACGGGATCTCCACAAGGAGCATCTGCTTCTCATGCTGCATCTTTCCCGTCAAGTTCCTGAAGTTACGACAGGTCTGCAGGCGGGGCCTTGAGCGTTGCGAGGGGGGTCCGATGAGGGGGGGGGCCGCGACTGTTACAAGGGGGAGCCCGCGAGGGATGCGAGGAGGGGCCGACAGTCTGAAGGGGGCAGACGGCAGCCCGGCGGGCCCCTTTTCTTCAGCCATGTGGCCGGGCCCCTGATGGGAGTACCACTTGTACTGCCCTGATGGTGGCCCTGTATACAATACATAACAATGGTAAGTTCCCTTGAAAAATCGATAAAGCGCGTCAGGGAGGTATACTGGGTACACCGTTTACCTAGCACATATGGGTAAGTTACTTCACTTTGGTCATTCATTCACTTTTGAAACTTTTTCCTTACTAATTCTTTGATAGGGCATCCTGCAATAGTAGTGCTGGAAGGTTACTTTATCGCATAAACCTTATGTTGCCCCTTTTCTATGTGTGTATGCATCCAGGCTTATTTATGATGCTATTTTATACCCATTGTGCATATGATTACTGACATGGAACTTACAATTGTTATGTATTGTATACAACATCTAGGTGTAGCCTATGTATAACTGTATTCTTATGGGATCCCCTATGCGATTTTATCCCTTGTTTTGTTCATTATTAAAAGATTTTATATTTTTCATATTTATACTGAATAGTGCATGACTCCTTGTTCTTATGTTTACAAATGATACTGTGGAGTTTGTATTTGTACTATTTAATATTTTTTGGAGGTGAGGTACAGTGCTTGGAATCACTTAGCCAAAGTGTTATTTGCTCTGGAAGATATATGTTTATAGTACAGTATATTGGTTACATGTCTCTTCTTTCTTTGTGAGAAAACGATTCTAGCATGCAAGGTTTTTTGTGTGGGTTGCTATCAGACAACCGTTCCATCCCTTCGTAATGAAATACAGAGTAGTAATAAAGAGGAAGGGGAAATGAAAGTGAGAAAAAAAAACTGGATTAAAAGGTAATGGCAGGGGCATTGCTAGGGTCTTAAAAGATCAGGGGCACAAACCCCAAGACATATGTTTACCCCCCAAAAAATATGTATACCTCGTAGATATCTTTAAGACTATGGCCCCTATAGTTACCCCCTGTAGATAGTGATATACACGCACATACACCCTATAGATCGTGCTACACACTGCCCCTGTAGATTGTGCCACACACCGAGACGGGACCATTGCATAGGCCGGCGTGATCCAGTGATGTCATCGTGCGGGCCTGCACAAGAATACTGTCCCAGCGTCTTATGGGCTGCAGGCAGGGGCTGACTGCCAAATTTTATCCTAGGGGGCAAGCATACTGCACTGGCCCATAAATAGCAGCCTATCCTTAATCTGTTAACCTCCACCTGCCGTATAAAGGAGGCTGGGGTAACTGGGCTTTGATTACAGCCGTCATCAAAAGACGACGGCGGCGGTTGGTGATGGTCTCATGCTAAAATCACATGTTTTATTTTTTAAACCTCAGATTAACAGAACATAAAAACATAAGAAACAAAGAAACATTGGGGGTGTGGCCTGGACTAGCATTAGACGCTTAACTTTCACCTCTCCCGCCCACTGAAGCTAATACCGGCTCGAATAAACCTCATAATCTGAGATAGACAACTATCTGGCCTCATGATCGAGTCTCTAATTGAGCAAGTATTGATCCAGAGTGAAGGAGTGATTTTAATAAACCTGCGCTTCTCCCTGGCCTCGGCACCCTTCCGCGACACTCCGGTGTAACAGCACGAGGAGACCGTGGAATAAAGTGCAACCAGACTACAATAAATTAGGTACTCGCCCGTGATGTTCCTCGCCTGTCGCCCACTGGAGGTCCGCTGACGCTCTGAAAAAAACACAGGGGAAATACAGGATTTTCCAGTAGTCTGCTGCTCCTGTGGTCGATGGTGCGGTGTGACTGCAGTCGTCCCACATCTTCCACCGGTCCTCTCCTGACTGGGTTCCTTCCAAAGTCTATAACGGTTTAGAAAACATCTTTGGCACAGTGAGTACATAAGCTGTCGTCTATTGTTTGCAGTTGGAAACTGAGACTTAAGAAATAAGCTGAAAGCTATCTTCTCAGTACATAAATCTTTTTATGGTACCTCTGTCCGCCATTACAACACAGGCTGCACTCCTCTTCAGGGTATTGCACTATACCAGGCCTATTTTTTATACCCATTTGTTTGACATCTTTGGGACTGTTTGACTTATACCACTTGCTAGTTGCTGGGCCAGCACTTTAATTACCAAAATGGGTGGTACAACTAAGAGAAATACTAAATCAAAACCAACTAAACTCACAGAGTTTTTTCATAATTCCTCTTCTCAATCCTCGGAAGTCTATAGACGCATATCGCTTCTTCCATCTTCTCCTACCCCTTTGTGTAGAGCAGAATCTCAAGACAACGAGATACAAGATCCGCTGAAATCTCACTCTGTGTCAGAAGCTGTAATTAAAAAGCTCTTAAATTCACTGGGAGATTCACTTCAGACGGATATTAGGAAAGCTATTGGGGAACTCAGGTCCGATATCCAATCCCTTGCCACACGTACAGACCACATTGAACGAAAGATGGCTGACTTTGCTAAATCTCATAATTCCTTGATAGATGCTAACTCAACTTTAGAGGAAGAAGTGCAGAGACTTTCTAACAAAGTTCTTGATTTGGAAGATTGTTCTAGAAGGAATAATGTGAGAATCCGAGGTATTCCGGAATCAATTACTCCTGATTTGCTCTCTAAATAC
The DNA here is from genome assembly GCF_050947455.1 of Rhinoderma darwinii. Classification (NCBI taxonomy): domain Eukaryota; kingdom Metazoa; phylum Chordata; class Amphibia; order Anura; family Rhinodermatidae; genus Rhinoderma; species Rhinoderma darwinii. The sequence continues at coordinate 113,765,973 of NC_134689.1, forward strand.
CTAACAGATCTTATGATCCTGGTCCTTCCTCAAAAGTCCAATCTAGACCTAACCATTGATCGCATTCATCGTATACCCAAGCCAAGACATATTGCTTCACATATTTCTAGGGATACTATACTATATTCATTTTTACCACGTCAAAGACTAATTCTTGAAAGACCTCAAAGGCTCCCCAGACCTGCCGTAAAAATTTAAAGATGTATCGATTTACCCAGACTTATCAGCTACCACTATGTTACGTCGAAAGGAATACCTACCTATGACCAAACTTCTAAGAGAAAAGGGAATCTTGTACAAGTGGGAATTCCCAGTCAAACTTATAATATCAAAAAATGGCAGCCAACATGTCTGCTTCTCCCCAGATTATACCAGAGAACTCCTTCAAACTCGTGGTTTCATCTCGACTCCCCCTAACAGTCAGAACCTCAGAAAAGTTGTCAGACCAGAAATAACGACTCCATTCTGGTCTGAAAAAGTAACCCGATCTAAAAACAAGGTTGGAGATTGAGAATGTTTTCTACCTAAATGCTTTTAGATGAAAAACCTTCAGATAAGTGTGTGACACTCTGCCTTGGCTTGACTTTGTATCCCTTTCATTGTGGGTAAAGAAGTCCCACTGACTTTTGCCTCCTTTATTTTAACCTGAAAGAGGGATATCCGTTATACTGTTCTCAAGATCGGTACAGTTTAACATTTATCAGTTCATTTGTTTTTATACTGTCGTGTGTTCATAACACTTACAATTTGAAACATCTGTGTTCATTTCAATGGGAATCAAATTCCTATGATTTAATGTCCATGGGCTGAACTCCCCTTTTAAAAGGTTGTTGCTTTGGAAAGAAGCAGTGAAATCCAATTGTGGCGTATTATGTAACCAGGAATCACATTTGCGCACTAACGATACTCATCTTCTTAAACACCCAAGATTCCCCCACATTTCCTCAGCTTCCATAGATAAAAAGAAGTTTGGGGTACTAATAGCAATTAAAAATTTGGTTGCGTTTAAACCTATTAAAGTTATAACGAACCCAAAGGGCAGATATGTGATTCTTGTTTGTGAACTAAGTGCTATTACCTTTACAGTGGTTTCTGTATATGCCCCTAACTCTAGACAAGTTTCTTTTATAAAAAAACAAAACTATCACAAATACTAAAGCTGTACAGCAAGGTGGTTTAATCTTCTGTGAAGATTTTACTGTGGTTTCTCATGCTCGTTTAGACCGCTCGATGAATAATAATAGATGGTCTCCTGACTTAGGGAACATAATACTAGAGGAAAATCTCCATGATATTTGAGGTACCAGCATGCCTCAGAGAGAGAGAGACTATTCCTTTTTTTCCTCCCCACACAAGTCTACTCTAGGTAGACAGAGTTATACTTTTGAATTCACCATCATCGAATATGGGAATAATAAATTGGTCAGACCATGCTAATATCGATTTGACTATATCTGATAAATGAGCACGGGCATCTCCTGAGGAGATGGGCAGCGCTCACAGTTCTATAGCTGCTGGCGTCAGGAGGTGAGTGAACCTGATGGGCCATGGGCATGACAGCCCCCTTTTTGTGGGCTAATTTGGAAGATCATATAACTCCAAATTTTTGTTGAAAACTAAACTCATAGCCGTTTTATTAGGAGCCGATTTACCGAAATTAACTTTGAGATCTATGACTGACACTTTAAGGGTTTGGTCACAACAATATGTCTGCAAGAATAGATGGGTTCACGTGGCAAAGGATATGATTACAATTTCTGTTATTGAATTTCTCATACCACACATATCAATGAAACCTTGGCTTTCCGCAGGTATGAAGGTTCTACCTGATTTTTATGAATCGGATACATTTCAGACCTTTGCAGATCTAGTGAACTCTTATAACCTTTTTTTAACCAATATCTCCAAATTAGACCTTTGTATACAAACCATGACATTTTCAAATACCCCATCTGGTCTTACCTCATTACACAAATTCTTATATAACTGGCGAGGATACTCGAAAGGTTTACCAAAGGGTTATAAATTAGTTCTTAATATGGATCGAAAGGGTAAGGGTATGTTCACACGATGAGAGGCATTTATGTGTGAAAAGACAGACTGTTAACAGCTGCCTCGTTTCACACGTAAATGCTCCTCCTCGCATTTTGCGAGCCGTCTGAGACGCTCGTAAATCTTGAGCTTTGCTTCATTGAGTTCAATGAAGAGCAGCTCAAATTACGTGGCAAAGAAGTGCCCTGCACTTCTTTGCCGAGGCAGTCCATTTACGCGTCGTCGTTTGACAGCTGTCAAACGACGACGCGTAAATTACAGGTCGTCTGCACAGTACGTCGGCAAACCCATTCAAATGAATGGGCAGATGTTTGCCGACGTATTGGAGCCCTATTTTCAGAAGTAAAACGAGGCATAATACGCCTAGTTTACGTCTGAAAATAGGTCGTGTGAACCCAGCCTAAAGCAAACTATATGCTGAAATGGGAGGTGGAGATGGGAGATATATTTTCCAAAGATGAATGGATTAAAGCTTCACATTGGGCAGCAAAACACTCCAAATGTGTTCATCATTCTGAACTAATGAGAAAAATCCACCATAGGTGGTATTTGACACCTTCCAGATTGGTTCATATTATTCCTGGCTACTCTAACCTCTGTTGGCGGGGTTGTGGGCATTTAGGATCTCCTTTACACATCTGGTGGTTGTGTCCCACAATTTCTGGCCTATGGACTCAAGTATTTGCACTTATATCGGAATTTGTAAATATTCCTGTACAGAAGTCCCCTGCTCTAGCAACTTTAGATATTTCGTTAGAAGAGATAGGCCCGCCAGATGGATTACTCATTCATCATATACTTATTGCCACCAGAATGGCCATTGCGCAATCTTGGAGATCTCCCATATCCCCTTCTCTATCAGATGTTATTAGAAGGGTTAATAGTCATTGTTACCATGAAACTTATTTAGTGAACGACTTAAAGGACGGGTGTCGCGGAAATTTTTTTTTTTAATATAATATTGCTTTTAGTATGTTCTTAAAATAAATGTAATTTATTTGTGTGTTTGTGTTTTACTTTATTCTTTTTTCTAACTTTTACTTCACTATGGGCGCTGCCATTTTTTTTTTCATCTCTGTATGTGTCAATTAACGACACATACAGAGATGGAATACGGCAGCTACAGGGCATAGGAGTCAATGAATGGCTCCTGTCCCATTGCTTCTGCTCTCTGGCTCTGTACTACGCAGACGCAGGTCAGGGTCACACAGCAGAGCAGCTGTTTGCAGGGAGATAGCAGGCGCCATCATGAAGACCAGCTGCACTGCAGGTAAGTTGTGTGTCTCTGTCTGTCCCTCTCTCTCTCACAGACCGCCGCTCTCGTGAGCCCCGACCGCCCCCCCCGACGGGCGTCCCCCCCCACGGGTCCCTCCCCCAACGGGCTTCCCTGTAGTCGTGCAGGAGACTCTGTATAAAGGACACATGATGTAACTGTCCTGGGAAACTTGGGTGATAAACAATATGCCCGCTGTTAGTATGGTACCCAGCTTTCCCAGGCCCCTGAACGATAAATCTCTCTTGTTTTGCTGAGACTGAGAGGTTCATTAGTCATATTCCCAAACAGTCTCAGTACAACTAGAGAGATTTACCGTTCAGGGGTCTAGGAAAACTGGGTGACCACCATTACCCCTCCTACTGAGTGTGAGAGGTTCATTAGTCACATCCCCAAAAACTCCAGTAGGAGGGGTAATGGTGGTCACCCAGCTTTCCCAGAAGCAGATATAACCAGGAAAGGGCTGGATGAACGGGCTGAGGGTGCACAGGGCTTTTGGTGGTGATCCCCCTCTGTCATGTGATTGGACCTAGGTTACCGGTTCATCAGACGGGGTTCATGTGACTATAAATCTGTCCATAACAAGAGACAGTTCACTAAGGAAAAGCCCTACCCTCATGCATAGTTGTATGGTTCTGTATGCAGTGATGGCGGTGGGTGGCTCTGACACCTGCCTCCACCGTCGGGTCATCTCAGGACAGAAGGGGTGTCCGGATTGGAGACACAGCACCTCACCTGTCCTCAGGTTGTGTCTGGTATTGCAGTTCACCTCCATTGAAGTGAATAGGACAGAGCTGTAATACCACACACGACCTGAAGACAGGTGCGGCGCCATGTTTTCCTGGACGACCCCTTTAAGACATTTCCAATGTGTGTGTGGCAGAGCGGAGTGTGCACGGGTGCCGCTGATACTTCATAGCCGCTTATCAGCTGTTTTGAAAAATCAGCGGCGAGCACCCCCCCCCCCCCCACACACACACACACAAATCCCCCCAAACACGCAAAATCAAGTGTAATGAAGCGTTTTTTTATGTGGTTTTTTTGCACGTAAAATGTGCAAAATAAAAAATGTGTCAAATACACGGCGTGTGAACCGGTCAACTGAAAAATCATTCACTTCACTTTCATCATTCTAAGGGTATGTTCACACGCAGTGTTTTCAGCTGAAAAATCGGAAGCAGAACGCCTACAAGCATCTGCCCATTGGTTTCAATGGGAAATACGGCGTTCTGTTCCGACAGGGCGTTTTTTACATGGTCGTTTTCCAAAACCGGCACGTAAATAGACGCCCACCAAAACGAAGTGCACATCACTTCTTGGGAAGTTTTTGGAGCCGTTTTTCATTGACTTTATAGAAAAACCGCTCCAAAAACAGCCGTTAAAAAACGCGAGTTTGATTAAAAAATGGCTGAAAATCAGGAGCTGTTTTCCCTTTGTTTAGTAAGCGTGTAAACATACCCTTAGCCTTTTGGTGTGTCCTATAACTTCTGCCAGCTGCAGAATCACACCCAAAATGGCTGCCGGACACTGCTTAGCAATTTGAAGACACCTTTTCCTGGCTTGTGGGAGGGGGGGTGAGATTTACAGCAGCTGTGAGTCAGGTTGCTTTGCCTTATTCACCTTGCTGTAATTCTGGGAAGTGCTCCCCCTGGTGGCCAACATAGGAAAATATGTCAAATTATTATTTCATTTTTAATACTTTCCACCATATGGAAGAAAAAAAAAATACAGCAAAAAACGTACAAAATATAATAGAAATAGGTAACGACACTTAAAAAAAAGGTTTAATTTGCGACACATTCCCTTTAAGTCTTCACCGTCGCAACATGAAGGGATGGAATGCATGGATCCAATCAAAGTATTTCGTTTTTAGTATTTTTCTTTGATAGACCATTGAAATTTCTATTATATGTAGGGGTAATAGATATGGCACTGGCAGTAGTTAATTTTCTGTTCTGTTGCTCGAGTTGTTGCATCATATGACTGGACTTCAGTCCTTTACATGTATTCTTGGTAATGCAAAAATTTCTTCAATAAAAATATTTACGTTTGAGAGAATATACTGTAAGAAACGTTATTAGTGATATACCTACGTTGCTGATTCTTGACCGTTCCACCACTGATGGTTTCTGGGTCCCCTGATGCTTCTTTTCTTTTATAACCTAGTGCCATTGAGTATTGTTCATAACAATCCCACAATACCACAGTGTGATGCAACATTGTTATAGATGACAGACATGACCCCAGATTATAAATAAAGGACCATCGGGGGACCCAGAAAAGCATCATGGTGGAACAGCCAAGAAACAGCAACGCAAGTGTATCATATGACAAGATTTATCAAAACAGAAATACAGAAACCCGTTCAACTATTGCATTTCTCTAGGGTCATTTTACACGGCCCGACACTAAACAGATCGTCGATCTGCGCTCTTTTGCTCCTTTCACAAGGAGCTATGATTGGTTATGTATGGGGGCGAGCACTCGTTACTACGATCGCTCGTCCCCATACATTTCCATCATGTTGGAAGCACATCCTCCTGCTTACACAAGGAGATGTGCTGCCGACTAGCGACCATTTTATTGGCTGCATAAAAACGTCGATTAGCCGAGGTAAATGATTGGAAAGAATGATGTCATTATCGATCACATCTAAGTTCATTAACTTAGATGTGATCGATATTAGCTGGATCCTGCGTGCTAGAGACACACAGGACCAGTGTTCGTTTAAAGGGGTTTTCCAGACAGTAAAATTCATGGTCTATCCTCAGGATAGGCCATCTATAGCTAATGGGTCAGGATTCGCCTCCCGGGACCCCCGCCGATCAGCTGTTTTGAAAGGGGTGCAGTGCTCATACGAGCACTGCTTCCCCTTTATTTCTTCTTGCTCACTGTGAATCGTCGACTTTTCTACAATTCACTTAAATTGGAGAAAAGGCTGCAATACCTGTGAATCGCTGCTAAATGCGTGTCGACGATTCACAGTGAGCAAGTAGAAATAAAGGGGAAGCAGTGCTCGTACGAGCGCTGCACCCCCTTCAAAATAGCTGATCGGTGGGGGTCTTGGGAGTCGGACCCTGACCCATCAACTATTGATGGCCTATCCTGAGGATAGCCATACATTTTTACAGGCTGGAAAACCCTTTTAAGCCATCAGTCCTGCAGACCTGACGGATTTAGCTTTGACGGCAAGATATAGCTTCTATGTATACATAAAACATAGGAGCTGTATCTAAAAAATAAGATTTGTTTTTAATTTAAAAAAAAACTATTTAAAACCAATTTTCCTCACCTCACATATTACATTAACACCTCTTGCACATGACCGAGTTCGGGCCGTGAAAAACTGTCCGAGTGTCGGACGCATTTCCCGGCCCGACCGCGGTACAGGTGAACGGGACTCCTGGCATTATAGACATTTTATGATGCAAAGAGTCCTTGCCTCCCCATTTTTTGGCAGTTTTTATGGTTGTCATCCTGATTCAACCCCATGGTAGTGAATTGGTAAATTAAAGTTTCTAATTTGGGCAATTTTGAGCCTGGACCCTTGGTTCAAATCATTGGTCCAAACCAACCGTACTAACTACTAGATTGAATTATAGACCAGGATTGGGATCTATTCAGATCTATGAATATAGAATTTGGAAGATTATTTATGTTATCCCATGGATGCTAGAGGCACCAAGTATAAAAAAAACTTTTGGGTGAAACCAATGTTTAATGGCATTAATCTGTTCTAATATTGGCGATTTTCATGGTCTTCACATTAGTATCAAGAACAAGAAAGAGTCTCCTTTATTTTAACATGTGTGATATAGATCTGGGAAGATATTCTACATGTGAATGCAGTGCTTGATTGAGGCCTTCAGAATTCCAACTGCTTCACTGAATTCTGCTCTAGATCATTACCATTTTTAATAGTTCACATTCTAGGTTGAAGCTACTACTGCTGAGATTTAAACTGTAATATCTCCTGCCTCCATCCATCTATTATATTGTGTTCTAAAGATGTGCTATTCCAATAAAATCATTCATCTAATACAAGAACAATTGACTGTAGTAAAAAGAATTGATGTTCCACTTTAGCCTATGCGTATATGTTCTGTTTTCTGGATGGGAGTTCCAGTTAATATCCGAGGTCAATATTAAAGTTTCCTATATCACATCAACAAAATAATTAATCACTTTACTTGCAGCGATCTTGCTGTGGTTTGATACAAGTGGTTAGGAGATTGTGGTTGGGAAGTACTTAGTCATTCATGACAACATGGGGATTCTGCTGTGATTTATACTGCACTCTTTTGGGGCTATCATACAAGGAGCTGCAGGAGGTAAATTACACCATCAAAGTGTTCCTTATAGCAACTCGTCTATAAATAGTCTGTAAGAAGAAAGTAGCTCAAAAACATGAGCCACATACAAATGAGCGGGATGAATAACAATTTTTTTATTTCTGCACTTTAGTTTTATTGATTCTCAAGATCCATTTGTACTATATTTTTGAGTTTTTTGTGTAGGTAACTAAAGATCGGGTCAGTTTTATACATCAAAATAAACTATTAGGCCAGGTTTGCATGTAGTGTAAATACTGCAGATTTTCCGCAACAGAGTTCGTTGCGGAAAATCCGCAGCATAATATAGTAGCAGCAAAGTGGATGGGATTTGAACAAATCTCATTCAGACGCCGCGTAAATGATAAAACGCTCAGAAATTCACCTGCGGTGTTTTTTTAAATCCGCAGCTTGTCAATTGTATTTGCCTAACCGCTGCTTTTTTGTTGTGGGTTTTCCCCATTGAATTCAATGGGGAGGTAAAACCCGCAACAAATAGCAGATGATGCGATTTATGCGGCATAAAAGCTGAGATTCCACCGCTAAACTCGCAACTGAAAAAAATAAAGATCTTATACTTACCAGAATTCTGTGCTTCTTCATACAGGCCACGTTCCTGGGATGACATTTTAATCCCATGTGACCGCTGCAGCCAATCAAAGGCTGCAGCGGTCACATAGGACGAAAGGTCATCCCAGGAGGCCAGACTGAAGGACAGCAAAGGGATGCGTTGCCATGGTTATGGGTGAATATTAAAACTTTTTATGTGCAGTTTTCCGCAGCGAATTTTCGTGAGGTTTTTCAGGGCAGATACAATGTGTGCTTTTACGCAGCGTATCTTTCCTGTGTGAACATACCCTTATAGTCTTTTTATAGATGTGTCTTTTAAAGTGGACCGGTCATCTCCCCTGACATGTTTTTTTTTAGTAAATACTTGCAATCCACTTAAGATGACAAAGCTAGGACATCTTTTCTTGGAACTCTGCATTGTGCCAGTCCTCTGTTATTCCTCCTGGAAATGATTGAACAAATTTACAACTGGGTGCTAACATTCACTTAGAGTGTGTTCCTAAACAGTCTAACACTGTATTAGAGTATGTATGAGTGTATAGGGACACATCCCATTGACAAGGATACACCCAATTGTCACTGTATTTATTTCTAAAAGTAATAGCAAATAAAAAGCGAAAAATTGCTATTTTACTATTTATTGCCAGAAATGAATTTGTGTTAAAATGGATAGCAACAGAGCCTCCTGACACAGAGGTCTGGAAAGTTTCAGTCAGACACTTGCTTCAGAGGAGAAAAAGAATGTCTCTCTCTTATGAACCTGAATATGCCAAAATTCAATAAGACTTGGGGCCAGAAAGGTCAACAAAGCGACTTTAGTGTCTTCATGTGAGCCTCACTCCGCACTTTTTTATTGCCTTGTGTAGTTTCCTTTCTCCCTTTGTCGCATACCTTGCTGGTATAGGCAGGGGGAAGAAAGGTTTTGCATATAAATTGAATAATAATTTGAAAGGAGAAATGGAAAGAAATAATTTGACACATTGTTCTGCAGTTTGACTGCAGTTTGTGCCAAAGTTTACGAATGTCCAATCGTTCTGATGAGCTGATAGGTAGTCAACTTTGGTTTGGTTTAGTTCTGAATATTTGGGTGCCAAATACTGTAGGTAGTCATCATGCATGAGCTGTGGTGATGATTTTAAGTAAATGTAAATCCATATGTGATGACAATATGATATAAAATTGTTATTGTTTTAGTCTTTGATAAAGAAATTTAAAACAAAAAAAAAAGTTATAGCAGAGCAATGGCACAATGGGCAGCTATATAAGTTTTGACCCTTAATTAAATTGACACGAGGGTAAAATGAGTGCTAGATGAGACGCTTCCAATGTCTCATAATAACAATGTAGCTTTATGGAGAAATAAGCACGTAACAATTGTATTTTTCTCTTTGCAATAAATATATTTCCTTTTATCGAAAAAAAATCTGTATCACATACAGAGAATAAATGTGAATATCCCCCAGCATGTAAAAGTCTATAATGTATCCAGATATATTCTTCCTGGTGACTTTATGGTTAGTTTGCAGAGACTTCGCGTGGAGGAACTGCTACACCTGGTGCAACGTTTCAGGGTCTGTTCTCTTTCTCAAGCATGTACTAATGTGTCTGCAGCCCCAATGTGTGGTAAATTGTGCCCAAATCTGGCGCATCTTGGCGCAGTTTGGCACATGTCTTGTTAAACCAGCTGTTTACTCGACTTTAGAAAAAGGAGCATAATATAACTGAAAAGGGGACATGGCTTAAGATGCGCCATTGTGCGTTGAAAAAATGGGCACAAAATTCTGTTGCAAACTAAGCCAAATTAAAAGTGTTATAAGAAGGAGAAAAGTGTCCTTGGCTAAGTTTACACTGTCTATATCTTAGACTGCATTAGTACATCTGTCCCAATGAGTTCTACAAATTTATTTTGGAGAATTTACTAATAAGAAAAAATACTTGTCTCACCCTGATATACTGTTAATAGGTTTGGCTAACCAGGGAGGGTAGGGAAAGATTATCTAGAAATCCCATAACAATCGGGGAAGCACCCCAAAGTGGATGAGATTTTGAAATTCTCATGCCCACGCTGCAGGATTTTTTTTTATAAACTTACCTGCGGTGCGAAATTTAATTCTGCAGCATGTCAATTTTTGCTGTGTTTTTGTTGCTTTTCTGTTGCGGGTTTTCCCCATTGAATTCAATGGGGATGCAAAACCTGCAATGAATAGCAAAGTATTGCGACTTTCCGCCGTACAAATCACAACTCAGAAAAAAATATATTCATACTTACCCAGAACTCCCTGCTTCTTCCTCAAGACCGGCCTCCTGGGATGATGTTTCATCCCATGTGACCGTTGCAGCCAATCACAGTCTGGAGCAGTCACATAGGCTGCAGCATCATCCAGGGAGGCCGGACGGCAAAGGAGGGACGTGTCACCATGACAACGGCCGGTGTAAGTTTGAACGTTTTTTATTTCTACGTTGCTTTCCGCAGCGGAAATTCCGGCCGAAAAACCGCACCCCAATTAGTTCCAGGACGCAAACGCTAGTTTTTACGCAGCGTTTCTGACCCATGGGAACCCGGCCTTAAAATGTCAAAAGAAGATGAAATAGCCTTCCAATAAGATTGGCAATTCATTGCATTCAAAATGTGGCTGCTCCCAACTAAAGTTTATTATACCATTATGGTTAATCTTATTGAGAGTAAAATACCAATATAATATAAAGGTTCCCTGACAAAACTGCATGATGTGAATGTCCAAGTAACAATTGGATTTTGGATGTGTTTGTTGCTGATCATAGTTCTCGCTTTAGTCTTCTTCCCAAGATAGGAATAATTTGTATGCAGTGCACATCATGGATCTGAATTTCAGGACCTTGAAAATGCATTTAGGAGCATGTTACTAATCGCCCCTTTTACAAAATGCATACATTGATGCAGCGCATGGTAGAAGATAATGCCCTAAAAGTTTAATGTGGATTTTTGCACTTAAATTAGTTATGGTTTGCGTCCATTATGTTATTAGTAGATATTTCCTTCCCTTTCCCTTCCTTTTGTTATAATTAGACTGTCCTGTGCATCTTTGCTGCACAAGGACACTGATGGTAATCGTCCGCAGGCCTGTCTCCAATTTGAGAAGAAATTCTTTGCTTCTCTTATTAGAGATGAGCAAATCTTTAACAAATCTGCAAAGTGTGAATCACTCTAATTCGCTGCACATCTCAAATCTGAAAAATCAATTCTACAAAGTCTATAAATGAGTTAATCTAAAATAATTATATTCTCTATTGATTCTTCATTATGCAAATTGGTCTGATACCCTGCAAATATGTTGAACCCGGTCAATTAATTCTTATGCATATCTATATGACAAGAGATTAAGGTACCACGTTACATAATTAACTGTTTAAGGTCAACAGTTACATAGTTTGTGAAAATGCAGGAGAGGGCAGTATCACTACAGCTAATACAGAACAGCATATCGGACCTGAAAACGCCATGCCATGTTTTATATGACTGTGTTCTAATTCAGTATGTTTACTGTGAAAAGGATGCATTATAGAAGTGTAACCTGAGTGTACTGCTTTTTAACGGAATGGAGATAGATGTCGACTCACACACTTTCTTTGTAATAAAGGAAACCAGGTGATTAAAATGTCCTTGGCTACACTCATAAACTAGCAATATCTAGAAACGAACAGAGTATTGACTGTGCATGTTCAGACGAGTATTGTGGTGGTGACCATGGCAAATACAACATTGTGCGATTTCCTCAAGTTATCAGGTTGCATTAAGAATTCACTTTTGCATTTCTGGCACAATGGGCACCACTTCTATATGGTAATCTGAGAGTGTAAGGAATGACAGATTATACAGGCGGGTCTTACAAAGATATTGTCACGTTTTTATGCTTAAATTCTGTTATTTATAGAAGAGCAGAGGTAACAATTGGGAGAAAAAAAATAATCTTAGTAAATATTCACCCCTCCCTAGCCCTTTTAGAAACAGAATGCGGGTCAGATTGATTATACGCACAATATATGCTTGCGTACACGGCATACATACTAATATACCATGGGGGTCATGTTATACGTATTTACTGGCATCTTCTGAGACCTACGTTCATTAGTGCAAATATGGATATAGTCCGTTACTCAATAGCGATAATATGCAAACAAAAGCAAAACTGTCTTTAATTTGTTATTGTCACGATCTGCGGGTATGTGGGCCCACTGGGCCGTACCGCCGTATCAGGATAGCAGCTGGCCAACAGAGTACCATGTCAATATATATAGTCCAAGCACAAGGGTACCTGTAGTGGCTCAGACAGTAATGGAGGCTTGACACAGATGGGGCCTTTACAGTAGACACCAGATGTGGTGTAACACAGCAGGCGGAACCGGTGGCACAACACGACTCCAACATGTAGCAGGGCACGGGAACAACGGGAACAGTATAACACTAAGTGACCATTTGCAAGACTTACATAGGAAAACACAACAATGCTCAGGCAATGAGCAAAGGGGCCCTTATAGTCCAGGGTGATCATGGGCTAATTAATGATGATTCTCATGTGCGCGCGCTGGCCCTTTAAGGCCGGGCACAAGCGTGCACGCGCACATTACGGGACACCACAGACCGGAGCAGAAGTGAGTGCTGGCGTCTCCTGGGGAGGAGATGTGGGCCAGCGCTCACAGATCCATGGCTGCGGCTGCCGGGCGGTGAGTAATCCCGACGATCTGTGGCCATGGACGCTGCAGTCATCATCAACATGGATATCCTGTAAGTCAGCATATTGCTTAATTGACCCTTAAACTTGCATGGGTTTTAGCTAATGATGGAGATCTATTTCAAGCTTTTGGACATCACTAGAACAAAGCTTTTTTGGTAGACAGTTTATTTCTACCACAAGGTTCCTTCCAGAGCTACATTTACCATATAAGCAAACTTAAAAGGGGTTGTCTGGGCATGGACCATTCTTTCAGACTGATGACCTCTACACAGGATCGGTCATCAGTATATGATCGGTTGGTGTCCGACACACAGACCCCGCACTGATCAGCTGTTCCGGCTGCCTCCGAGCACCGGATGTTATGCTGTGGCCGGTGTTGGACGCAGAAGGCTCTGACCACTGTATAGCAGCTCTGCTCCTATTTACTTGAAATACCTGAGACATCGGGTGCATCAGGTTTTAGGAGCAAGTAGGATAAAGTGTCCCCCATACAGAGTCGCTGTATTCAGCGTGTATGGCGATGAATACAGATTTTCCCTTGCAGTGGACAGTAGCTCTGGGGATAGGGGCAACAGTTCAGGAGCAGTTTTACAATGAAAGGAGGCTGAATTGATTAATTTAATAAGAAAGGGGAGAAGGGGAGGAATCCTCCAGCTCACCTGACACAATAATGGGTGTCGCTGACAGCGCCCGGATCCTCGTGTCGGCACACGATGCGGAAATAGGGGTAGCAAGAAAGTTGAATCCAGCGCTTTAAGTGGAAGTAAAATGGAAAGGTTTTCCAAGTTTAATGGTTTTCATTAAAAAGTCCAATGGAGTGTAGTCCTGGTGTGTAGAAAATGGGGGAATGTAATCCTTTCGAGCCTACGCGTTTCGGACGGCTCCGTAGGCTCGAAAGGATTACATTCCCCCATTTTCTACACACCAGGACTACACTCCATTGGACTTTTTAACGAAAACCATTAAACTTGGAAAACCTTTCCATTTTACTTCCACTTAAAGCGCTGGATTCAACTTTCTTGCTACCCCTGGTTAATTTAATATATTGCAATATTTCCTGAAATCACCTGCTCTATACATTATTAAAACATAAATGAGATGATAGTTACCCTTTAAGAAAAATAAATTTTAACAGGTTGTTCCATATCTACTGGATAGTAAACTGAGAAATAATGTTCATTATTTAGAAAGCAATTACAGAAGCAAGTAAAAAGTCTAAATGCAATTAATTGTGTTTTAATGGAATCTATATTAGTTTTCATTATCTCCATTTAACCACTTGTATCCATTAACATCATAGTAATTAATGGCCGGCGTCAGGGGGATGGGACCTGAGCAGTCGCACAGGCGCATCACCTGTCACTATTGTAGATAGCACATTGACCCTGATTACTTGGGCACCCAGAGCTTGCATCATAGATCCCACACTTGGTGCCAAAACATGTAAAAGGAAGCTGAACAGGATACAGCATATACGCCAAATATATTAATAGGGCCCCATGTACTCGACGTGTGCCAAAAGAGTGTACTTAGCTTATAGTGGGCTAAATGCATCGGCAAACCTTTTTTGTTAAAGCATAGTCTGTTGCGCTTTCCTATACAGAGAGATACAGTAAAAAATGGATACCGCGTGACAACCTTTTGTCAGAGGTATATGTCTAAGAATACTCCGGATGCATACCTTCAATGAAAGGAAAAAACAGATGTGATGTCACCAGAGGTCAATTTAGGCTATGGCCTAGCAGTGCCATCAGTGCCATATGGGCACCTTACAACAATGTTCTTATGTTATTTGCACATTTTGTAGTTGTATTATTTGGATGCTTTCTGGTACACCAAAAGCGGGGGGGGGGGGGGGGCGTCAATAGAAGGTAATGCACAGGGTATCTGCCCACCTGAGGCTGGCCCTGTAGTTAAAAATGTTGATAGATTAGTAAGCAGAAATTAGGGTAATTGACATCAGGATCCACCACTATATTGGTGATTGCTGTGGAAATGGTTTTTCAACAAATAATTCTCCACTGTTTTCCTGTGCATTCTGACTTTTTGCATCAGTAAAAAAAAAATGGCCCATAAAAAAATTATAATGCCCCTTTAGTGCCCCCATACAGTATAATAATAATATTTAATAATATAATTGATTACAACCCCTTCAAGGACACAGTATTCTGTCCTCTAATTGTGCCCACAGTATTATGCCCCCTGTAGTACCCCTGCACAGTATAATGTCCGCTTAGTGGCCCCCACACAATATAGTGCCCCCTGTAGATCTTACCATACAGCCTCCCTGTAGAGAGTGCCATAATCTCCCACCTCCTCCTTGTAGATCGTGCCATACAGCACCGCCCACCTCCCCCTTGTAGACAGTGTCAGACAGTCACCCACCTCCCCCTTGTAGACAGTGCCCCCAAACAAAAACAAAAATTGTACTCACCGAGGCCGCGTTCCCACGACTAACTGAGCGGCTCCACGACGGGATCCTTGCGTAGGCCGGCATGATCCTGTAGCCTAGTACAGAGTTTCCCAACCTTTTTGGACTCGAGGCAGCACTGGAAAAATAAAATTTCCTCAGGGCACCCCTACCAAAAATAATTTTGAGAAAGACAGAAAACGGCTAAAAAACCAGCACTACACTCGTAGGGTATGTTCACACACATTTTTTGTAAGGCAAAACATAAAAGGAGTTGGGAATTTTGATGGTAGTATGTAGCTGAAGCTAATAGGAGACTGGATTCATTTGTTGCAGGATCTCAAAATGTCCGAGGAACCTGGGGCAAATTTGTATGAAGGCACCTTCAGACGGATATTCCTAGAGGACAGCCAAACTTTGGCACCCGGAAGATACTGGGACGGCTCTTCTTCTATCCGCCTTTCGCTTTCGTGCGATCGACTGCAAGCAGAATAGAGGACCGGGTCCGTTGCCAGATTTGCAGAAAGTCCCCAAATGCAGAGTCAGCTGCGGGTACCTGAGATGTGGCCGAAACAGGAAGAGGGATGTTGACCGTACACAATGTAGAATGGTGTGGAAGTGGTGGATTCACTTGTGTGATTGTTGAATGAGAACTCAGCCCACGGTAGAAGCTGTACCCAGTCTAATTCTCCATGATCTGGTTAATCCCCTCGACTTGACCATTGGACTGGGGGTGGTAGGCTGAAGAAAAGTCCAATCTCACATCCAGGAGTTTACAGAGGGCTCTCCAGAATTTTGAGGTGAACTGAACCCCCAGATCAGACACGATGTGAAGGGGCAAGCCATGCAAGCGGAAGATGTGCTGAATAAAGAGATTTGCCAGTCGAGGAGCAGAGGGTAAGCCGGTCAGCGGGATAGAATGTGCCATCTTCGTGAACCGGTCCACCACCAGCCAAACAGTATTGCATCCTACTGAGGGGGAAGGTCTGTGACAAAGTCCATCGCAATGTGCTGCCAAGGGACATTGGGTACAGGCAGAGGTTGGAGCAGACCGGCTGGCTTGGACTGAGCTACCTTGTTGGAAATGGGTGAAGAACAGCGACCACCTGGCTTGACGAGGGTTTAGCCGTTGAGCCAACTGGAGATAGGTAAGGTTCTTGTTGTCGGTGTATATCAGGATGGGGTAAGCTGCGCCCTCTAGCAGATGTCTCCACTCCTCCAGAGTCAATTTGATGGCCAGTAACTCCCGATCCCCAAGAGAGTAATTGCGCTCTGCGGAGAATAAAAGTCTTGAGTATTAGCCACATACTACTGCCTTTCCTTTGAACCTTCTCTTGAACAGAAGTGCACCTGCACCAACAGAAGAAGCATCCACCTCCAATGAGAGCTGCCGAGACACATCAGGATGATGGAGGATCGAGGCTGAAGTGAAGGCACTCTTGAGGCTATTGAATGCTGATTCTGCCTCTGGAGTCCATACCTTGGTATTCATACCTTTCTTGGTAAGGGTAGAGTTGGGAGCCGTCAGTAAATTGGCGGTAGAAGTTAGCGAATCCCAAAAAACTCTGTATGGATCGCAGGCCCTGAGAACGGACTTTACTTTCTCAGGATCCATCTTGAGACCCTGATCCGAGATGATGTAGCCCAGGAAGGGCAGAGAATTATTTTCAAAAGTGCACTTCTGCAGCTTGGCATACAGACAATTCTCCCTTAATCGCAGCAGGACTTGATGGACATGCCTCCGATTTGTAATCGGATCTGGGTAGAAAATCAAAATGTCATTGAGATAGACCGCAACACAGACATAGAGGAAATCTCGGAAAGATATCATTTACAAATTCTTGGAAGACTGCGGGAGTATTACACAGGCCAAAGGGCATCACCAGATATTCGTAGTGCCCATCCCGGGTGTTAAATGCCATCTTCCACACATCACCTTGACAGATTTGGATTAAGTTGTAGGCCCCACACAAGTATGCGATCAAATAGTTCCGAGAACAGGGGCAAAGGGTATTTGTATTTTACCGTGATCTGGTTGAGACCACGGTTGTCAATGCAGGGTCGAACAGATCCGTCTTTTTTCTTTACAAAGAGGAACCCAGCCCTGGCCGGGGAGGAGGAATTTCGTATAAAACCCCTCTCCAGATTCTCCTTGATATAGGCCGCAATGGTCTGAGTCTCTGGCAAGGAGAGGGGGTATACCTGTCCCCAGGATGGTGAAGCATTAAGAACCAGTTCAATTAGGTAGTCGTACGCCCGGTGTGGGGGAAGCATCTCCGCCTCCTTCTTGCAAACGACGTGTGCAAAATGAGTGGGTAATCCTGTCAATGACTGAGACATAGGAGGCAGGACAGGCTTAATCTGCGACAGGCAGTGGTGAAAACATTTGTAGCCACATTGGAGAACTTCTCCGGAATTCCAGTCCAGAACCGGGGCATGAAGCCAGAGCCAAGGTAGACCCAGCAACACTGGATTGACGACTTTGGGCAAGATGCGGAAAGCAATCTGGCCGGTATGAAAGGCTCCCACTTGGAGCTTCAGTGGCTTGATATCAGACACGATGGGATTGGGCAGAGGAAGTCCATTCACCGAGGCAACAGCCAGGGGTGTTTCCAAGGGGACCGTCGGCAACTGGAGCTGATCAACCAGGTCCTGTTGGATAAAGTTTACCGCGGACCCGGAGTCCATTTAGGCAGAGACCCGATGCATCTTTTCATCGGACGGTATGGTCACGGGAATGGACAATTTATTATTTAGTCCTTTTCCACCTAGAGTTGTCTCCCCAATATATACCAATTTTGGGGACACAGACGCACAAAATGGCCTCTGAGGCTGCAATACAGACAGAGTCCCAAAGTGCATCTGCATTGTTTCTCTTGAACAGATAGCTTGAGACGGTCTACTTGTATAGGCTCCTCAGGTGGAACCACTGATGAGGGCAGCAGGGGTTGCTGGAATGTAGGGGCCAGCCTAGGAAACCTTCTGGCCTGGCGAACCTCTTGAAACTGTTCCTGGATCCTCATGTCAATCCAAGTGGCTAGAAGTATGAGGCCATCTAGGGTAGTATGCAGATCTCGAGCGGCAATCTCATCTTTGATATCGGAGGATAAACCCTGCCAGAAGGTAGCCACCAAGGCTTCATTGTTCCTGGACAGCTCTGGACAGAACTGAATGGCGTATTCGCCCACAGAGGTGTCTCCTTGGCGATCTGTCAGCAGGAATGTAGCAGTTAAAGAGACTCGCCCACGTTCCTCAAATACAGTGCGGAAAGTTTGTACAAAACACTGTAAGTCATGGATCTCTGGTACCTTACGTTCCCAGATGGGGTTCGCCCATGCCAGGGCCTTGCCAGTAAGGAGAAAGACTATGAATGTGATCCTTACGCCATCGGAAGGAAATATTCTGGCATGTAGACTGAAGCAGATCTGACTGGTTCAGAAATCCCCTGCAGGTCCTCGCGTCCCCGCTGTAGTGAGGAGGTAGTGGCAGAGAGAATTGTGAATTGGTGCTGCCAGGAGGTGTAATAGGAGGAGCAATAGGAGCAGGTGCCGTGGCTACAGCTTGCGTATCCAGCCGATGTGCAATTACGTTCACAGCCTGGAGGAGTTGGTCCTGTCGTGCATATCCGCCCGCATGACTTGTGATGTCATCATGGTCTTGGTTTAACCAGCGGAGTCCAGCAGCTGTCCAAACAACAGTGTACCAAGTCAATATAATGTCCAAGCACAAGGGTACCTGTAATAGTCCAGACAGTAGCAACGGCTTAGGCACAGATGCGACCTTGGCGGCAGGTGATGCAAAATGTGGCAGATGACACCAGACATGTCGTAAGTCAGCAGGCGTGGTAGACGGCACAACACGACTCCAACACTAGGGATGGCACAGGAACAAATACAGCATGGGATACAGGATACAGGTAGCAGGGCACGGGAACACAGGGAACAGGATTCGACTAATGAAGCATTTGCAAGACATACAGAGGAATACAACAATGCTCAGGCAGGGAGTGAAAGGTCAGGGCCCTTTTTATAGCCCAGGGAGTAATTAGTTCTTAACATGTGATCGGGCTGGCCCTTTCAGGCTGGATTCACATGACCGGAAATAACCTCACGCGCGCACCCTAGTGGTCACTGCAGGACAGGACGGCCGCATGTGCTGGCATCTCCGGGGAGGAAGACGTCGGCAAGATGAGAGGAGTCTGCGGCCGTTACATGTGTAATATTGCAGCACAGCCACATTCACTTGTATGGTGCTGTGCAGCAGTTCTCTGCCCAGCACCTGGTTGGGAGCAGAAGAGTCAACATAAAACTTTGTTCTCATAATCAGTGGGGATCCCAACAGTTGGACCTCCACCGATTAACAGTTAATGACATATCCTAGCAATGTGTCATCACTTGCTGAGGTGGAAAACCCCTTTAAATTGAATCATTTGTTATAATAATCATTGTGTTTGGTAGAATTTTTGTTATTTACAGGGGCATAGCTATAGGGGGTGCAAGGGAAGCAATGGTCCCTTTGAAACACAGGAAGAAATAAGTATTATAAATGATATATGGTAGGTGGAGGCCCTGTTACTGATTTTGCATTGGGGCCCAAGAGCTTTTTGCTCACTTTTTTTTTTCTCATACTCGAAATAATAATTTTTGCAACTGACATAACTTAGCATAACATCTAATAGACCGTAGATGGATCCGTGTGCGTTGATATAACGGACAGCACACGGACCCATGCATTTCAACAGGGCTATTCAGACATTCATGAGTTTTCACGTAGTGAGTGTCTGTTGCGTGAAACTCCCTGCATGTCCTATATTGGTGCATTTTTGTGGACATTGTCGCTCATTAAAGTCTATGGGTGTGTGAAAAATACAGACAGCACACGGACAACATCCATGTGCTGTCCGTGTTTCATGCATAAGTTGGTAAAGAAATGCAGAGAATAAAAAAATAAAAAAGGAAGTGCTTGCAGAGGGTAACCACGGACGTGAAGAACAGATGCCACACGCAAAGCACACTGATGCCATACGCAACGCACACTGATGGCACACGGGCATGAAGCGCAGGAAAAGCGGTCAGTTTTTTGCGCACGCAAATCAAACACCCTCGTGTGAATGCAGTCATCAAAAATAATTAAAAAAGACAATTTATCAGTGCAAAGCAGCCATTAACCCCTTCAGTATTTTTTCCATGTGTAAATTTATGTGGTAATAACTTGGGAATGCTTTTACCTATCCAAGTGATTCTGAGATTGTTTTCTCGTGACATATTGTGACATATTGTACTTTATTTTAGTGAAAAAATGTGGTCGATAAATTCAATATTTATTTGTGAAAAACACCAAAATGTAGAGAAAGTTTGCAAAACTTAAAATTTTTTCGAAATTTAAATGTATTTGCTTGTAAAACAGATAGTATTACCAAACAAAATAGTTACTATTTCACATATCCCATATGTCTACTTTATGTTTGCTTCATTTTTTGAACATCCTTTAATTTTTCTACGACGTTACAAGGCTTATAACTTTAGCAGCAATTTCTCATCTTTTCAAGAAAATGTCAAAAGGCAATTTTTTCAGGGACCAGTTCAGTTCTGAAGTTGCTTTGAGGGCCTTATATATTAGAAAGTCCCCATAAATCACCCCATTTTGAAAACTGCACCCCTCAGAGTATTCAAAACAGCATTCAGAAAGTCTTTTAACCCTTTAGGTGTTTCAGAGGAATTAAAGCAAACTAGAGGTGATATTTACAAATTTAGTTTTTCATATGTAATACATTTGTTTTTCTGTAACACAGAAGGTTTTGCCCGAGAAGTGCAAAAGATGAAAATCTACTTTTTTTTCTGAAAAACTTAGACATTTTTAATTTTACAAGGAAAAAAGAAGAAAAAGCACACCTACATTTGTAAAGCAATTTCTCCCGATTACGGAAATACCCCATATGTGGCAATACACTGCTGTTTGGACCCACAGCAGGGCTCATAAGAGAAGGAGTGTCATTTGGATTTTTGAGCGCAGATTTTGCTGGAATAGTTTTAGTGCCATGTCGCGTGTGCAATTCACTGGAGGGACCAAAATAGTGGATACTCCCCAAAAGTGACCCCATTTGGAAACTAAACCCCTCAAGGAATCTTTCTAGGGGTATAGTTAGTATTTTGACTCCACAGTTTTTTTCTAAATTTATTTGAATTAGTGTGTGAAGATGAAAATCAACTTTTTTACTGAAAAAAACATAGACATTATTAATTTTTACAAAGAATAAAGGAAAAAAAGCAACCCTACATGTGTAAAGCAATTTCTCCCGATTGTGGCAATACACAATATGTGGTTATACACTGATGTTTGAACCCACAGCAGGGCTCAGAAGAGAAGGAGCGTCATTTGGATTTTGGAGTGCGGATTTTGCTGGAATAGTTTTCAGTGCCATGTTGCGTTTTCAATGCACTGGAGGGACCAAAACAGTGGAAACCCCCCTAAAGTGACCCCATTTTGGAAACTACTCCCCTCAAGGAATTTTTTCTAGGAGATCTCTGATCACTTTTTTAACCCCATAGTTTTTTTGCAGAATCTTGTCGAAATCTGGTGTGAAAAAGAACATTTTAAATTTTTTCACAAATTCTTCATTTATAGGACATATTTTTCAGACACAGAGCATGCAAGTGAAGAAAAGCACCTCAACATTTATTGGCCCTTTTGTACTGAGTTCAGAGATACCCCCAAAGTGGACCAAATATGTTGTGTGGACACATGGCAGTGCCTGGAAGTGAAGGAGCAGCCTTAGGTTTTCAGGACCCAAGTTTGCATGAGACTCTGAGCCCCCATATTTATGGAAAACCCCCAGAAATGACCCCATTTTGATAACTACACCCCTATAAAAAAATTCTCGGGGTGTGATCACTTTTTTGACCACACTTTTTTTTTTTGGGAGAATCTTGTGGAAATCTGGCATGAAAAAAACGATTTAAAATGTTTTCACCAATGTTTAATTTATAGGACAGATTGTTCAGAGCCTGCAATTGAAGAAAAGCACCTCAACATTTATTGGCCCATTTGTGCCGAGTTCAGACATACCCCAAAGTGGTCCAAATATGTTGTGTGGACACATGGCAGTGCCTGGAAGTGAAGGAGCATGCTTAGATTTTCAGGGCCCAAGTTTTCCATGATTAATTCAACAGCCCCATTTGATCTTTGAAGAGACTCTGAGCCCCCATAACGATGGAAAACCCCCAGATATGACCCCCATTTTAGGTATTTTTAGTTTTGTTATGGGGGATCTTCATTTTTTAAATGGTGAAATGGTTATGGTAAATCAAAAGGACGATAATTGTAAATAAAAGGGACTATAATTATAAATGAAAGGGGCGAATGATCATAAAATGTTTTTGCGGACCGTCCCACACGACACCTTTTTTGCTCTGCCATGCATTTGAACAGGGGTACACTTGTATACCAGTTGTCTATATACAAGTGGTACCCCTGATTAAACAGTGGGTGCAGGAGGTCCCAGACAATCTTCTCAGTTGTGATCAGGACGGGTAGACAGTTTGGGGGCTCAATCTGACTGTCCCTTCCCTCGTATATTTTAAACGTGTGTGTGTAGCCCGACTCTGGCTCACACAACTTGTATATCTTTATGCCATACCTGGCACGTTTGTTGGGGAAATACTGCCTGAACTTCACCCTTCCCTTGAAATGCACCAGGGATTTGTCAATGGCAATTTCTCTGCCAGGGGTATAAGATGATTACAATTTTTGGGACAAACGGGAAATAAGAGGTCTAATTTTGCAGAGTCTATCAAAATTGGGGTCATCCTGGGGGGGCACTGGGAATTATCATTAAAATGTACAGCACTGCGTAATATGTTGGCGCTATATAACTAACTGAAATAAATAAACTTTTGTATTGCCTCAAAACGAGCACTGGGCATTGTGGTGCGGTATAAGGGGCAGTGGTACAAAATATCTGTGGACCAATAAGCCCTCACTGATGGCTTCTTCGTTGGGCCCATATTCAGTACCAATCCCCAGTACTGCAGCATTTCTGCTTTGTCGGTGGGATGCCATCTATATGGCCTGGCATAAAAACTACCGGGACTGACAGCAATAAATTGAGTACAGAGATTTGTCTGCTCAACAATAATTTCCACAAAGCTGTCCAAAAAAAAGAGCTTGAACCCCTGCAGCAGCAATAAAGTCCAGTACTTGGGGGTGTAGGAGGTTGGGGGGCAACCAATTAGGTCCAGGTGCAGGTGTAACTTGAACACTAACCCTGCGGCGACTGTGAGAGGGTTCCTCGGTGTCGCTTGAGGAGGACACAGCAAAAGCGGACCCAGCATCACTCGCAGTATCGGTGTCTGATGCGAGCATCTCATACGCCACCTCTGCAGTAAAGGATTTGCGGGCCATTTTTATTGTTTATGTAGAGTGAATGTATATGTATACAAAAAAATATAGTTTTTGGTCTTTTTTTTTTACATAAAATACTAACGTACAAAATTTTTTTTCAATATTTTTATTTTATGACACTAAAACTGACTAATAGTGACTAAATTACACTGACAAAAAGACAATGACTAACTGACAATCACACACTGACTGACGCTAACTGATTGACGCTGACTAACAGACGGTCTGATCCTGACTAACAGCCGGTCAGACGCTGACTAACAGACGGTCTGATCCTGACTAACAGACGGTCAGACGCTGACTAACAGACGTTCTGACGCTGAGTAACAGACGGTCTGAAACTAAGTGATGCTGACATTGACTGACACTAAATAAATTGACACAGAGTAACACTGACTAAATTGACGCTGACTAACACTGACTAAATTTACGCTGACTAACACTGACTAAATAGACGCTGACTAATACTGATGCTGACTAACACTGACTAAATGGACGCTCACTAACACTGACACTAACTAACACTGACTAAATTGACGCTGACTAACGCTGACTAAATTGACGCTGACTCACACTGGCTAAATTGACGATAACACTGGCCTTTTGGAGTTCACGAGATCACCAGTGCACATTTTTTTTTTTTCAAGAATGTACCAAACTGTTGATTTGGCAATTTCTAACATTTGTGCTATTTCTCTGATGGATTTCTTCATTTTTTTCAGCCTAACGATGGTCTGTTTCACTTGCGTTCAGAGCTCCTTTGATCTCATGTTGTGGGTTCACAGCAACAGCTTCCAAATGCAAATGCCATACCTGGAATCAACTCCAGACCTTTTACCTGCTTAATTGATGATGGATTAACGAGGGAATAGCCCATGCAGCCCATTAAATAGCTTTTGAGATAATTGTCCAATTACATTTGTTCCCTTGAAAAAGAGGCAACTACATATTAAGAGCTGTAATTCATAAACCCTTCTTCAAATTAGGATGTGAATACCCTCAAATTAAAGTGGAGAGTCTGCACCTTTAGCCCATATTGATTATATAACTGTATATTCAATATGTTTTGGTAAACAGCTAAAATGCAAAACTTGTGTCACTGTCCAAATAATTCTGGACCTAACTTAACTGCATATCCACTTTTTATGCAGTTTGACTTTTGTTCTCTATTATATATATCCACATATATACTGTGTATATATATATATATATATATATATATATATACATATATATGTGTGTGTGTGTATGTATATACAGTGTACACTGTATATACACTTTTTATACACTTTAAATTTTGTTCTCTATTTTCTTTTATTTAAACTATGAAATGCACTCAGTATATAACGTGCAAGTATACATGGTCGAGAATCTTGCTTTCTCATACGTATTAAGTTGGGCGCCTGTTTTTTTTATGCCTATCAGGCACAAGTTAAAAGGACCCCCCATTGCTGCATGAATATTAAGTATGTTATTATGTAGTCCAAACCTGTTTGGTTCCCTCTCATATAAGAAGCACCCCTTACCAGACACCAACCACCTCAGACAAAGCCGTTGGCACAACACCCGTTGGGTGGGGTGGTTGTACCTTATGTTATGTTGTTGACACATGCCTTGTATGTTTTCCTTAGGGAATACTGATTAGTGTGTAATTACTTTTCTCCTTTGCTGGTTAACTTGAAATGTATTTATGGTATGTAACTTGACTTAGGAGTTATGCATATATATTGCAGATTACTACATTACCACTTGAAATATTTATACCCCCTGTGTATTGATCGACAACTTGATGGTCATCCACATTTTTAATGACTGATTTTCACTGATAAATTGCATTTTATTTTATTTTTTTGACTACAAATAAAATGCTTTGTATATATTTAGTTCAGTACTTTTTCTTGATACAGTAAGGATATATTTAGAGAGTTGTGCGTTTAGGACCTGGTTACTTATGGGATTGTGTCTTTTTGGTGATATTGTCGAATACATATTTGCGACATAAAATAAAAGCTTTAGTTGGAAAATTATACACTAATACATCACTTTTGAAAAATTTCAATGGTAAACAAGGTAAATAGTGTACGTTTAGTAATAAATATATAAAGTCCTGCCTAATTAAACGTTTAAAATATTTTTATTAGTGTAGTATTTCAAATCGGGCACTCATGCCAAAATTTCTGTGAATAGGCGTTGGCAAAACAGAGAAACAGGTCCCTGATCAAGTGTCAGAAAAAGGTAGTAATTGGTACACCTCTATATCGATACAACACCAGACAGGGGTAGTGAATCACACTACTCGTCCGTTTGCCATAACGATACAAAATAGCCCAGCCTCATATGAATGTCCCATATGCACTGATACTGTGTGCACCGCTTGGAACATGAACAGAGAACCTAGCAATAATAAATGTGGTCTGTTTGCCACAAATAAGCAATTTCCCAGCAATATCCCAACGAGTTTCTGCAACCCTTTGAACACAGGGAAGCGTCCTCAGGGGTTTTGTTAATTGCTTGTACTAGATTAAGCAGCTACCATGCAGCACATATTATGCTGCTGAATTTGTGTATTCTGCGGAGCGCACTGAGACACTGATACCTGGTCTAGCGCGCGCTGGAGACTCTTACAAAATGTATACAGCTAGCCCCTCCTACATGAAAGGAGTGTTTGTTCAGACCCAGCCTATTGGTGTATCCCAGCGCGTGAGTAACGCCCACCGCTACGACCTGCCTATGGTAACAAAGCCGCCAATCCGAGAGATGCATAGAGCATCAGCAGTTACTAGGGGAGTTTCAGGCGGTTTACAAATACGTTTGCTACATAAACCAGGTAAGTGTGAATGTGTGCTAAATAAAGAACAGGATTATCTGTGTCTATGATACGGGGATCAGTTAGGATAAATGCCAATGGCAATACCCTGTCTAATACCTGATTACAAATGAATGCAATTGGGTGCGTAAGGTGCAAAACCAAATATAGAGCACATATGATAACAGAGCTCAGTAAGCATTAGGAATAGAGAAAACATTGTAAATTGTGACCTCTTGCAAAATCTTGCTATTACAATAGGGTTCATTAATAGAAGGAACCTATA
Organism: Rhinoderma darwinii; assembly: GCF_050947455.1. Classification (NCBI taxonomy): domain Eukaryota; kingdom Metazoa; phylum Chordata; class Amphibia; order Anura; family Rhinodermatidae; genus Rhinoderma; species Rhinoderma darwinii. Next base: position 113,792,813 of record NC_134689.1, read on the forward strand.
TAGAACCACCAGAGCTACATTTTTATAAAAACTACAGAGCGATGTACTAACAATGATGTTCATGGCAAACAAACATTTTTTTAAAGCTAAAGAAAGGAAAGGAAGGATAAATATTCATTGACCCCCAATGGACTAACTGTTTTCATCCTGAAGATCCATTGGGCTTCCTTCTGCAAGATTCTTTTGTCCCAGTCACCCCCTCTAATTGGTGGCTCAAAGTGTTCCATCCCCTGGAACTTGAGGACAATTGGATCACCAGAGTGATGCTCCCATACATGCCTAGAGACTGGGGTATCTTCCTTCCTATTAATATCACAGATGTGATCTCTGATCCTCCATCTGATTTCTCGCCTAGTCTTCCCAACATACTGTATACCGCAAGTACAGGTAATCAGATAAACTACACCTCCTTTTGTCAAGCAGTTAATGAAAGATCTTGTATAGAAGGTTTCACCTGTAGTTGTACAGATGAACTTGCGGGTATTGAGAATAGAGCAACAGGTTTTGCATCTCCCACATTTGAACGTACCTTTGACATTAGATGACAACCAGATACTGTTTTTTACCTCAAGGTGGCTATGCACTAGCCTATCCTTAATATTCCGGACTCTTTTGAAGGTGATAAGTGGTCTGTCCCCTACCAAGCTGCCTACATCTGGATCTGATTTAAGTATATCCCAATATAAAGTGAGTATCTTCCTAACCTCACGATGGGCAACATCATAGGTACCGATCACCCAGATTATCTCATCCTGTACTGGGCGTACTTTGGTGTTTAACAAGCACTCTCTATTGGCACCCAGAGCGTGTTGATATGCAGTTCTAAGCACATGATTCGGATAACCTCTCCATACAAATCTGTCTCTCAGACCCTTCGCTGAGGACTTAAAATCAGAGATTGTGGTACAGTTGCGTCTCGCCCTAATGTATTGCCCCTTTGGTATACCCTTCTTGAGTGGTACAGGATGCCAACTATCCCATCTCAGCAAATTGTTGGTTGCGGTGTCTTTTCTGAACATTTCAGTTCGTAAGTAGCCCAGATCTGTTTTCTCAATCCTGACATCGAAGAAAGTAATGTGCTGCTCCTGTATTTCTGACGTAAAAAAGAGACCCACATCATTGATGTTTAAAATTGATACAAACTCCCTGAATTCAACAGATGTTCCTGACCAAAGAATCAGCACGTCATCAATAAATCTTAGCCATAGCTCAATATGTGATGTATATTTCTCCATCCGGTCACTGAATACATATTCCTTTTCCCACCAGCCCAGATATAGATTAGCATAGGTAGGGGCACAAGGGCTTCCCATTGCTACGCCTCTGAGCTGGTGGAAGATCTTGTGCTCAAACAGAAAGAAATTATGTTCCAGAACATACCACAATAATTTTATTACAAATTGATTGTGGGCATAGAATTGGGTTCCTCTATCCTGGAGGAAGTACTCAACTGCTCGACAACCCAGGGTATGAGGGATGGAACTGTAGAGTGCCTCCACATCCAAACTGGCCAGGAGAACATTTGGTTCAACTTTGATACCTTCTAGTTTTCTGAGCACCTCCATCGTGTCTCACACATACGATGGAAATGCCAGAACAAAAGGTCTAAGTATCTTGTCAACGTAAATGCTGCCATTTTGCAAGATGCTCCCGATGCCAGAAACCATAGGGCAACCTTTAAGGCAATGTAGTCCCTTATGTACCTTGGGGAGAGTATAAAAAGTCGCCACTTGCGGGCAAGTCCCTAGTATAAAGGTAAATTCCGTATCATTAATAATCTTTGTCTGTTTAGCCTCAAGTAGAATGCTTCTGAGCTCAACCAAGAATTTCTGAGTGGGATTGTTACTCAAAACCTGATAACAGCATTTATCTTTCAAAATATTCATACAGATAGTGACATAGTGGCTACGATCAAGAATCACTACATTTCCACCCTTGTCCGAGGACTTAATCACTATTTCATGATCATTTTCAAGGGTCTGAAGGGCCGACACTTCCTCCAATGATAAATTGAAATTGTAATGCCTATCTGGCTCCAAATTAGCAAGTTGGTCCGTGACCACTTTCAAGAAAACGTCAAGTAGTGTATTGTCATTCACAGGAGGGTTTTTAGTTGAGGGTAGTTTGAGATCTGTGAATGGTCCCTCACCCAACTCTCTCTGACCCTCTTCCCAAAGTTCCCCCAACATTCTAACATGAGGAAGATCTTCCTCCTGGATCCCCAATTCTTCACACTGACGCTTGTCATGCGTCTTAAAAAATGTCTTTCATTTTAGCTTCCTAATGAATAGGTTAAGATCTTTAACCCATGTAAACAGGTTGAAACCATTAGTTGGAACAAATGATAAACCTTTGCTTAGTACGGCAGTCTCTTCAGTGGTTAATTGTCTGGCAGACAAATTGATGATCTGCATCTCATCATCATGACACAGGCTAGCATTGATTAGACATCTCTCTGATCCCTCAAAAGGTAATCTGAGATGGGATGACTTCGGCCTAAAAAACTCTCCCTATTGGCAGCACGCCCTCTATTTCTCCCCCTTTGTACGGTACGTGATTGAATTCTGCCCTGAGGTCTATTATTGCGAGCTGTTCTCGGGGTATCTCTGTGTGTCAGAATCCGACACGTCAGGCTCAGAGGAAGATAAACAGTAGATTTAGGACCAAAGTCAAAGATCCTGCCATCCTTGAAGTCATTGGTATCCCGAACATACTGGAAGTGTTTACATTCTTTGATATGAGATGTAAATTTATCAATAGCTTGTTGTAAAATGCTTTATTTTTTCTCGAAATCAGCACTGCCAGATTTTTTTTTAACATGTTCAATACCCTCCTTTAATTCTTTAGCACTGCGTGCAAGTAAAGTTTTCTCCTCATCCAACAAAAGACCCATAAGACGCAGGGATGATTCAATGGATTCTTTTTCCCATTTTTTGAGAAAGTCCCCTGAACGCAGCCTAGCTGCTGGTATAAGGGTAATTCTCAATCCTCTGGGTACAATCCAATTTTTAAGATACGTCTCAATCGTTTGAACTTCCCACCATGATCGAATATGGTCTTTATAGGACTTTGTTAGATGTTTAAAGGCACTAGTAATGCTTAACGTATGTGATTGAGATGCCAGCTCGCATTCTGAAAAGACCTCCCTAGCAGGGTTGCAGAAACGCGTTGGGATATTGCTGGGAAATTGCTTATTTGTGGCAGACCACATTTATTATTGCTAGGTGCTCTGTTCATGCTCCAAGCAGTGCACACAGTATCAGTGCATATGGGAATTTCATATGAGGCTGGGCTATTTTGTATCGTTATGGCAAACGGACGAGTAGTGTGATTCACTACCCCTGTCTGGTGTTGTATCGATATAGAGGTGTACCAATTACTACCTTTTTCTGACACTTGATCAGGGACCTGTGTCTCTGTTTTGCCAACGCCTATTCACAGAAATTTTGGCATGAGTGCCCGATTTTAAATACTACACTAATAAAAAATATTTTAAACGTTTAATTAGGCAGGACTTTATATACATCACTTTTGCTGCATGTTTATCATACTTAATAGTTTTCAAGTTTTAAAGAAAATGTAGGACAAAGGGAACCTAAATAAACACATTATTGGGCAGATTTTCTATTTAAAATGCGCCAGAATTGTGGCTCAAATTAAGCTAAAATGCGACATTTTTAAACTGTTTTGTTCTAGACTCTTTTTGCACCTTGTTCGATAAAGATGCATGGCTTAGAGGGAAAGCGACTTGGTTCAGAAAAAAGGGGTTGTGGCTTAAAGTGAACCACTCAAAAAGTTGGTCTAAAATAAACTAATCAAGAGGTGGCGTTAAGTTAGACAAAAAGGGTCTAAAAATCTGCCAAATTTATCGTACAGCATGAGCCCCTGTGATAATTTTGTATACGTTTAAGACAGTAATAATAAATCTGCCTAAATATTTTTACAACATGTAGGATCAAAGTTATAAAATGTCCATATCGTGTGAAAAGATAAATGCATCCTTAAACTTGTAATTAAATGTTTCCTATAATAAATTGGTATTTTATATTACAGCTGAGGAATTTTAGTCTCTCTTCTCTACAGAACTACTGTAGCTCTTTCAGGTTGAGTAGAGATGAGAAAAATATAATTCTGTACAGGGTTACAAATCCAAGTCTCCAGGACTCCAGTGAACCACGACAGACATTATCTCCAAAAGAAGACTTGGGATTCAGACTTTAAGAATTTAGAATATTCCTTGTCTTGCATCCTGTACCTTTCGCCTCAACTCTCCATGTAATTAATGACTCACTGTGCACTTCTCTCAATGTACCTGGAATCAGTCCATGTTTACAGAAGGATGGAGTTTTATCCGCCTGCTGATGTAGCTTCAACTATCTGTTTATTTAGAGTTGGCAGGTCTTCCTCACGTTTTGCCTGGACCAAGCTGCTGGACACACATGGAGCTTATGCTGAGGTTGCTTCCGATTTCTGGATGAGCACTTATTTGGTGTGACAGATTGCACGTTTCCCAGATTGTTCGGACAATGACGTTGATTAGAATTCCTGTCTTGCTTCCTCCCCTTCCATCTGTCAGAGGAAGATTACCAATATTAATACCTCGATCTCTGTAACTTTTAATGCAGGTGAGAATTGTATTACAAAATTATAAAAATGTGTCACACAGAGAACTCTTCTCGAACAAGTTAATTAGACATGACATAACACAATCTGTTTGCTACTAAATTAATAAAAGAAATCAAATAAAAAATTGCAATCCTTTATAAATATTGTAAATATGAAATTTTCTGTTTTCTCTAAACAACGGCCCCTAAAATGATGTTGGCATTATATACATTTGTTTAAAGATATCGCCTTGTCCTGGCAGGTCGGCAGTGGCGTAGCTATAGGGGTTGCAGCGGTAGCAATTGTGACCGGGCCCCGAAGCCAGGGGGCTCACGTCCCCCCGCACCACATCTATTCACAGTTACTATACTAACTGGGGCCTATGTAACAAACTACACGGGCCCCTGTTACTATAGTAACAGTATACTTACCCTCCACGCGTCTGGGTGCAGCGAAGGTCCGTACGTCTTTCAGCGCCATGACGTCAGGATGCTATGTGCACCACGTACAACATCATGACGCTGTAGCTGAAGAGGAGGGTAAGTGTAAGATTAAACTGTCAGCTGGGGTCCTATATCTAAGCCTACCATGTGGTAGGCGTAGATACAGGGCCCTGCAGACAGTATCACATATGGGCCCTATATCTGTAGCTGCCGAACGCAGTTGTGAACAGGGCCTTACCTGGTTACTAGCGATCATTCACTGACTTTTAAAAGTAGGTGAATTACCGCTAATAACTCCTAGCGCAGGGACTACTCTGTATGTGAAGGAGTCCCCAAACTATGTGTTTTGAGTGGCGCACACACCCGAGATGTGGAAAAAATATGGCACATCTCGTGTTATCATGGGCCCCTTACAAGCATCAATAAACTAAGCATTGACAGCTCTAAGCTGTCATTGGTTATTTTACATCACGTGGTGCCCACTTACCTAAATTCATTGGCCTATTTTTAAACGTAAGCCCATAACCTGAGGTAACCTGGGACCACGTGATGTAAACTAACCAAAGAGAGCTTAGAGCCGTCATTGTTTTGTCTGTGTTTTTTTAAACTTTATTAGTAGGACCTTAGTAATGGCCGCTGGCAGATTAACAGCGTCCATTACTAAGGCAGGGCTTAGTGTTAGCCGATGAAAAGGCTGACACTAACCCCCCATTATTACCCCGGTACCCACCGCCACTAGTGGTACCGGGAAGAGCTGAGTACGAACCAGTTCCCCACCATCTGTAGTGATGGTCGGGCATTGGGGTGGCCGTAGGCTGGTAGTATTAGGCTGGGAAACACCAAAAACTGTGGCCTTTCCCACCCTGCTAATGATAGCCTGCTGCTGCCTTGTTGTATCTGGCTGGTTATGAAAAAGGGGAGAACAAGAAGAACGCAATAACGTCAGACGGCGCATCATGTGATGACGTGATGCTACGTCTGATGCCACCAATGCAGACACCCGTCACAATCCCTATCTCCAGGGATGATCAGGGCATGCACACTGGATTGCAAGGGTCCAGAAATAGAAAAAATCAGAGTGGAGAGCTAAGGTATCTGAAATATGGACATACAGTATCTAAGTAATAGAAAAAAAAGTACGTAAATATACAATGGAAAATGGCCATATACTGCAAGGTACATGACAAAAGATTATATGTATATAAATACCTAAACTGACTATAAATGAATAAATAGAGCAAATAAATAGATAAATTATATATATGTACTGTTAGGTCCAGAATTATTTGGACACAAGCTTTAGCATTTTAGCTGTTTACCAAAATATATTCAATATACAGTTATATAATCAATATGGGCTTAAAGTGCAGACTCTCAGCTTTAATTTGAGGGTATTTACATCCGAATTTGAGGAAGGGTTTAGGAATTACAGCTCTTTAATATGTAGCTGCCTCTTTTTCAAGGGACCAAAGATAATTGGACAATTATCTCAAAAGCTATTTAATGGGCTGCATGGGCTATTCCCTCGTTAATCCATCATCAATTAAGCAGGTAAAAGGTCTGGAGTTGATTCCAGGTGTGGCATTTACATTTGGAAGCTGTTGCTGTGAACCCACAGCATGAGGTCAAACGAGCTCTCAATGCAAGTGAAAGAGACTATCGTTAGGCTGAAAAAAATGAAGAAATCCATCAGAGAGATAGCACAAATGCTAGGAGTGGCCAAATCAACAGTTTGGTACATTCTTGAAAAAAAAAAAAAAAAGAGCGCACTGGTGATCTCGTGAACTCCAAAAGGCATGGACGTCTACGGAAGGCAACAGTGGTGGATGATCACAGAATCCTTTCCATGGTGAAGAAAAACCCCTTCACAACATCTACCCAAGTGAAGAACACTCTCTCCTGGAAGTAGGTGTATCAGAATCTAAGTCTACCATAAAAAGAAGACTTCATGAGAGCAAATACAGAGGGTTCACCACAAGGTGCAAACCATTAATCAGCCTCAAAAATAGAAAGGCCAGATTAGACTTTGCCATTCAACATCTAAAGAAGCCAGCCCAGTTCTGGAACAGCATTCTTTGGACAGATGAAACTAAGATCAACCTGTACCCGAATGATGTGAGGAAGAATGTATGGAGAAGGCTTGAAATGACTCATAGCACATGGTGGAGGCAGTGTGATGGCATGGGGATGGATGGCTTCCAAAGGCACTGGGTCACTAGTGTTTATTGATGATGTGACTGAAGACAGAAGCAGCCGGATGAATTCTGAAGTGTTCAGGGATATACTTTCTGCTCAGATTCAACCAAATGCAGCAAGGTTGATTGGACGTCACTTCACAGTACAGATGGACAATTGCCCAAAACATACTGTGAAAGCAACCCAGGACTTTTTTAAAACAAAGAAGTGGAATATTCTGCAATGGCCAAGTCAATCTCTAGATCTCAACCCGAAGAAGCATGCATTTCATTTGCTTAAGACAAAACTTAAGGCAGAAAGACCTACAAACAAGCAACAACTGAAGACAGCGGCAGTAAAGGCCGGGCAAAGCAAAACAAAGGAGGAAACCCAGCGTTTGGTGATGTCCATGGGTTCCAGACTCCAGGCAGTCATTGCCTGCAAAGGATTCTCTACAAAGTATTAAACAAAACATTTTATTTATGGTTAGGTTAATTTGTCCAGATACTTTTGAGCCCCTGAAATGAGGAGGCTGTGCAGAAAAATGGTTGCAATTCCTAAACGTTTCACAGGATATTTTTGTTTAACCCCTTGAATTAAACCTGAAAGTCTACACTTCAATTGCATCTCAGTTATTTCATTTCAAATCCAATGTGCTGGTGGTAACAATTATTACCCAAACATTTATATATAATAATACAAACTTGATAAAATAATAATAATGAGAGAAACAGGGTGCACATAAATTCAAAATAAAATATCATAAAATATATCACATGAGAAGATAAATCAGTATTCATGACCACAATGTGTATATAATGAGATATATACATCATACATGATATGAGGCATAATGTGCAAAGTATTAAACAGAAAAGCTGATAGTAATACAAATCGAATAGTGTAAATGTTACACAACAAAGGTGATCATAAATTAAAAGTGCTCATAGCATACACACATATGCCATAAATAATAATTAATATACATCCATATATATATATATATATATGTATGTATATATATATATATATATATATATATATATATATATATATATATATATATATATATATATATATATCCTGAGATATATAGATAGATAGATAGATAGATAGATAGATAGATAGATAGATAGATAGATAGATAGATAGATAGATAGATAGATAGATAGATGATAGATAGATAGATAGATGATAGATAGATAGATAGATAGATAGATAGATAGATAGATAGATAGATAGATAGATAGATAGATAGATAGATAGATAGATAGATAGATAGATAGATAGATAGATAGATAGATGAATAAATACATTATAAAATAGTAAAACATAAAATAAAATAGCAACCACAGATGAAGGTGATAAGTGAGGACCTTATCATACGGGGAATTATTCAGGGGAGGCTTGCATTGTAGGATGTCTGAGAGCTGCAAGATTTATTCAAAATCTCTATGCTGTATATGGAAGTGATCATGTAAAGGTCATGAAGAGTGTTGGATTCTGTTGATAATCCTGGTTGAGAGGTTCAAGTATGAAATCTGGTATTCCAATAATGAAATAGGAACGTGGGAAAGTCAAAGTTTCATATTTTTTGGGGCATCTTTGAGAAGGAATTGCCACATTTTGTAGTAAGTTTGGACGATTAGGTATGTTTGGGAAGCTGTCAACTGCCGCAGAGATAAGGCGTCATTTTAGAGGGATAACCCTTTTCATTGTGCATATGAAACTTTAAATACTGTTTTCCAAGTGGCTGAACACAATACATACGTTCAGATAATGTATCCATTTATAAAGATTAACCCATTAGAAAGAGACAATTTTTTTTTCTCTTTAATTTAATTTCCATAGTTGACAGAGCAGTATGAAGGCTTGTGTTTTGTGGGTCAAGTTGTGGGTTTTTTTTGTTTTGTTTTTTTAAATTTCTTTTCAGTTATAACAAAGATGAAACACATAATACAAAGTAAAATAACCTTGGGAAGCCTCAGCTGCAATTTCTGGATACATTACATAGAATGCAAATAAAATCTTGTATGTAGGCAAAAGACAAAACAGTTTTCAACAATCTTGTGGCAAGAATGAAAACACTTAGATCTACAGAGTTTTGACATGGGGATAATAGGGGGAAAAAATTGGCCTTTTAGCCCAAATTTGGACAAGTTGCAGTTTTAAATGGAGGCAATGTTTCCTAGCCCTAAAGACAACATATCTGAAAGAAAATGTTCGAAAAAAAAATGTATGTTAATACCTCTAAATTATACAGCCATAAAGTTAATAAATAATACCATTATACAAAGACCAAATATCCCCATACTGAATATACCAAGGCCAATATTACCAATGATACTACTATACAAGAGACAAATAATCCTGCCACACAATAACTACATATTATCACTACATAGTGACACAGTAATACCGCCATGCTGTTACTTAGTAATACAGCCACAGCATGATCACAGCATGATCACATATTTCCACCTCATAGTGTCTAAATCCTACCACCATACTGTTACTGAATAAATGTGCCACGCCATGACCACATATTCACACCATATAGTAACTAAATAATATTACCATACTGTTACTGAATAAAACACACTATACAAAGACCTATATTACAAACATACAGTGACCATATACTGGTAGATACCAGTTCTATACAGAAGCTCTGCCGATCATATAAGTGAATAAAGTAATATTACATTCAGTGACTCACAGGTGATGTCTACTCTCAATGGAATCATTTAGTTTCCTTTTACTTTCTGATCCTACCCAGATCGCCATGATGACTTCTTCCGCCTACGGCTTGTCCCTGCGGAATTAGCAGCACAGATATCTTTGACTCCTTGGTTTTCCAGCACCCTCATTACACATTCCCGACCCTTTACACAAACTCGCCATCCACAGTGCCCCAGATGATAATAATGCCCCCTTTAGGCCCCTCACAGTAATAGTGCCCTTACACAGTAGTAATGTCCCCCTTTGTGCCCCCACACAGTAGTATTCCTTTAGTATAAAGGAATACTACTATAGTAGTTAGGCCCCATACAGTACTTGGTATAGTATAGTATAGTATAGTACTATACTACTATAGTAGTTAGGCCCCATACAGTAGTTAGGCTCCAAAATAAAAGTACTTAGGGGCTTCTATATAGTAGTTAGGAGCGCCATACAGTTGTTAGGCCCCATACAGTACTTGGTTCCCCATATAGTAGTTAGGCCCCATAATAGTTAGGCCCTCTAAACAGTAGGTCCCCCATACAAGAGTTAGGCCTCATACAGTAGTTGGGTCCTCATACAGTAGTTAGGCCCACTATACAGTATTTAAGCCTTTATTTAGTTCTTAAGTGCCCCTCGTACTGTGATTAGGCCTCACACACATTGCTTTGGCTCCCATACTGTAGTTAGGCCCCATACAGTAATCAGCCACAACACAGTAGTTAGGTCCCATACAGTAGTTAGGCCCCCCCATACAGTAGTTAGGTCCCTCATACAGTAGTTAGGCTCCAATACAGTAGTCAGGTCCCCAATGCAGTAGTCAAGTCCACCCCCTTACAGCCAATGAAAAAAAAAAACTCAACTAAGCACGTTCCTCCGACAAGCTGCTGAGTCATCTGCCTGCTGCCCAACGCAAGCAGCACAATGCAGTAACATCATCGCGTCACCTGCATTGGGACGTCAAGATGATGTCTCCCAACCTCTAGTAGGCCACAGGCCTAAAACTTCCTGTGGCTTACTAGAGTAAGTGGCAGGGCACGGAGCTCTCTGATCCGCCACAGTAGGCGGTGCTCATCTGGGGCTTTTGTCGAGCCCCCTGTATGTTTGGAGGCTACCAAAGCAATTGTCTTCTCTTCCACTAATAGGCGTCCGGTTTCTGTTAGTAGAAGAGAACAGCTCATCGCTTCAAGGAGCAAGGGCCGACCAGGGAATTCACATCTACACATTTGCCAGAGACAGTGCTGCAGTAAGCAAGTATATCATTCTATTGAGGACATGTGGGGAATTTTGAAGAGACATGTTTAGCAGCACTACCTATCAAGCATCAAGGCACTCAAGCGGGTCATCCTTCAGGATTGGAACAGGATAGATAGTTGTAAACTTGTAAACTCCATGCCAGAAGAGTCAGCACAGTCATTAAAAGTAACCAAGGACATACTAAGTACTAGTTTGTTACCTATTTGTTGCAAGCAACCATTTCAGGACGCAGCTATGTTGAGCCTTGATGACACAGCTAATTTTCAAAAAACAAAATTTATCACTGCATTCCGAGTGCCATATCTTTTACATTTTTCTATTGACGTCTACATTTGAGGGCTTGTTTTTTTGCAGGACGAGTTGTATTTTTTTAACGCTTTCATTATGGGGTACATATAATGTATTAACCCCTTCCCGCTTTAGCCACTTTTGACCTTCCTGACAGAGCCTCATTTTTTAAATCTGACATGTTTCACTTTATGTGGAAATAGCTTCGGAATACTTTAACCTATCCAAGCAATTCTGAGCCTGTTTTCTCGTGAAACATTGGACTTTTTGTTACTCACCAAATTTGCACAATACATTCAGTATTTAAATGTGAAAAACACTAAAATTTAGCGAAAAATTTCAAAAACACACAAAATATTCGCTAATTAACATCCCCCATATGTCTACTTTAGATTGACATTTTTTGAACATCCTTTTTTTTTTCTAGAACGTTACGAGGCTTAGAACTTTAACAGCAATTTCTCACATTTTCAAAAAAAAATTAAAAAGGCTATTTTTACAGGAGTCAGTTCAGTTGTGAAGTGGCTTTTAGGGCATTATATATTAGAAACCTCCAAAATGTCACCCCATTTTAGAAACTTCACCCCTCAAAGTATTCAAAACAGCATTTAGAAAGTTTCTTTACCCTTTAGACGTTTCACAGGAATTAAACCAAAGTAGAGGTGAAATTTACAAATTTCATTTTTGTTGTTGCAGAAATGAATTTTTAAGTTTTACCAGAGAAACGCAACTCAATATTTATTGCCCAGGTTCTGCAGTTTTAGGAAATATCCCACATGTGGCCCTAGTGTGCTAATGGACTGAAGCACCGGTCTCAGAAGAAAAGGAGCACCTAGAGGATTTTGGGCGTCCTTTTTATTAGAATTTATTTTAGGCACCATGTCGGGTTTAAAGGGCTCTTATGGTGCCAAAACAGTGGAAATCCCCCAAAAGTCACCCCGTTTGGGAAACTACACCCCTTAAGGAAATTGTCGAGGGGAATAGTGAGCATTTTGACCCTACAGGTTTATTGCAGAAATTATTGGAAGTAGGCCGTTAAAATGGAAATCTACATTCTTTCAAAGAAAATGTAGGTTTAGTTAATTTTTTCTCATTTCCACAAGTACTAAAGAAGAAAAAGCACTGCAAAATTTGTAAAGCAATTTTTCCCGAGTAAAACAATACCCCACATGTGGTCATAAACGGCTGTTTGGACACCAGGCAGTGCTTAGAAGGGAAAGAGCGCCATTTGGCTTTTGGAGCTCAAATTTAGCAGGAATAGTTTTCGGAGTCCAGGACGCATTTGCAAAGCCCCTGATGGACCAAAACAGTGTAAATCACCCACAAGTGGCCCCATTTTGGAAACTACACCTCGTGAGGAAATTATCTAGGGGTATAGTTAGCATTTTGACGCCGCAGATTTTTTTTTAAGAAATTATTGGAAGTAGGCAGTGAAAATGAAAATCTAAATTTTTTCAGAGAAAATGTAGGTTTAGCTATTTTTTTCTCATTTCCACAAGGATTAAAGGAGAAAAAGCACCACAATATTTGTAAAACAATTTCTCCCGAGTAAAACAGTACCCCATATATGGTAATAAACGGCCGTTTGGACACCTGGCAGGGCTTAGAAGGGAAAGAGCGCCATTTGGCTTTTGGAGCTCAAATTTAGCAGGAATGGTTTGCGGCGGCCATGTCACATTTACAAAGCACCTGAGGGACCAAAACAGTGAAAACGCCCAATAAGTGACTCCATTTAGGAAACTACACCCCTTGTGGAATTCATCTATGGGTGCAGTGATCATTTTTGACCCCACAGGTGTTTCATAAAATGTATTAGAATAGGTTTAGCTCAAAATTTTTCATTTTCTCAACAAATAAAGGAAAAAAAGATTTGCAAAGCAACTTCTCTGGAGTACGGAAATACCCCATATGTGGTCATAAACTGCTGTTTGGGCACATGGCAAGGATCAGAAGAGAAGGAGCGGCATTAGGCTTTTGGAGCACAGATTTTGCTGGATTGATTTCTCTGCACCATGTCGCTTTTGCAAAGCTCCTAAGGTACCAGTACAGTGGAAACTACCCATAAGGGACTCCATTTGTGATACTACACCCCTTGAGGAATCAATCTAGGGGTGTAGTGACAGTGGCGGATTAAGAAGACCATGGGCCCTGGGCTGTTACCCAAACTTGGGCCCCCCTTCTCCACCACCACACTGCCGCGCCGTAACTATTGCTAACACTACCTAAACACTAGTACACAAAGTAGGCACATTATGCACAAAGTACGCACATTATGCACAAAGTACGCACATTATGCACAAAGTATGCACAGTACACAAAGTACCACATTATGCACAAAGTACGCACATTATGCACAAAGTACGCACATTATGCACAAAGTACGCACATTATGCACAAAGTACGCACAGTACACACATTATGCACAAAGTACGCACAGTACAAAGTACGCACATTATGAACAAAGTACACAAAGTAGGCACATTATACACAAAGTATGCATAGTACACAAAGTACACACGAGTATGCACATTATACACACGAGTATGCACATTATACACAAAGTAGGCACATTATACACGAGTATGCACATTATACACAAAGTACACCTTGTAAACACATGAATATGGACATTAAACATACATGAATATGGATATTAAACACACATGAATATGGACATTAAACATACATGAATATGGATATTAAACACACATGAATATGGACATTAAACACAAATGCACTTACCTTTTATGTCTTCACCACAGCTCTTCTGCTCACAGCACGACACAGAGCCCGCCGACAGTCTCCCCTCCCCCATGTCCCGACAGCTAGCAGCAGAGGAGAGATGTTTAGAGCAGGGAAGGGGGGCTGGAGCTTCTAAAGCAGCACAGACCACGGCTGCTAAGTAGAAGTGAAGCTCCCCTCGCCTGACAGGTGCGGTCCTGGCACCGGGGCTCCCTCCGGTGCTAGCGACGCCACTGGGCATGAGGGGGTTCGGGCGGTCATAGGCCCCCTGGGAGCCTTGGGCCCCCTGGCATCCTTGGGCCCCGGGCGACCGCCCGAAACGCCCTAATGATAATCCGCCACTGTGTAGTGAGCATTTTGACCCCACAGGTGTTTCATAGATTTTAATTGAATTGGGCAGTGAAAATAAAAATTACATTTTTTTTCCAATAAGATGTAGATTTAGGCAAAAGTTTTCATTTTCTCAAAAAATAAAGCAGAAATAGAATACCAACATTTGTTAAGCAATTTCTCCCGAGTATGGCAATACCAAATATGTGGTTATAAACTCATTTTTGGGCACACAGCAGGGCTCAGAAGGAAAGGAGCGCCATTTGGCTTTCGGAGTACAGATTTTGCTGGATTGGTTTCTGGTCGCTATGTAGCATTTGCAAAACCCCTGTGGGACCAAAACAGTGGAAACCCCCAAAAAGTGACCCCATTTTGGAAACTACACCCCTCAAGGTATTCACCTAGGGGTGTAGTGAGCATGTTAACCCGGCAGGTGTTTTGCATAAATTAGTGTGCACTCTATATTGCAGAGTGAAAATGGGATTTTTCAATAGACATGCCGATATGTGGGGCCCAGCTTGTGCCACCATAACTAGACAACTCTATAATTATTATGCTGTGTTTCCCGGTTTTAGAATCACCCTACATGCGGCCCTAATCCTTTGCCTGGACATTTGACAGGGCTCAGGATTGAGAGAGTACCATGTGAAATTGAGACCTAATTTGGCAATTTACACAGAATTGGTTCACAATTGCAGAGGCTCAGATGGGAAATAATAAAAGAAACCCCCCCCCAGAAGTGACCCATTTTAGAAACTACGCCCCTCAAGGCATTTATTAAGGGGTGTAGTGAGCATTTTCACCCCACAGGTCTTTTCCATAAATGAATGCGCTGCGGATGGTGCAAAGTAAAAAAAAATATTTTTCTCCAGATATGCCAATTCAGTGGCAAATATGTCGGGCCCAGCTTATGCCACTGTAGACACACACCCCAACAATTGTTAAAAGGGTTCTCCTGGGTATGGCGGTTCCATATATGTGGAAGTAAACTGCTGTTTGGGCACACTGTAGGGCTCAGATGTATGGGAGCGCCATTTGGCTTTTGAAGAGTAGATTTTGCTTGGCAATAGTTTTGTTTTGTTTGTATTACTAGTATTTCATTTTATAATGTGGGATATGTAAGCTGGGTAGGGGCATAGTCAGGTCAGGTGGTATAATAATGGGGTAAATAATAAAATAATCCATAGATGTGTGTTACACTGTGAAGCAAACCTTTCTGCACAGGCCAGTGTCGCACTGATAAATGGTGTCCTTACTTATCCCCCTTTTGGTCCACATTCTACACCTTTGCATTTTGGGGAATTTTGCTAGGAAGTGTTGTCCTGGTATAATACGGACGCCCTCACTTCTAGCAGATATGTTTGGGCCCTCCCCTTCCTGGTTCCCTAATTTTAGGGCCCCGATAAATTGCCTCTTGAAACAGACGAAATGTTCCCCTCTGATCTGCGCAACTGCATATTTTTGATTTCCTGACTTATTGAAACCTTAACTAATTTTATTTTTTCATAGACGTAGTGGTATAAGGGCTGCTTTTTGCGGGACGAGCTGTAGTTCTTATTGGTACCATTTTGGGATACATGCGACTTTTTCATCACTTTTTATCCTATTTTTTGAGAGGTAAGGTGACTAAAAAACAGCAATACTGGCATAGTTTTTTTAGGTTTTTTTTATACAGCGTTCACCATGCGTTATAAATTGCATGTTAACTTTATTCTGCGGGTCAGTACGATTCCAGCGATACCTAATTTATACCACTTTTTTATGTTTTACAACTTTTTGCACAATAAAATTACTTTTGCAAAAAGAATGTATTTTTTCTGTCGCCATGTTGTGAGAACCATAACTTTTTAATTTTTTTGTCGATGGAGCTGTATGAGGGCTTGTTTTTTGCGAGACGAGCTATAGTTTTTATAGGCACCATTTTTGATCACCTTTCATTTACATTTTTGTAGGGCAAAGTGACCAAAAACCAGAAATTCTATCATTATGTTTTATGTTTTTTTTTTACGCCGTTCACCGCGTGGAATAAATAACAATATTTTTATAGTTTAGCCTGTTACGTCACGGCGATACCAAATATGTATAGTTTATTTATTTTTTTCAATGATAAAGGACTTGATAAGGGAAAAAGGGCGATTGTGTTATATTTTATTACTTAAAACTTTTATTATATTTTTTACAACTTTTTTTTCACTTTATTTTACACTTTACTTTAGTCCCACTAGGGGACTTGAAGGTCCAACTGTCAGATTATTGCAAAATTGTAGGATTAAGGTCCCCCATCCAGCGAATGGCGATAGCCTTCCTGGCCAAGAACAGGGCCTCACGTAAGAATATACCTTCATAATGAGTCCAAGAATCCAATGGAAGCAAACCCAATAAACATATACCAGGCTCACAAGGAACTCGTTTATCCATTATTGAAGAGAGGAATTGTGTAACCTCTCTCCAAAAACTGGCAATTACTGGTCAGCGCCATATCATATGGTCAAAGTCAGCCCGGTCATGTTGGCATCTTTTACAAATCGCCGAGGAAACTCTGCCCATATGCAATAACCTGGTAGGAGTAATATAGCATCTATGAGTGATGTATAATTGAATCATTCTATTATTCGCCGCAGGCGAGGCCAAAAGGTGCGGAGACATTGCATCCAGCCAATCCCCTTCAGACAGAGCAGGGATCAGCCAATTCCATTTGATTTCCACCGTACACTCGGCGTGGGCTAACCTCTGGGACAGAAAGAATGTATACACAATGGATATCAGCCCCCGTGGGCCTTGTGTTCTGAGTATCCCTATAAGCGGCAAGGAAGATATTGGGACCCGAGATTGCCTCAATTGAGACAGTAGTACATGGCGCAGATGTAAACACATCGAAACGTATCCCTTTCAGGTACCTGGAATGTGTCCTGTATCTCCCTGGCTGACAAAGTACGGCCTTCACCATTAATCAAATGTTGAAGTTGAGTAACCCCCAAACCCTCCCAAAATGCGTGATCATGGAAGCCAAGGAAGTGAGACAAACCGTGATTGGACCACATAGGCATTTCAGCAACAATATTGGAATAATTTAACAGTTTGTTTGCATGAGACCATACCTGCTTTGCCAGTTTAATTAGTGGAAGAGAGCCAAAACCGTAAGGTTCTAAAAGGGGCCACAGATTAGGGACTCTGAGAAAATGGGCTACATGATGCTCAGCGTTGGATAATGGCTCATCTGATATCCATAACCGAATATAGCGCAGCTGACCTGCCAAATAATAAAGAAACACATCCGGAAGGGCCGCTCCAGCCAACTGTTTAGGTCTCTGCAGAGTACTTAGCTTGAGTTTATGCCTATCCTGCCCCCAAATAAAGGGAGAAAATAAAGAGTTAACCAAATTGAAGAACCGTTTAGGGACAAGTGTGTCTGCATGCTCCAATATATATAACATTTTAGGTAACACAATCATTTTAAGGAGGTTAATTCTACCTGCTACCGATAGTGGAAGAATTTTCCAGACTACAAATTTATCTTTTAAATAGGAGAGTAAGGCCTCATTTACACGAGTGTAATATACGCGCGTGCGACGCGCGTGCTTTTCACGCGTGTCGTACGCACCTATATTACTCTATGGGGCAGTGCAGACGATGCGTGAATTTTGCGCTGCGCGAGTGCGTGGCGTAAAACTCACGACATGTTCTATAATCGTGCGTTTTTCGCGCATCACGCACCCATTTAAGTCAATGGGTGCGTGAAAACCACGCATGCCGCACGGAAGCACTTCCGTGCGAACTGCGTGATTCGCGCAAGAGCTGTCAAACTGAATGTAAACAGAAAAGCACCACGTGCTTTTCTGTTTACAAACATCCGAACGGAGTGTCTTAGACATGAGCGAACCGAACTTTACCGGGTTCGGCCGAACTCGTTTTGACCGAACCCGGCAGGAGACAGTCACTGTGCAGGGTGCTGAAAGAGTTAAACTGGTTCAGCACCCTGGACAGTGACTTCCGATTCCAATATACGTGAACGTGTAAAAAAAAAAAAAAGTTCTGGCTTACCGATAACTCCCGGCTTCTTCCTCCAGTCTGACCTCCTGGGATGACAAATCAATCCAAGTGACAGCTGCAGCCAATCACAGGCCAAGCACAGGCTGCAGCGGTCACATGGACTGCCGCGTCATCCAGGGAGGTGGGGCCAGATGTCAAGAGAGGCGCGTCACCAAGGACGCGTCACCAAGGCAACGGCCGGGAAGTTCTCGGTAAGTACGAACCTCTTTTTTTTTAAACAGGTTAAACGATATGGTGATCGGAATGCACTGTCGAGGGTGCTGAAAGAGTTACTGCCGATCAGTTAACTCTTTCAGCACCATGGACAGTGACTGACATCGACTAGCCTCATCTCTATGATGGCGGCTGCGCGAAAATCACGCAGCCGCGCATCATACACGGATGACACATGGAGCTGTCAAGTGCCTTTTGTGCACGCAAAACGCTGCGTTTTTTGCGCGCGCAAAGCGCACACGCTCGTGTAAATGAGGCCTAAGGGATATACATTTACATCGTATGAATGTGAACTGTCTCGAGAAATCCATATACCCAAATATTTAAAGCCATGCACAACTTGTAAACCTTGAAAATGTGAATCCCACCCACAATTATTGGAATGAAGAGGCATGAGGTAAGACTTACTCCAGTTAATATGTAGGCCAGAGAAACTACTAAACACCTCCATCAGCCCCATAGCTCTAGGTAGCGAGGCATTCGGGTTGGCCAAAAAGAGTAACATATCGTCAGCATACAATCCTATGCGATCTTCTCGCGGCCCAATCTGAATACCTTGAAAAGCCGGATCACATCGGATGCGGATAGCCAAGGGTTCTATGGCCAGTGCAAATAGAGGAGGTGACAATGGGAACCCCTGCCTCGTGCCTCTATGGAGACAGAAGGAAGGGGACAAGATTCCATTGACCACCACAGAAGCTCAAGGGTCTTTATATATTACATTAATCCATTTACTAAATTTGTTTCCAAATCTCCTAAGAACCTCAAAAAGATATGTCCACTCAACGGAATCAAACGCCTTGGCCGCATCTAAGAAGGCCAAAGCCCAATCCTGCTGCTCCCACCACCCGATCTGTGCGACCACCTCAGCTCTACGTATGTATCGGAGGTAGATTTTCCAGGTATAAATCCGGATTAATCTAAATGTATAACTTCTTTTATAACACGAGCCAATCTGTTAGCCAGAAGTTTGGTCAGAATCTTATAGTCTATGTTAAGCAGCGATATAGGCCGATAAGATCCACATTCCTCCGGGTTCTTTCCCGGTTTTAGAATAACTACAATAGTAGCATCTTTCATGGAGTCTGGCAAGTCCCCCACAGTAAAGCTCGCCTCAAACAAAGATAAAAGTTGGGTTGACAATATACCAGAATATTGTATATAGACTTCCAATGGAAGCCCATCGAGACTTGAGGCCTTACCTTTAGTCATATCCAAAATACATTCAGAGATCTCCTCCACTGTGAAGGGAGCATCAAGCAGTGCACTACCATCAGAAGATAACTGTAGAAACTGAAGTCCATCTAAATAACTCTCTAAGTCTAACAAAGAGTATCCAACCCTTGAAGTATATAAGTCTCTATAGAAACCCGCAAATTGGTCCAGTATATCCTGAGAGGAATTAACAAGGTCGTTTTGGGCATTACGAATATGCAAGACTGGGGGAGACATATTGTTCTGTTTCACAACCTGAGCCAATAATTTGCTGCATTGGTTCTCCAATTCAAAAAAAGATTCGTTAGTAAAGAAAATACTACTTCTCCTGTAGTAGCAACAAATAATCTCTCCCTACCGAAAGCCAAAGATCCCTATTATGTGAAGAGGGGTCACCTACAAACGCGGCCTCCAAATCCCTACACCGGGCTGCCAGGTCCGGTTCCCGCTGAGCTGAGGAACGCTTCACATAAGATATCGATGATTTCAAACAATCCCTCAAATATGATTTCAATGTATCCCACAATAACAGACCATTCTGCTCTTGTCTATGTGCCTCTAGAAATACATAAAGTTGATCTGGAATCCTATCATTAATTTTAACTAATTGAAGCCAAAATGGGTGTATCTTAATAGTTCCCCGCAGACCAGCAACTGGTTGCATTAATTGAGGAAGTATCGGGCTGTGATCAGATATACCCCTAGAGAGTTGTTAAATACTTAACACAGAGTTGAAGACGGAGGATGTGCCAAAAATATAATCTATACGAGGCAGTGCATTAAACTGTGGTGTGTGACATGTAAACTAACGTATTCCCGGGTGACCAACTCTCCATAAATCTATCCACCCTACCTCTTCCATAAGAGAGGCCAGTAGAGAGGTACCCGGCAGAGCCTCAGCTTCACCCCGGAGCATGAACCGATCCATATATAAATCCATTGTAAGATTAAGATCTCCCAAAAGGATCACTCTGGCCTCTTGATAAGCAGAGACAAAAGACATGGCTTCCCCAATCAGTGCTAAAGAACCATGCTGTGGGTTATATACACCTATAACAACATAAGGGATGGAATTGATATTAGAACAAAAACATACCTCCCCTCGTCATCAATCTTAGTATGCAACACTTCCCACCTGATAGTTCTATGTACCAGCAAGGACACCCCCATAGAAGAGGAAGATCTCGTAGAATGTCTGCCCCACTAAATCCAAGATTTACGTAAAAGGTGAACTGTGTCAACTGTCAGATGAGTCTCTTGAAGGCATATTATATGTGAATTAAATTTTCTAAGCATAGAGAAGATAAGGTTACGTTTCCTAGGCGTCCCCATAAACTTCGGCTGCCTCCTACCCTCAAGATCCCCAACTCCGTCCACGTATCCCTCCTGAAGCCAGTGGTCCTGAACCGCTACACCAAGACTCCTAGCCCTGTGGCTGTCGCCAGCGGCCCTTCAGACACCTTTGAGGTTCAAGAGATCCTGGACACCAAAAGAGTGAGAGGAAAGACCTTTTATTTGGTGGATTGGAAGGGATTTGGTCCTGAAGAAAGGTCTTGGGAGCCAGAAGAGAACCTTAATGCTCCTGCTCTTCTGTAATAATTTCTCTCTCGATCTGGTCCCAAGAAGAGGGGGCGTAAGAGGGAGGATACTGTCATGTCCATGGCTGCGGGCTGTCAGCTCCATTCCTCCCCTGACAGCAGCTGCCACGAGTCGGCAAGAGCTGGCCCCAGCCTCCTCCTCAGGAGAAGCCAGCACTCGCGTCTACTCACCAATGCTGGATCCCATAGGGTGCGCGCGCGCACGCTCGTGCCCGCTCTTAAAGGGGCAGCGCGCGCACCGGACCTCGTTGCTGACCTTTGACTTGTGAGTACTCTGGACTATAAGAGGGCTCCAGCTCCCTAGTTCTATGCCTGAGCTTTGTTGTTGTATCCCTAGTCTGTCTTGCAAATGGCCCCCTAGTCTTTCCTGCTCCCAGTGGTTTACTGTTCCTGTTTCCTGTTTCCTGCTCCTGAATCTAGTGTTGTGCTTGCTGTAGCCATGCTGTGCTATATTCCACGCCTGACCTGCCTGTCCACACCTGATGTCCACCTGCTGCCAAGTACCTGCCTAGCCTGCCTCGCTACTGTCCGAGCTGCCACAGGTACCCTATACAAACTATAGACTTTGACCTGCGTCCTGTTGGCCAGCTGCCATACCGCCAAGACGGTACGGTCCAGTGGGTCCACGAACCCTTCGTGACACACCCTATGGGTTCTTCTGTTAATGACGGTATTAGCAAGGACCTTGCTGCAGTTTTTTACGTGTCGTTTGATAGGGCGGTGGATTTGGTTTGTATGGTGGGTAGGTGCGCCCTTTTGGCAAAATCTGATCTTGAATCTGCCTTTCGTCTGTTGCCCGTACATGCTGATTGCTTCCACATTTTAGGTTGTTATTTGGATGGGTGTTTTTACTACAACTTGTGTCTGCCTATGGGTTGCTCTATTTCTTGTTTTTATTTTGAAGTTTGTGGTTCCTTTCTTGAATGGGTGTTGCGTGATGTTACCAGCTCGGCTTCGGTCACTCATTACCTGGATTATTTTTTTGTTTGTTAGTCATGTTTTCTCGCCCCATTGTAATTATCTCTTGGCATATATACGTTATATCTGCCGCCGTTTTGGAGTTCCGTTGTCTGAGGATAAGACTGAGTGCCCCTGTACATCACTTTGTTTTTTGGGTATTGAGATAGATTCATTGGAGATGGTGTTTCACTTGCCTGTGGAAAAAATTGTTAAGATTCAGGTTTTTGGGATTTGGCTTTGGTATCGTGCAAGCTGCAGCTTATGCAGGTTCAGTCATTGCTGGGTTTGTTGATTTTTGCTTGCAGGATAGGCATTATGGGTAGGAATTTTTCCAGGCGGCTGTCCTTGGCTACGGCTGGTGTTTTGCGAACCTCTCACTTCATTTGCGTTTCTTCTCCCATTAAGCATGATTTGCGCATCTCTATTTGGAGGATTATAATGGGCACACCTGTTGGCGTTCCCCCTTAGCGACTAATCATGATCTGGAATTGTTTACTGATGCGTCAGGTGCTGTGGGTTTTGTGTTTGGCTCGGCTTGGTGCCCTGCCCCCTGGCCAGACGTATGGTGTACCAGGGGTTGGTGTGCTAACCTGACCCTTCTTGAGCTCTTTCCTATAGTGGGGGCGGTGGATCTGTGGGGGGCACTATGTCTAATAGTTCAGTTGTATTTTGGTCTGATAATCTGAGCGTGGTTTTTCTTATTAATAAACTCACTTCTTCCTCAGAGCCGGTGGTGGTGTTGCTCCGTCACCTGGTCTTGTGTTGCATGCAATGTAATTTCCAGTTCCGGGCTTGCCACATTCCTGGTGTAACGAATTGCATTGCTGATTCTCTTTCTCATTTTAATTGGCAGGTTTTTCGTTCAGTATGTCCGCAGGCAAACCTGGCGGGGACCCCCTGCCCGGAGGCATTATGGAGGCAGCTGGATTCCAATTATTGCCTTATGTGAGATCAACCCTGGCCTCGTCCACCTGGTCTGCTTATAGTACGGCGTGGAATGAGCGGGTGGAGGTAGCTGGGGATTGGTCGCATTCTATTACTGATGATGTTCGTTTGTCTGTTACTTTGGACTACTTCTCACATTTGCATTAATGTGGCGTTTCAGGCCTAGTTGCACAGTGTCGGCTCACGGGGGTGTCATTTTTCTTTAAACTGCAGGTTTGGTCTGATGTGACTAAGTCGTTTTTTATTTCCCATGTTTTGAGAGGGTGGAAGAAGTCGGCTGTTCAGCGTGAATCTCGTCGTCCTGTTTCCTTTTCTGTGCTGCAGAAATTAGTCTCTTCTCTTCCTTACGTTTGTTCTTCCCCGTTTGAAATCTACTTGTTTTCTGTTGCTTTTATTTTATCCTTTTTCGGTGCCCCGTGTGTTTTTGAGTTAGTTCTTATGGGTGCGTCTCGCCCCGGGGGGTTTGCTATTAGAGGACGTAGTTGTTTCCTCTTTTTTCCTTCGACTTCGTATTTGGCAATCACAAACTGATGTGTTTGGTCGTGGTTGTTGGGTGTCTTTGCGTCCGGTCCCGTGTGCTTTGTGCCCGGTTTCGTCTTTTTTGGCTTACCTGTATGTCCGTTCCCTCAGTTTGCAATTCTTGTCCCATATCGACGGTAAACCGTTGACACGTTTCCAGTTTTCGTCGGTCTTTAACAAGGTGCACGGCGGTTTTACACTGAAAGAGTTTGGTACGCATTCCTTTAGAATCAGGCTGCGACAATGGCGAGTGAGTTGAGTCTTCCGGATGCCAAGGTCTGGCGTATAGGTCGTCGGCGTTCTAAATGTTTTTCTGGTTATGTTAGACCACACTTGCTTTTACAGTGATATTCTTTTTCAGGTACCCGGCCGTCAGTGTGGATTTTGGGGCAATCATACGTTATCTGGGCTTAGCACAGAGCTGCTAACCGCCCTGGTGGTCTTTTGCTTGGCTTCTCGGATGCAGAAGTTTACTTGAGGTGTCTCTGAGGCCTACAATGGTTGCAGACTTTACCGGAGGTCGTGGAGATCAACATACACCGGCTGGTGCCTACTGTTTTGGTCATACACAGGGGAGGCAATCATTTGTGCACTGATCGCTCTGATTCAATCTGACTTGGAACGCTTTTGTTCCTTCTTCCCTGACATGGTTTTAGTCTGGTCTGAGATCATCCCTCGGGTGGTTTGGCATGGGGCCCGGGACATCGCTGCTAATGAGAGGGGCAGGAGATTGCTTAATACCAGGGTTTCTCGTTTTGTTCGTTCTCGGGGTGGGGCGGTTATACGACACAGACAGCTTGAAGGGGACAACCGATGTTTACTGCTCCCTGATGGTGTCCACCTTACTGACATAGGGTTAGACATTTTTCTTTCCGGGCTTCAGGACGGCATAGAGCAGGCTCTGTTTCTGTTGGCTGGGGTTCGGAGAGACGTGTAGGTAGGGGTATACGTTCTCCTTATGGCGGGGAATGGTATTAGTTCTTACCAACATGCCCTCAGTTTTAGGCTGGCATGCGGGTTCGGTTTTTAATCTAACCATGTTATGTATATGTTATACAGTTATGGTCAATTTATAAAAAATTAAATATTACTATTTTGTTACCTACTAAATTATTGGAATAATAAAGCAGTGGCCGACCCCTGAGTCAGCCCACTTGAAAATTAAAGCTGTGTTGCATGATTTATTTAAGGGTTTATATTTCCATTTATTGGTATTTTCCCTCCCTCCCTCCCTTCCTCTCTTTCTTTCTGTGTTTTTCAGTTTCTTTTAAAAAAAAAAAACAATTACAAAATATGCATCCAAAACTCCATAAAAATTGGCAAATTCCACGGATTTTTGAAACTCTGGTTATGTTGTTGGTCTCGTCATTGGGATTGCGATTACGTTATGGTGATGTGCTGTATTCACTTGACGGGTGCTGGTTCTGTGGTGTGGTGTTTTCTGGTACTTTGTCACAGCTGGCGGGGAATGGTGTTAGTTCTTACCCACATGCCCTCAGTTTTAGGCTGGCATGCGTGTTCGGTTTTTCATCTAACCATGTTATGTATAAGTTATACAGTTAAGGTCAAATTAAAGCTGTGTCGCGTGATTTATTTGCGGGTTTATAGGTCCATTTATCTTTGCCTACTACAGCTTGGTTTATATAACACAGTCCGTGATCGGTCCCCGCTGGAGGAGCTGCGGCAACTGCTGTACAAGACAGCAGTTGTCACAGCTCCTGTATGTGCTTATCATGAAGGAATAGTACGTCAAGGAGCGGGAAGGGGTTAAAGCTGTATAATCATACACTACCGTTCAAAAGTTTAGGGTCACTTAGAAATTTCCTTATTTTTGAAAGAAAAGCACAGTTTTTTTCAATGAAGATAACATTAAATTAATCAGAAATACACTCTACATTGTTAATGTGCTAAATGACTATTCTAGCTGCAAACGTCTGGTTTTTAATGCAATATCTACATAGGTGTATAGAGGCCCATTTCCAGCAACCATCACTCCAGTGTTCTAATGGTACACTGTGTTAGAAGGCTAATGGATGATTAGAAAACACTTGAAAACCCTTGTGCAATTATGTTAGCACCGCTGTAAACAGTTTTGCTGTTTAGAGGAGCTATAAAACTGACCATCCTTTGAGCTAATAACCAAACCGAAGAAATCAGCACGAATCAATGTAGCCCACTAGTTATACAAAATGAAAAATATATTAGACAAAGTAACACGGGCTGATCCAAGGGTGTTCACCCAAAAGCATCGCAATGGAATATATATAACCTAGAAAAGAAAGATGCTATAAAGACACATAATGTATTAAAGATAGAAAAATACTTTATTGGCATACATAATATAAGACAATGAACAATGTATAAAAGCAAAAGAATCCATAAACCAACAGTTAAAAAAGGGACACAGGACTGGGTGTCTATCAAATACTCATAAATTGCAGATGTGTATCTGTGATTTAACTTCCAGAAAAAGACATATATAATGAGAGACCATATATGAGAATAGGAAATATATTATATAGGTTTGTGGGACAAGAATAGAGCCCACAGTGTGATGAAAAATTTGTCAAATGGCCGTATGTATATAGCACTAAGTAAAATGCCGGCAGACCATTTGTGCAAGGTATTATAAACCACATAAGCACAAAGGGAAGGTAAATAGACCATGCATGTAGTTAAATATAAGTATATACAGCAATGTTTTGTACATATACGGTCACTATACGTGTAGAAAAATAGAAGCTGGAAGAGAAGTCAATAAATATACAATAAAGATAGCATATTTACATAGGATAATGCCTACCCATACTGAGATGCCAGGAGAGACACACAGCCAGCGTCCACCCCAACGCGCGTTTCGGCGCAAATGCCTTCGTCTGGGGGTGGCGTTAGAACGTAATCAGAGGCCATTTAATGAGTAATGGTCAATAGAGGAAAGCCTGCATCACCTGCAAAATGTACCGTAAGTGGCCTCACTGCATGGTTACCGGTCGCTGTATCCTGGACAGTGAAGTGGCCACGCCTCCGACAACGCCAGCCGCGAGGCGCTGGAACCGGAAACACGTGATCCTTTGAGCTAGTTGAGAATCTGGAGCATTACATTTGTGGGTTCGATTAAACTCTCAAAATGGCTAGAAAAAGAGAGCTTTCATGTGAAACTCGACAGTCTATTCTTGTTCTTAGAAATGAAGGCTATTCCATGCGAGAAATTGCCAAGAAACTGAAGATTTCCTACAACGGTGTGTACTACTCCCTTCAGAGGACAGCACACACAGGCTCTAACCAGAGTAGAAAGAGAAGTGGGAGGCCCCGCTGCACAACTGAGCAACAAGACAAGTACATTAGAGTCTCTAGTTTGAGAAATAGACGCCTCACAGGACCTCAACTGGCAGCTTCAATAAATAGTACCCGCAAAAGGCCAGTGTCAATGTCTACAGTGAAGAGGCGACTCCGGGATGCTGGCCTTCAGGGCAGAGTGGCAAAGAAAAAGCCATATCTGAGACTAGCTAATAAAAGGAAAAGATTAATATGGGCAAAAGCACACAGACATTGGACAGAGGAAGATTGGAAAAAAGTGTTATGGACAGACGAATCGAAGTTTGAGGTGTTTGGATCACACATAACAACATTTGTGAGATGCAGAACAACTGAAAAGATGCTGGAAGAGTGCCTGACGCCATCCGTCAAGCATGGTGGAGGTAATGTGATGGTCTGGGGTTGCTTTGGTGCTGGTAAAGTGGGAGATTTGTACAAGGTAAAAGGGATTTTGAATAAGGAAGGCTATCACTCCATTTTGCAACGCCATTCCATACCCTGTGGACAGCGCTTGATTGGAGCCAATTTCATCCTACAACAGGACAATGACCCAAAGCACACCTCCAAATTATACAATTATGCAAGAACTATTTAGGGAAGAAGCAGGCAGCTGGTATTCTATCTGCAATGGAGTGGCCAGCGCAGTCACCAGATCTCAACCCCATAGAGCTGTTGTGGGAGCAGCTTGACCGTATGGTACGCAAGAAGTGCCCATCAAGCCAATCCATCGTGTGGGAGGGCCTTCTGGAAGCATGGGGTGAAATTTCTCCCGATTACCTCAGCAAATTAACAGCTAGAATGCCAAAGGTCTGCAATGCTGTAATTGCTGCAAATGGAGCATTCTTTGACAAAAGCAAAGTTTGAAGGAGAAAATTATTATTTCAAATAAAAATCATTATTTCTAATCTTGTCAATGTCTTGACTATATTTTCTAGCCATTTTGCAACTCATTTGATAAATATAAGTGTGAGTTTTCATGGAAAACACAAAATTGTCTGGGTGACCCCAAACTTTTGAACGGTAGTGTACTTGCTGAAATAATATGTGTACCTTTTTCTTCTTTTCTATTTGTGTTTCTAGTTAAACAGATGCAGGACCCAGACTTTATAGTCATTGTAAAGTTTAGAGTAGGGGTTCCCAGCCTGGGGTACCCACACCCATGGGGCGTGCGAGATTGTGGCAAAGAGTGTCTTGTGTCTTTGAGTGACGAGTCACAAGTCATCACCAGCTGCCAGTGTGCCTTGAGAAGTGGTAGTAGGTGGTTGTGCTGCGTCGATTGTAGTCCCGTTTATTTAAAGAGGCTCTGTCACCAGATTTTGCAACCCCTATCTGCTATTGCAGCAGATAGGCGCTGCAATGTAGATTACAGTAACGTTTTTATTTTTTAAAAACGAGCATTTTTGGCCAAGTTATGACCATTTTTGTAGTTATACAAATGAGGCTTGCAAAAGTCCAAGTGGGTGTGTTTAAAAGTAAAAGTCCAAGTGGGCGTGTATTAGGTGCGTACATCGGGGCGTTTTTAATACTTTTACTAGCTGGGCGCTCTGATGAGAAGTATCATCCACTTCTCTTCAGAACGCCCAGCTTCTGGCAGTGCAGACACAGCGTGTTCTCGAGAGATCACGCTGTGACATCACTCACAGGTCCTGCATCGTGTCAGACGAGCGAGGACACCGGCACCAGAGGCTACAGTTGATTCTGCAGCAGCATCAGCGTTTGCAGGTAAGTAGCTACATCGACTTACCTGCAAATGTCGATGCTGCTGCAGAATCAACTGAAGCCTCTGGTGCCAGTGTCCTCGCTCGTCTGACACGATGCAGGACCTGTGAGTGACGTCACAGCGTGATCTCTCGAGAACACGCTGTGTCTGCACTGCCAGAAGCTGGGCGTTCTGAAGAGAAGTGGATGATACTTCTCATCAGAGCGCCCAGCTAGTAAAAGTATTAAAAACGCCCCGATGTATGCACCTAATACACGCCCACTTGGACTTTTACTTTTAAACACACCCACTTGGACTTTTGCAAGCCTCATTTGCATAACTACAAAAATTGTCATAACTTGGCCAAAAATGCTCGTTTTTAAAAAATAAAAACGTTACTGTAATCTACATTGCAGCGCCTATCTGCTGCAATAGCAGATAGGGGTTGCAAAATCTGGTGACAGAGCCTCTTTAATCAAAAAGAGAATAACATAATTAACATTTAAGTAAAGTAAATAACTGATTGTCAGAGGATTGCTTTTAAAATGATGAAGAGCTGAAGGAAGATCTCGAGCTCTTGAAATGCAATTTAAGTTTTGGTGTGTAAGACTGGATATGTTCTCAGGACTTACTTTCCAAGTTTTGATAAAATCATGAATGAGAAGCAAGAGCAAAAAAGTCATTGAATTTTATGTTCATGATGAATTCTACTGTTTACAATTTTTTCTGAATAAATTAGAATCTAATTGCTTCATTATAGTTGCATGTTATGCAAAAATACACAATATTGTTTGTTTAACTTGTTCATCTGCAGTATTGTATGTGGTTTAATCTGTGGTTTAAAAATGATAAATAAGACTTTTTCAACTTCAAATGTGATATTTCTTTGTGGGGGGTGTGAACATTAATCAAAGCAATTTCCTAGGAGTGTGTGGTATAGAAAAGGTTGGGAACCACTATCTTATGGCAAAATGTACTATATTTTTGTTTAAGGCAGCTTTACGTCTATTCATACATACTCAGAATCCCCTTAAAGTATGAAAACCTATGGTAGTAGAAGGACCAAAAGATCTGTAGTAATTTAGCAATTAGATATTTAAGACGGTAAAAGATATAGGGGGATTATTTTAATGTGTAGCTGAGCTCTGTGTGCAAAGATCTATCTTTTATGCTCACAGGTATCAAAGAGCTTACCGTCTAACTAAGAGCTAAATAAGAATTGGAACACTGCAAAATTCATTGTGACAACAATTTCACTGTGGGATGCTATTATAATTTCCTTTTGGATTAATAAAGTGGACTTGCCAATTTAAAGAAGACGTTCTGTCCCAGTCATCTTCTTTTATGAGTACTCCATTTAGTATTTTGGGTGCATCATGCCCCTGCTCTGTGTCAAAGCCTTTTTCTGCACAGTATGCAAAGAACAAACATCTTGTAAAAAGATTACTGCACACATGGTCATTACACAATAAAGCAAATGACTGACACATTACAAGACCAAAGTAAAGTTCGCCATAGACTTGAGATAAGTATTATCTGAAAAGGACAATTTTGACTGTTCCCCCTAATTTGGTCCATTAAATGGGTTTTCCCATGTTGGACATTTATGGCATATCCTGTGGATATGCCATAAATGTCCGATAGATGCTGGCCCTACCTTTGGGAACCCTGTTCTACCTTGCTCGGCTACCGCTGCTACCCGGACACTTCCTGATGAGGTGGCCAGGAGTTACGGAAACAGATAAGCTCGCTGAGCTTTGCTTGTTCAGTAACTCCCATAGATGTGAATGGGAGTTACGCTGTTTCCCGAACTCGGGAACTACTTTAACAGTGTAGTTCAACATGCTACCCTGTTTCCATAACTTCTGACTACCTTATCAGGAAGTGGCCGGGAAGCAGCAGGTGCCAAAGAAGATAGAACGGGGTTCACGGGGCCCAGAGGTGGGACACGCATCTATCGAACATTTATGACATATTCTATACATATGACATAAATGTACTAGATGGAAAACCCCTTTAATTGCACATGATCTCCCATGTAAATGAGTCATGGCCAATGGGGAACACAAGATTTTACTAAAATTGACATGTGAGTATAGCTCACAGGTCCTCTTTTAAACACTCCCAAGCAAGAGAAGAGTTTAAATATGTCAGAAATGTATAAATATAGCAAGTAATCTCATAAAAAAAAAATCTGCAAGTTTTATTTGCAGATAATTTCTCTCTTTTACCATTTGTATGCCACAATAAATATTAAAAAAAAATAATCACGCAACAAGTGTCACCCATGAGTGATTGTTTTCTGGCGGCTTAATTAGTGAGCAGCTGAATGGGGCACTCAATATTTAGGCAATGGAACAAGGTGTTATTCATAGGAAGACAGTGGAACCTGTCCTGGTTGCAGTGAATTATGCCAACGCTATAAGGCTGGCATTATTATATCCAAACACAGACTTTGTTTAAAAAACAAACGTATCTCATCATCTAAACAATGGGCAGAGTTTATAATGATTACTATATATATATATATATAAATGGTTTAGTGTAGTAACATAATCTATTTAACCCATAGACGCCACAAATCCTATCACCAACACCCAGCCTTTATAAGTGTTTAGAATCCCTGACATGGTTAAGAGCCCATGAAATTAAACTTGTTTGACTTTACTGGAATTATGCCCTGTGCATTCAGAGGTGCCAGCAATGAGACAGTCTGTCATGAAAGAGTTAATCCAGCTCACAAGAGGGACACCTTTCAAGGTTATCTTGGGTTTGGCACACTGGAAAGTTGTTACAATGTCAGGATTTGTATGCAAACAAGAACAGACAGGAAATGTCGTTGTCATAATTATTTTTATAATCATTATTCTTTTTCTCACATAAAACTAGTAGAGG